>NW_017617070.1:620000-1140000 GCF_001879475.1 Ipomoea nil
AGCTGCGATGTTGAGAGGCTCTTTTGATTTACACCATGAAAAAATTACAATAATCCACTGTGTACCTACCATCACCTTGAGGACAATGTGATTTTAATGGGGGCGGAAATGATACACCCATGGTGTTTGACAACAATATCAATGAACAGTTGAGCTGCCTTCTTGGTTGTGAAATGGGTGGGTAATACGCCAAAATGAGCATATTTCGTGAGTCGATCGACCACCACCATTATGGAAGTATATCCCTGCGAAGGTGGAAGCCCAATAATAAAATCTATTGTGAGCTTGTCCCACACCGAGTCCGGGATTGGCAATGGTTGTAGCAAACCAGCGGGTGCGCTCGTTAAGAACTTAGTTTGTTGACAAGTAAAACACGAGGCAACAAAATCTTCCACATCTCGTCTCATGTGCTGCCAAAAAAACAGCGCGGACAATCGGACCAAAGTACGTTTGACGCCGGAATGCCCTCGCCACCTTGGACGCGTGAAATTCCCGCAATAAGGTGGATTTTAAGGATGAGTGGAAGCTGATGTAGTAGCGTTTGCAATAAAATAGAATACCATTCCAGCGAGAGAAAGTTACTGGTAATGTGTTATCATACATGTGTTGATGGAGAGCCTTAAGGTCCTCTAATTCTTGGTTCTCTTTCCTCAGTATCTCCAAGAATTCTAACACAGGCCAACTAGCAACCATCATTACAGAAGCACCCTCATGCAACCGGGATAAAGCATCCGCAGCTACATTTGTTTTCCCGGGTTTGTATTCGATCCGAAAATCATATCCCATGAGTTTGTGGATAAACTTTTGTTGGCCAGGGGTGTGAACCCTTTGGGATAGGAGTTCTTTAAGACTAAAATGATCTGTCTTAACAAGAAAGGAACTCCCAAGTAAACAGTGGCGCCATTTTTGGATGGCTGCGGTCAAATCCTATAATTCCTTTAGATATGTCGATGTTTATTGCCATTTCCCATCCATTTTCTTACTAAAATAAGAAATAGGATGACCTTTTTGCATGAGAACCGCCCCCAAACCAATGCCCGACGCATCTACTTCCACTTCAAAAGGCTTCGTGAAATCGGGTAGACTCAAAACAGGACTAGAAGCCAATGCAGCCTTGAGATATTTTAAGGCATTATCAGCTTCGGGACCCCACTTGAAAGCATATTTTTTTAGCAGGTCTTTAAGTGGAGTTGCAATGTCAGCAAATCCTTTAATAAAGCAATGATAATAACCAGCTAACCCAAGGAACCCCCGCAATTGTTTGGCGTTCATCGGCACTGGCCAAGAGAGAATTGCTTCAATTTTTTTGGGATCCATTTGAAGCTGCCCCTGATGAATGATGTGCCCAAGATATGTGATAGAATCTCGACCGAAATCACATTTGGATAACTTCAAATAAAAATGATTAGTTTGCAAACAACGGAACACCTCACGCACATGTGCAACGTGATCCCCCATTGATGAGCTATAAATCAATATATCGTCAAAAAAGACAATTGCAAATTTCCGCAGGAAGGGACCCAAGATAGAATTCATGGCTACTTGAAAAGTAGATGGCGCATTCGTGAGACCAAAGGGCATGACCAAGAATTCATAATGCCCTTCGTGAGTGCGGAATGCCTCTGGGTTGCCAACGATTTTCTTCTTGAATGGTAGGAGGTCTTGGGTTCCCGCGGTAGGTCGTGCGACATTCAGCCATTAATTCATTATAGCGAGCTTCATGAGCTTTGGCCAACTCGAAAGCTGCTAGAATGGACCTTGGTTTGGTTAATAATAACTCCTTTCGTATGTTCGGTTTCAGCCCTCCAATGACATAGGAAACCAATTGAGTCTCCGACACTCCTGTCACCTTGTTGAGTAATTTCTCAAACGCCGCTTGGAAGTCTACTACAGTTCCTGTCTGCATAAGTTTGGCTAGTTCGGCCAGAGGATCTTCAAAATGCGTGGTACCAAATCGGAGTTCAACCTTTTCCAGGAAATCGTGCCACCCAAAAATCATGCGATTTCATTTCATCCAACGAAACCACTTCGAGGCATCTCCCTCCAAGCAGAACCCAGCAATTTGCAACCGTTGGGTCTCCGGAGTTTGGTGGAAATTGAAATATTCCTGTATGTTGAAGATCCATTGTTATGGGTCAGCTCCTCCAAATTTTGGGATATCAAGCCTCATGCTACTGTGTTTCTGTACGAAGGCATTACCCTCCGAAGAACCTTCATCAGTAGGGGTGGTCCCAGGAGTTGCCCGGAATATTTGGTGACGTTGGGAGTGTGGTGTGGACGCCTCAAACTCTTGCTCCTGCACTGCTTTAGCTTTCTCATGTTGAGCTTGTGACTTTGCTTCCATCGAGCCCATGAAGGATTGGAATTGGTCCTTCCATTGGCATTTCATCAAACATCTGCTTAAGATTTTGCATGGTTACTGGAAGATCAGATGATTCTGACATCCTGCTTCGCTGTATCTCTCTCTCTCTCTCTCTCTCTCTCTCTCTCTCTCTCTCTTTTCACTAAGTATCGTACTTTTTATCCTCTCAACAAGAACACCAAATTGTAAGGGCGGTGTTTAATCCTCTCACCAAGAATAAACAAAGTACGCGTGCTGATAACGTGTTATAAATCATGTGATTGATCCTCGATAATGGGCATGATAATGGGCATTTATATAATAAGAGTTTTTTGCACTTTCTGTCTCACGACTATAGTGTCACTAACAACTTTGATCCACGACTTTTAAAACTTGTAGAATTGGTCCACGATTATGACTTTATTAGAAAATTTGGTCCTTCCGATGCATTTTTTGTTCAATTTTTGCCAAAAAATTTTACTCCTCATTTTAACATGGGTAATATTATCTTTTCTATCATACAAACTAATGAAATAAATAAATAAATAATTAAACACCGCCAATGGCACGGACAATTTTAGTCCTCTATAAAAAAAATTTGCCAATTTATGGCCACACTTATGGTAGACAATATTTATCCTCCCTCAAAATTTTCGTCTGTTAACCGTTTGAGAAGGGATATTTGCGTCAATTCAACCTATCTCCTTCTATATATTATATCTCTGCGTGTTTTGTTCTTGATTTCAATAAAAAAAAAAAATCTGATAATAAGAAGATTTATATTATAAATTGAAATCCCTAATTAATCTCTTTGGTTCTCTGATTTCTCTCATCGTCTCCATTTTCTGAAGGTGTCGGGGATTTTCTTGGGGTTGTCGAGTCAACGAAAACAATGACATTTTTGGTAGTCTGGGGGTTGACAGCGAGAGATAGAGCTTCGGTGGGGGACGTGGGGCGTTGGGAGTAGCGGAGGGCAGATTCAATGGAATAGCGGGTGAACTCGACGGTGGCGATGGCCTGAGTCCGGGGGACAGAGGCGGAGTCGACGTTGGAGCCGGAGTTTGTGGATAAGGTTTGAATTCCAGGTATGAACTGCAGATCTTGTCGGTTGTTAAAGTAGGCCGCCGCAGAGGTGGAGGTGGAGATGTGGGTGAGCGACGAGTCTTGAGTCTCTGTTTGGCTGTCGGAGTAGCTAACCAACACTGCCGCCGAGGAAATCCTCTAGCTGCTGGTGCGGATGTACATTATAATATGGATTAAAAGTAAAATAATATAGAGATTCTGGCTTGGAGTTGGGAGATATGGACTGTGTTGTACGTGCAAGTTTATGCTGACTTTCCATCTGTGGGCGAGTAGTATCCACCACAACACCCTGCAGAGTTGGGTGTTCATCTCTGTGTCTCTCAGCAGGCCTTTCCATTCCCTTTTATGGCGGGATCTTGGTCTGTCAGATTCAAACTTCACAGCATGCTCCACACTGGCAGGTCTTTCTTTGACCGATCACTCCATCAAGATGGGCTTCCTGTTGTTGAATGTACAAGTTTAAATTTGAACTAAGATGATCCCACAGCCTTTAACAAGATAATAAAACCATCAATGAGAATATAGTATTCAATAAGCAAGCATTGGAAATTACAAAGCTTTCATATATACAAAGCTCCTATATCTGTGTGTCATAGACTCGCCCGTACCTATTTCATATATACAAAGCTTTCAATATTATATGCAGTTGTTAAAATGGAGGAAACACTCCCTTAATTACATTGAATTTTTTGCCTTCATTTTTGAAAGGGTTGCATTATGTGAGGGGATCAAACTCTCAAGAATCACTTGTTTATTTTGCGAAGGAAGTCGGTTGTGACACACTAATTATTTTCTACAACGCACTTTCTTCTGCGCTTGAGAAATAACACATTAAATGACAGAAATGTCCTTCATTTAGACCGTCAACAGATGAAAATTTTTACGAAAGATCAAAATTGTCCTCGTCACAATAAGTATGGCAAAAAATTAATAATATTTGTTATGGAGAATTAAAATTGTCTAGTCCTATAAGTATAGGACAAAAAATATCTTTTACTGTTAAACATTTAGGGGACGTTTGGTTCAGGTTATATAACATAACCAAGGGAATGTGACATTCCAAAGTTCACATTCCGGTGTTTGGTTCATATTATCTTAGGGAATCTAACATTCCCAAGGAATGTCACATTCCCTCCACATAGGATTTTAAAGGGAATGTGATTCCCTTCAAAATCTTAGGTAATGTAAGATAACATTGGTTATGTTGGTTTATATATATATATATATATATATATATATATATATATATATTTGTAATTATATATATATTTTTTATTATTTTATGTTAGCATATAAAATAGTTTTATTTCTCAAGTTCAAGATTTTAGTTAATATTTTAAAATCATGTAATTATATATGATATCGTTATCTTATTTATTTATTTTAATTTTTAAATTTATTAAAATATATAAAAATATGTTAAGGATATTATAGTGTGTATAAAAGATAACCTAAACCAAACATGATTATATTACATACCCCAATTTTAACTAAACATTCCCAGCCATCTAACATTCACAGCCATCTAACATTCGCTAAGGTAATCTGAGATTCTGTGAACCAAACGACCCCTTAATATACAATGGAGAAACATTTATGATTTATTAATTATTAGTACTCTCACTTCCATTTCACAGATTAGTATATTTAGTCCGTACGACTGAGCAGCGAAAACGTTATTACGCTTCAAAGCTTTGAGGAAATCGCCGTTTAAGCCTTCAAATCCCCTTCAAAGTTCAAACCCAAGCACTCTCACTCAACTCATCTACAATGGCGGCTACCTTTTATCAGCCGCCATCTTCACTGAATCTCAATAGACTGAACCCCTCTATCTCTATCTCTTCTACAAGACATCCCAACCCTCCGCTTTGTTTACCCGCTCTTAATATTAGCCGATGCGGCCCACTGTTTTCTGCAGTTACTTCTTCCACCCTCGCCGTTTCTGACCCAGAACCGGTTTACGCCTCCGTCAAGTCTTTTGCTCCGGCCACCGTCGCTAATCTTGGCCCCGGCTTCGACTTCCTCGGTTGCGCCGTCGATGGCATCGGCGATTTCGTCACCGTCCGCGTTGATCCGGACGTTCCTCCCGGGCAAGTGTCCATTTCTGAAATCTCCGGGGCGGGGAATAAGCTCAGCAAGAATCCGCTCTGGAACTGTGCCGGTATTGCCGCCATTGCTGTTATGAAGATGCTTCGCATCCAATCCGTAGGGCTCTCCCTCTCCCTTGAGAAGGGGTTGCCCTTGGGGAGTGGATTAGGGTCCAGCGCCGCCAGCGCTGCCGCGGCCGCCGTCGCAGTGAATGAGCTATTCGGCAGCCGATTGTCCGTCTCGGACCTTGTCTTCGCGGGTCTAGAATCGGAATCCAAGGTCTCCGGGTACCACGCGGATAATGTGGCGCCGTCTATCATGGGAGGGTTTGTGCTCATTCGTAGCTACGACCCGTTGGAGCTGATCCAATTAAAGTTCCCCCAAGAAAAGAGCCTCTTCTTCGTCCTGGTGAACCCGGAATTCGAAGCTCCGACGAAGAAGATGAGGGCGGCGCTGCCGGCGGAGATAACGATGTCGAGCCACGTGTGGAACTGCAGTCAGGCCGGGGCTCTGGTGGCGTCTGTGTTGCAAGGAGACTTGCCGGGCCTGGGGAAGGCGCTTTCATCGGATAAGATCGTGGAGCCGAGAAGAGCTCCGTTGATTCCTGGGATGGAGGCCGTGAAGAAGGCGGCTATTCAGGCCGGAGCCTTCGGGTGCACCATCAGCGGTGCGGGACCCACTGCAGTCGCGGTTACGGATGATGAGGAAAAGGGAATGGAGATTGGTAAAAGAATGGTAGAAGCCTTTATCCAGGAAGGGAATCTCAAGGCCTTGGCTATGGTGAAAAGGCTTGATAGGGTTGGTGCTAGGCTGGTCAGCAAGAATGGATCCATTTGTAATTGATTCTTTTTCCAATTCAAGAATCTAATGTTCTTTCCACTTTCAAATTCCAGCAATGGATATGAGAGAGATCCCCACCTACCTTCCTCTAGTCCTTTATTGGGGATTTGTTAGTGTATTAGATGATTGGTAAATCCTCCTCATTCAGAAGCTGGACAAATAAATTCATGCCATGTTCTTTGTGTATGTCTCTCCTTTTTAACTTGCATTGTTTTTACTGTCAATCTTTACTATTTGCTATTATACTGGATTTCATGTAATTGAATCACTTTGAGCTAATCACCCAGACCTAGAGAAGTTCTTAAGATAGCTTTTCTAATTGCTGTTTATTATCATGTCTACCATTTTTTATGGTTGATGAGGGAAACCACAGTCACTACCCGAGGGTGTGTACTGGGTAAATCCCGCCTTGTGACCCTAGCCAGGACCACAAAGAGATAAACCAGCTATGAGATGGTGTTTACTGGGTAAACCCCGCCTTATGACTCTAGCCGACAAAGTACCACAAGGAGGTAAACCAGCCTAGATTGCCCAAAGGACTACAAGGAGGTAAACCAGCCTAGATTGCCCATAGCTGATCGGCTCTATGGCCTTGTGGTTACGAGTTTGTATGCTTAGCCATTTTGGCTGGGGTTACCCCATGTCTACCATTTTATATCATATAGGATAGGATTGTCTAAACTTGAATTCAAGGAATTGGGACTGTGACCTTGGGGTTCCTATACCTAGACAGAAATGCTGAAATTGAGAGACAACTGAGAAAATATGCTCTGGGAAATGAATCAAAGTCAATGGCAGGCAGTTCTGTTGTGACAAATTGCTTGATTTCTTTCTGCTGATTGCTGGGAAGCATTATAAATGATTGTAGTATTGCTACTTAGTTCTCTTTGTAGTTTGGGAGATAAAAGCTGTTCTTGATGTTGCAACAAATATCAAGCATTTAATTCTATTGTCAGGAACACTTTCTTTATCAAGGTTGTGTGAATTTTAGATAGTTCTATTTTAGCTCTGGTTTCTAAGTGCTTAAACCCTGTCATTTCTTTCCCATTCTTCAAGATCAATCTATCCGGTTTCCTGTAACTGTTGTCCTTATTGGGTATACTGTAAGTCTTCTACTTTTAATTTACATCCAAGTTGAATGTTTTCCCAGGTGCTATATGACATATTTCATCAGATAAATATGCTATGGTAACTTTCTGTCTTTGCTGTAATAGATTTATTTATTATTTTAATTATGAAGCTCTTTTTCCCTGCCCATTCTTTTTGATAATACATGATTTTTCAAGGCCAGGTTTATTTGGAAAGACTAAGGGTGTGTTTGGTTCGCACATAGGAATCGGAATCGGAATGGGTATCAAATACTCGGTAATGGTAATGGGTTTTGGTGAAAATATTTAACATGTTTGGTAATAGGGTGGAATGGGAATGGTTATTAATGGTAGTGCTTGAGAATGAATAAGGGAATGAAACCCTTATTTTATTTGGGTATGGGTTTTTTAATTGATGGGGTATTCGAAACCCATAGCAGTGTTCAAAAAATCTATCAACCAAACAACAACAATCACTTTCATACCCATTTCTATGGGCAAAACCCACCAACCAAATTTGCAAAGACTTACTGCTCTGTCGAACTTGTTCAAGGTTACCAGGGTAAGGCTTTCAATGAAGTAATTACAAAATACTCTCTATTTCTCTACAAATTTCTTTTCAATTAATCTGACCCTGTACTCTATGATTGGCATAATAAAGTGCTGATGAAGTTTGTTGGCAGAGCCTGAATAGAAGTTTGATCAACAATGAACGGGAAATATGCGCCACACAGGAAGTAAGGGTTGGGCAACAAATTACCTTACATGGTTTGTACTTCTACCCTTGCAGTGTTGGAAGATTATTTTGCAGTTGGAAACTGGTTTTTACCTAAAGTTGTCATGTTTTTTTTTTTTTTGGGTGTAGCTCAGGGTTTCTACCATCGGACAAAGTGACTAATCCCCTCGCTGAATTGTAGGCACCTCTATTAGGTGGGTCAGCTGGCCTGGAGATTTAAGGCTGCTCGATACCCAAATCCAAGGATCGAACTCTTGACCTTTGGTTAAGGATGAATGAGTCTCTTCCACTCAACCACACCCAGGCCCCAGGTTACCTAAAGTTGTCATGTTAATGTGTAGGGACTTTGTCATTTTATTATCTGTTACTCTATCATACAATGGTCATCTCTTATCTCTTATCTCTTATACTAATAAAGCTACAGGATTTTGCCAATAGAAATGATCTGTTTTCCCGCTCAACTAAACACTATTAACAAATATGTATTCAAATTTTTTTGGGCGATATTTTCCTTAAAGCATTAGGTTTGTTATCATTGGTTGGTTGGATTTTGCTTACCGATTTTCCAACTTCAAGCTGCAGTAAGTAGACATCTTTTAGAAGTTAAACAAGTTTTTTTTTTTTTTGAATGCTACTAGCTCTATTACATTGTAGTATCTGTTCATATACTTTCTCAACCTACTGAAACACAACGAGCTAATAACGCCTCCATTGAGGCTCGAACTTACAACCTTCCAAATGGAAGTCCAACCCGGGTACCATTAGACCACATAGTCCTGGTAGAAGTTAAACAAGTTAAATAGGTTGTAATCATTCAATTTACTACTAGGTCTTATCCTATTTGTTAGAGCATCTACATTAGAAGTTATTTGGGGGTTTTAGTCAAAAAAACTTGAATGGAGTTATTTAGAAATGTGGGTGGAGTTATTTGTGGAGTTATTTCTCCTGCAAAGGGTGATAGAATTGTGGGGTCCACACTAAAATAAAAATAAAAAGAAAGCCTTGGTGTCTCCGCGTGAAGAAAACGCAAGAGGCCACTCGGGCGCGTGCAGTGCACGTGCCCGAGTGGCGCACCTGATGCATTACCGTTTCATTTTCTTTTTAGAAAAAAAAAAGTTTTTTTGTTTGTTTTTTTTTTTTTTATATCTTTTTTCTCCCCCCTCCTACATTCTCTTTCCTAACCATTCTTAGGTCTACACTTAATCCCATTCGTCTATATATTTATTTATGAGACAGTAATTATGATACCGTCTCTTCGTTTTCATACATAGCTATTGTGTATGTTTATCATCCTAAGGCCATCTCCAATAGGGGAATTTTGCACAGATTTTAAGAAAAAAATGATGAGTTGGAAGAGAGAGGAGAGAGAGGGATGGGGTTGTTATGTTATTTAGGGGATTTTGGGGGGTTTTGGTGTGGGGGGTTTCAGTTTTTAATTTAATTTTTTTTTCTTTTTTTTTTTTCACTCATTTCTCTTTTCAAATCATACCTGCAAAATCTCTTCAAAATCCTACCACTATTGAGGATGGCAAATTATGCTATTCATCGATTCTGGAATTTTAGTTCATATGTTGTTGCTGGAAATCGAACCTGAATTTTTTTTTTTCGGTTCTAGTAGTTTGTTCAAAATTCAAAACTAAGCCGAATACAAATTTCAACATTAAATTTTCACTTCCGGAAATTACTAATTTATACATTACATTTCATTTCCGAAAATTACTAAACTAAAAAATAAATATATGAATAAACTTGGGCCGTAGAGTTACCATTTCTGAATAAACTAAATTACACGAATGACTTTGGAAGTGGAATCAAGTGTGAGTTGGGAAGCAAGAATGAACTGTCCGGCCATTGTAAATCCTCAAAAGGTTTAGGGTAAACTGATGTAAAAGTGAATGGGCTGTCTTACTTGCATGTATTAGTAGGCATGCTCTGTTTATTTATTTATTTATTTGGTATATCCAGGATTTTCACCATCAAACACAGTGACTAATCTCGTCGTTAGATTGTATGCACCTCTTTTAGATGAGACAGCTGGCCTGGAGATTTAAAGATGCTCAATTCCCAAAACTAAGGATCTAACCCTTGACCTTTGGTTAGGAGTAGGCATGCTCTGTAAGTAATCATGACAGCGCTGCAAAAATGAAAACATTATTAGGGCATCCTCAATGAGTAGTTATGCTGTGCATCCGTATGCACCATGCATGGTGCATACGGATGCAAAAACGACGTCGTTTTATTAAAAACGCGCGTCTCCCCTTAAAAAATAAAAATTTCGGTTCGATTCCCGGCAACAGCATTATGATGTGCATCCGTATGCATGGTGCATATGGATGCAAAAACGACGTCGTTTTATTAAAAACGCGCGTCTCCCCTTTCGGTGTAAACCACACACTGTGGTCCGGGTCTTTCTCTGTCCGTTTAACGGTCCAGGTCCACCCGGTTCGCTCCGAAAAAACATGATGTATACCGTACTTTTGTAATTTCCGGAAATGAAATTGTAATCTATCAGTTTCTATTCCATTTTGTAATAAAAAAGATGACAAAGCAAAAAGGCTCAATATATGTTTATTCTAGCTATATCCAATTGGTATCAATTTCGTGATCCAAGTAAAGCGACCATATCAACTTAAACGTATGATAAGGTTAACTTGAGTTGAAAGCAACCATTTTGTGAAGTTAGTTTAGTAATACTAAGTCCAACAAAATTATGTAAAGTCTCAAAACACCAATTTCTCATTCCTTAAAATCTGATGTAGGGGAAGGTTACGTCTCCACAATTAGCTTCCATGTAAAGCAAAACGTCATAACATGTATGTTCAAATGGAATTTCACAAAAATTTTATGCCAAAACATTTCTCCAAAAACTATGTGCAAAAACTGTTGAGAAAAACATGGTTCAACACATTTCAAGTCCTTACATTCTCTACAAAGGATTGTGTTCTCTGTGATTCTTCTCCTTTACTTTCCATACATACATGAAGTAAAAGACACAAGTGGTGCCTTTCTCGTACAAAGACACAAGTTGGCTCGGGTCACGCAAGTGGGAGCAGGGCTGTTTCAATAAAAATTGACAAATTATATCGTGCACCCGGGTGCATAATCGATTATGCACCGAGTTTGAAAATGACGTCGTTTAGTTTAATGAAAAGAAACGGCACCCATTTTGCGTCGTTCCACAAAAAATAACTCTATTATTCAGTTTCATTTTGTACATACTGCAGTGTCAGTTCAACACAACTACAGTTTCATTCGATATTTATAAACTCAAATATGTGAAAATGCTATTTAATTTTATTTTATATACACTATAGTTTCATTAAAACACAATTACATGATCATTTCGATATAATTACAGCTTCGTTGAACAAAATCCACTAAAATATGTGAAATGCTTTTCAGTTTAATTTTATATACACTGAAGTTTCATTTCACCACAACTACAGTATCATTTTGATATAACTGCAGTTTCATTTGATAATATATAAAATAATACGCGAGGCAACGTCGGTTTAGATACATTGTACTATTAGTTTAGATACACTGTAGTTTCAGTTGGTAATTAACACACCAAAAAATGCGCGCTCCGTTAATAGTAACGGTGCGCCTTTTCTTTACTTAAAGAAACGGCGCCGTTTTGACCGTGGCGCACGTGCACCGCGGTCCACGATATAACGACTGATAAAATTAGGGCCCTGTGTAATATCTTACTTTGGGGCCTTTTAAAAAAAAAAACTAATTTCTATATATAAATAATAATTGTTCAAAAAGTTGTATCAAAATATAAATATTGTATAAAAAATACATCTAAAATTCTGTTGTAATGAATTTCTCAAGAGCCCCCTTTTGAGATTGAGTTAATTGTTCAATTTTTTTTTAACGCTTCTTAGACCCTTATGAATATTTTCTAGAAGACATAATTATAAAATCCTAAAGAAAAAAAATATTTATTTAGAAACTCTATGAATAAATAATTAATCAAGAAACAAATTCTTGAATATATTATTCTGAAATCGGAATTATTAATTCATGTCAATAAATTGTGAAAAATACGTAATTTTAATTACCTGTTAAGAGAGTTGAAGAACTTGAGAGTTTGTGTAATCAAGAAGAATTGAGGAATCAGTTGAGCTACCGTGTGCGATCTGCCGAGCTGCGTTTGCCATTTGCGTGCTGCACTGGGAATTGCTTTAGTGTACTGTGTAGCCGTGTTGACTACAAAGAGAGCAAAAGGAGAACATGCTTTATAGAGAATAATAGATTAATATTGGAACTGCTAAACTATCAATTGCTAATTGAGAATTGGGATTTGCTTATTGAGATTTGAGAATTGAATTAAAAACTAAAACTAATGATAATTGCAAAGTAGTAGAAGATTCTGGTCGAAAATGCTAATTGTTATTTGAGATTTTGAATTGGGAATTGTCATTCTTAATTAACAATGATACTTGCCAATTGAGATTTAGGAATTGGGAACCGCTAGGAAAGTGAATCAAGGGATTAAAATATATATATATATATATATATATATATATATATATATATATATATATATATATATATATATATATATATGTAGCGAATCAAGAAAGAAGTACATCAAGGAGAATACTACAATGACTAATTTGTATAGGCGTGATGGATGAAAGTTTGATGAATAAATCCCAACAAGGTCTTAGGTTCGAAACTCACTCTCTACAATTTTATATATATGTAGGGATGGGTTCAGGTGCGGGAATGGCTTCCCGTGTGGTTGGACGCAGTCACACACCTTAATCATTTACATGGCGCATCTTAAATACACAAATCACTCACCTTAAGTACAAAACTCAAGCACATTAAGCACAAAACAAAGCACTTTGAGCACAAAACTCACACACTTAAGATTTTAAAATGTCTCACATTAAGTAAAAACCCACGCACATTAAGCACAAAACCCACGCACTTTAAGTATTAACTCACAGACCTCAAGTTTCAACAACTACTGGCATTAATCACTAACCTCACACACATTAAGCACAAACCCTACGCACATTAAGCACAAACTTCACTCACATTAAGAACAAATCTCACACACATTAAGCACAAAAGTCCACACTTTAAGTTTTAACAACTACTCACATTAAGCACAACCCCACGCACATTAAGCACATAACTCACGCACAAGACTCATGCATCTTATATACAAAACTCACGCACATTAATCACAACACCGCTCACCTTAATTTTGACCTAGATACAAAAATTACAAAATTGCCACCACGTTTTTTTTTAAAAAAAAATTGATAATCCTGGACGTTGATTTAAGCGAGATGAATGACCCAGATTAAACCGCACAACCGCACCACTTTTCTAACTCTTAATCATAAATCTAAACCACAATTATAATAAGCTAAGTAGCGGAATTAATAGCTAAAAAGATAATTAGTGGGAATGTCGCCGCCACAACGACCACTCCGTAGTAATTGCACAGGCTAGGGGGTAGAACTAGAAATAAAATAAATATCTAACATCCATAAAAAATATTGAAAATCATATGGGGGAAAAAGTCACCCCAAAAGTCTACATCATCAAAGTCTACAAATCATCATAAGTCTAAAATCTGGATAATAAGGTCATTAACAAAACATAAGAGTTTAGACAATCTCAAGGTACGTACAAGACTAATCTAACTCGATCACTTCTCACTGCTGGGCTCACCTGAAAGGGGTTTTGCAAGCAACACATAGACAAATAGGAAAACATCTGTTAGCACGCAACTAAGTATAACCACACTCAACCCTATAAAGTACTATAGAGTATACTTTGAAAACATTTGATTTCACTCGTAAACAACAAACTCATCTCATAGACAGCTTTAGATCTATCACATACTTTCTAGATGCTTGCAACCTATAATATCAACAGACATGCTTCGATAGATAAGACTTAACAACTTAGATACTTCAACATGTAAACTTCACAATAAACTTAACAAGCAACTCATGCTTACAAGTAGCATCATGCTAATAAACCATACAACATGTATTCTCATGCTCTCAAATTCTCATCACATAAACTCGATATACAAGGCTTCAAATGTAACTAAACAATCATACTTGATAAACAATCTTAAATCAACATTCTCGTTATGCAATCTCATGCGATACTCTACTCAAATGCAAAATTGTGCAATACCATACTCATATGCAATCATGTGCAATACTATACTCATATGCAATCTCGTGCAATACTATACTCATATGCAATCTCGTGCAATACTATACTCATATGCAATCTCGTGTAATACTATAAATATACTCATATACAATCTCGTGCAATACTATACTCATATGCAATCTCGTGCAATACTATAAATATACTCATACACTCATTGTAAAAATAGAGTACTTTCTGTGGAGGTCTCATTGAGTCATAAACGACTTGCTTTCTTTCTTTCTTTCTTTAGAGTCGCAATGACTCACTTCTTTCTCTTTGGAGTCGCAATGACTCATACTTTCTCTTTGGAGTCGCAATGACTCATACTTTCTCTTTAAATGAACGAGGTAGGAACTTCATCATAGTGTGAATGAACCTATCTGGGCACGACGTCTAGCCGACCTAATACTCTACTCGTCCACCGAACCACTATCTTCGTTCTATACTCATACTCTGTAGAATCAGGTATCGAACTTTTAGTGTGCACACCCCCTGACTAGGATTCCAAGACTGGTGGGCAGTTTCCAACCTCGTAACGTGGGAATACGCCGCGTTACATATACTGGGACCGCAATGTCCATAAAATCATCAGAGAGGACATAGTCCAAACGGGATCCTCCAAAACCTCACCGATTTAGATGATACATAAATATCTCTCTCATGCATCAATCTCATGTATGCAACAACTCTACTACTTCTCAATACATCAAAGAATGATATACCACATGCTTATGGCTTTTTGAAAATAATACTTGGGCTCACGTTGGCCCCTTATGCATTTTTGAAATATGACATATGTAAGATGCAAAATACTCTGTAACATGCTTCTAAACCATGTATATAAACCATAAAATACTCAAGGATATAATATCATACTCGGTTTGCAATATAGCAAATTCTATACATTTCTATCAACAAGATATGCTTCAATTCTCATTGAACAAATATCACATCTTAGTCAGGCTTTCATAACAAATCATACTCTCAAATGATCATGCTTCTCTACTCAATACAAAAATATCATCAGATCACATAGGCAAAACATTTCTTCTTCACAGTGAACTTAACAATATATGTATTGTGTAGCAATTTCTTCAATAAATCCCTCATAATATACTCATTTTTTATCAAAATTCAACGAAGTCAAAGCCAAAACGTGCGTCGAGACAATCCCGAGGTACCGAGCCACAAGGGCCCGTGACACCTGGCCCGAAATGACACGTAGCTGAGCCACAAGGGCCCGACCACTACACAAAAACTTCTCAGATTAATACTCAGGGACCTGGGGCAGGACTCCTCATGAGCCGCCCCATGAATCCCATTACTATGCCGGGCCTAGGCAGCGGCCCTCTCCTAGGGCCGTGCCCTAGGTTCGGGTAACCCCGGCTCTAGCTGGCAGTCCTCCTGATGGGCCGCGGCTAGGGCTGCTGGTCTGATCTAGTGCACACTGTGTACCAGATGGCATTTTCATCTGCAAAATCTATCCAAACAAGTTCAAAACATTTTCAACAACTCAAAGACAATTACTAGATCACTTCCAAGTATAAAGACAACAAAATCTCATAATTTCTACTCAGTATCAAAGGCTTCACAAAGCCAAAAATCAAGAGGCCGGGAGTCCATGGGGTTATACCTCTTGAAGCTTCTTCTTCTTGTATGGATCTCTACCTCCTCTCTACTCAAACACCACCTCCTTCACCACCTAAACATCTCAAACACAAGCCAAGACTAAGAAACCTCAGAGATTGAAAGCTAAGAGGAGAGGAAACCTTAAGATGAATGGAAATGAAGGGGAAAGCTTACTGCAATGTTCTCTTGCTTCTATCAGACAAAGCTTGGGGAGAGGCAAGGTTGGAGATCAAAGAATCACAAATGAATAGTGTTATTTATATAGGGTGCAAGACGCTAGGTAGAAAGCAAATGATTGGGTGAGGGCAAAATGGTAAAAGCTTGGCTAGATTATGTTCTCAGGCAAATGCTTCTTGGAATGATATGGTTCACCTAGCATCATGAACCAAGGGCTAGAAATGTTATTTTAAATACTTTGGGGTTGGAAATGAATTTTCTCAAAAAGTTATCTAGATGAACCCTTGTTTAAAGTCTTTTTGAATTCTCCCGGTTTCACTCAGATTTATTTCTCAATTTAAAACTTGATACGCGAAGTACCCGAAAATTTAGGATTTTGGAATAAAATAAGTTTTAGTGTCGAATTAATTTAAAATGTGACTAAAATAATTTATTCAAACACCAATTGATCGCAAAAATTTTTAATGGAGTGAAAATGGCTATTTTCGGAATTTCTTAAAATTGGTTTTATAAAATAAAATTTTGGGTTATTACACTCTATCCCCCTTAAAAGAAGTTTCGTCCCGAAACTTAGAAGAAACGAGTGGATCAAGTTCTCGAAGAGTAAGGTAGATATAACCAAAAGGTTGAGAATTTTCTGTTGGGATACTTTGGAAGGTTTAGGAATCTCTGAGTTTTCGCCTAACCTAGCAAAAGTCTAAACACCTATACAAACGAAACTATTATCTGAACTCAAAAGCTTAACTGGTTACCTAAATCAAAGCCTCCCGATGAACCACCTGGCAGCATGTAACTTGGATCCCACCCATAGGGATTCCATCTTTGTACATTCTCAATCCCCATTCTTTGTTCCATGACCACTGCCCGTTGATCAAAGTTGGCAAATCCATAGTTCACGTGGGCACTCAGATTGTCGAAACGGTTGTTGATCATGGCGTATAAGTCCTTGTAAGTAGGTCCTTGGGGTCTACTCATATAACCCTGTGGTGCTCCCAACGGGGTAGCTGTAACTGGTGCTCCCTCATAACTCATTCCAACTCCTGGATCGGTTCCCATTGCAATCCCTTCGCCACTAGCCTCAGCTATGTGCCCAGCTATATTTTAAATTTGATTAGAAAACAAGCACACATTTCTAAATTTATAGAGAGTTTGCAATTGTTTGGTGGAAACATGCTAAAGATCATTGATTTGGTCGAAAAAGCACCACCAATGATTGTAGACAATGAACTTATGAAGGCCTTGCAGTCTGTGGCTCACATAATACTTGGTGTTGGGAAAGAGGTGCTGCAACGATCTCTTTCACAAGAAGATGTTGAAGGAATGAGCAGCCACGACACATGGTGGGGAAATCCAAAGAATCTTGCTTCCAATGACCTTACTATACCAAGGAGGCAAGAGTATAGCAAGGAGGTATCTGTTATGCCAAGTTTCATCCTTGGATTGACTCCAACTCCATCAGGGGTTAGGCCTCGTCCTTGGGATGACATCATAGACATTGTTGCTCATGACAGTCCTGATAATGATGATTAACAGACTGCTGCAAAGAAGAACGAGAAAGGGAAAGTTGTTGCTGAAGAACATGAAGTTTCTATTGCAGAAGTTGTAGTACCTGCCCAAATGCAACATCATATTGAAAGTAGCAAGGCAACAGAAGTTGAAGTAGCTGCCCATGCCCTTGTTCAAGTGTGAAGCTGTAGCACAACATTAACCTGAAATGTGAAGGTAGTAAAAGTAGCAACAGCCCTAGTACAATAGCAGCCTGCCATGGTGTAAAATCCTGATGACTCAAGCACAACAGCTGTAGCCACACTACAAAAGCAACCTTTTGACTCCAGCAAGGACACTAGAGCTTAAAAAATATGAATCCAAAAAGGGTGCAAAAGCTCAAGCACCACCCCTTCAAGTGTAAGGACAGAAAGAAGTGACACGTAGATCAATAGGAATTTCAGAACCAAACAAATCTCCGTTTGTATCAAGACAAGTGAATATTTCTCAAGAATTCATAGCGACTGAGAGGGTTGTAAGCATTGGATTTTTGAAAGCAAGGATTTCGATGTGCAAGTTTTACTTAAAGTGCCTATCTGTTTTATGTTAAATGTACTTGTTAAGTGCACATTTTATTACTTTATTTTACACGTTTAAATGAATATTGTAGGACTGAGAATGTTTTTAAATTTGGGGAGAAATCGTTGATCATGGACCAGCTGCTGTCCTTGAAGTCGAATCAATATGTGGGTGCTGGTGTGCTGGATGTCTAGTCTGTGATTTTAAATCACATGGAGAAGTACAGACAAACAACTTCTCCTGTGAGAATCTTTTTTACAACATACTTAGTTGTAATTCATTTTTTAAGACACATTAAGTGTTAAAGCAACGCACATTAAGATATAGTTTCACGCACCTTAAGGCATATCTTCACGCACCTAAGGCATTCCTGTTGTAATTTCCAACTTGTTCCTGCAAGGCTTTTTAGATTTATTTTAACTCACCTTAAGCTCTAAAACAACGTACTTTAAGGTATAGTTTCACGCACCTTAAGCCCTATCTTCACGCACCTAATGATTTGTTGTTGTAATTTTCAACTTGTTACTGCAAGGCTTTTTAGATTTATTTTAACTCACCTTAAACGTTAAAACAACGCACCTTAAGGTATATTTTCACGCACCTTAAGGCCTATCTTTAAACACTTAAGGTCTTGCTTTTGTAATTTTCAACTTGTTCCTGCAAGGCTTTTTAGATTTATTTTAACTCACCTTATGCTTTAAAACAACGCACCTTAAGGCATAGTTTCATGCACCTAAGTCCATAAAATAGCATGAATTATTAATTAATTGTATAATTAATGCCTAATGGTATTTTATTTTTGTAGAGTTTTACTGTGGTGGATCTATTAGGCTCTAAGCAGAGAAGGTATGAGTGGTTTGAAAGAAGGCTTGATGACGAGATTGACAGCGTTATAAATACACTATACAGTGTTCAGGAATACACCATTGGTGTGTTTCCCTGTGGTGTGTTTTATTACACTATTGGTGCATGTTGTCAACACTGTTGGTGTATTTCTGGAACCCGGCCGCTATAAATGGCCACTGTAATTACCATAATACCCCCACTTACCAAAACGCGTTAAAAACCTCAAATCCTCAGTAATTAGCCACTGCCGTTAGATTAAACTGATCCAACGACACAGATACGACCACACCGCCACACCTAATGACATGACCACACATGAGCTCTCTTCTATATCAACTATACTAATAAGAGCCCAAGAGAGTTAGTCCTATAATGGGTAGAGAAAATGGCAGTCAAATTTTTTAATCAAATGAATGGCTCAGATGGATCAGATTTTAATTTTTCCTTAAGATTTCTTAATTTATCCTTAATGAATATGATTATCCGTTAACTTTTCCGTTAAATATTATCTTTTCCGTTAATTTCTGTTAGTTCACCTTTAACTTACTCATTGATTTCAATAAGAAAGGTCTTAGGTTCGAACCCCATCCCAATCAAAGTTGGCATAATTAGTACTCTATTTTACTCTTATCTATCTATACTAATATAAAAACAAAATCTTGAACTTTAACTTCCCGCCCAATTCCTAAAAAATCTCGCTTACTAATAAAATATATTGTTTTCTACTTTTCTATTCGTACTATAATTCTATGTTAAAATTCATATTCTAATCTATACCATCCATATCCATACTATATATAAAAACAAAATCCTAAATCTTTAACTTCCCGCCCAATTCTTAAAAAATCTCGCTTACTAATAAAATATATTGTTTTCTACTTTTCTATTCGTACTATAATTCTAGGTTAAAATTCCTATTCTAATCTATACCATCTATACTATTTATACTATATATAAAAACAAAGTTCTGAACCTTTAACTTCCTGCCCAATTCCTAAAAATCTCGCTTTCTAATAAATTATATTGTTTTCTACTTTCCTATTCGTACTATAATTTTTTTTAGGTTAAAATTCTTATTCTAATATTATAAAATAGTGTAATATAATTCCTATGTAATAATCTAATCTATACTATTATTAAAAACCAAATCATAATAACAATAATAATATGATTAATACTAATAATCTATACTATGTATAAAAACAAAATCCTAAACTTTAACTTCCCGCCTAATTCCTAAAAAATCTCGCTTTCTAATAAAATATATTGTTTTCTACTTTTCTATTCGTATATAATTCTACGTTAAAATTCCTATTCTAATCTATACTATATATAAAAATAAAATCCTGAACTTTAACTTCGCGCCCAATTCCTAAAATGTCTCGCTTTCTAATAAAATATATTGTTTTCTACTTTCCTATTCGTACTATACTTCTAGGTTAAAATTTCTATTCTAATATTATAAAATAGCGTAATACAATTCTTATGTAATAATCTAATCTATACTATTATTAAAAACAAAATAACAATAATATGATTAATACTAATAAATGAAATAATAAAAAAGTTAGCAGTACAAAATAAAAATAACAAAAAGTATCCCTAATTCACTAAAAATTATCCATTATCAATAAATTAAATAAGAGAAATAATTTCATTAATTATATTGTCTTTATTTTTCTCCAATATAAAAATTCTTTACATTCAAATTCATCAATTGAGTATTATTAACTAATTAGCTCTCTCTCTAGCGACGACTAGGGTTCCGATTTCTTCTCTAGGGTAAAGCTAGGGTTTCGACGTCTTCCGGTGGTTTTCTTTGGCGGTTTACGTCGACGGTTCATTGGCTTCGGCAGCGACAGCTGTGTTCGAACGACATGGCGGTGGCAGAGGCAGGCAGCGAGGTGGAAAGGCTGATGGAGAGGTGGGGCGATTTGGATTTGGAGGATGAGAACGACGAGTTCGTGCCGGAAGGAGAGGGTGTCGGCGTGCTTAATGATGATGATGAGGAGACCTGGACGGTTGTAGGACGTTTTCTAACGACCAAATTGGTCAAGTTAGAGTTCATGAAGCAAGTAATGACGTCCGTATGGCAGCCGGTGAGAGGTGTACAGGTTACGGAGATTCAACCGGGGCTATTTTTGTTTGTCTTCTATCATAAGACAGACGTTGATTATGTCTTAGAAGGGGGACCATGGGGTTTCGAAAAAAATACCTTGGTCTGCCGAGAGGTGGTGGCGGGAGCCGTGCCTGGGGAGGTGGAGTTGAACTCGGTTGATATGTGGGTTCAGTTGCATGGATTGCCTATGGGGTATACGTCTGACACGGTGCTGGAGCAGGCCGGGAATTTCATAGGAACGTTTGTGAAGCATGATGAGAAGTTTACGGGAGCCCCATGGCTCACGTTCTACCGAGTCCGGGTGTCTATTGCGGTTGGTAAACCGCTACGGCGTGGTATGAAATTGGTAAAGCGAGATAAGACGGTGTGTTGGATAACCTTTCGGTATGAACGATTACACAAGCACTGTTCTTTTTGTGGCATGATGGGCCACGTCCATATGTTTTGTTTGAAGGCACGAGAGAATCTGATGCCGGTGGAGTTGCACCCTTTTGTGGGGTTGCGGGCTGGGGACAATCGGGGTGCGTTGAGGGCGGTGGGGGAGAATTGACTGGTGCCAGTTGGGGGAAAGCCGAAGTCGTTGGTGAGGGAGGTGAGGGGTGGTGTGGCAGTGTGTAACACCCCGTGTTACGACCCCTAAAACCAATTAATCATCTAATCATTTACCCAAAAGAAAGAATTAAATTCCAGTAATTAATTAAGAAAGGTCCACCATGGTCCATTAGCCCTTAACCCAAAAACCAATCCCCTAGTCCTATAGGAAATAGAATTAGCAAACCCATACCACTTGGACCCTAATTAGGGCTCTTATATATATATATATATATATATATATATATATATATATATAGGGGGCCTAGGAGGCACTTAGAACCCACACCACAATAATCTCTCACCACACAAGAAGTTCCAAGAAATCCCCTCGGAGAAATCAAGAAAGAAGGAATCTTAAAGAAAGACCCTTCATAGCCAAGGAAATTAATTAAGGCTAAGAGGTAACCCATGTCTCAACAAAACCTATTTTCCTTGCTATAATTATCTTCTTTGGCCTCCTCTCTATACTTGTGTCTTGATGAATCGTTTATGATATTGATGATATGTTCTTGAGGATTGTGAGATGATTTTATGTGTGATCTTGATAATATTGATGATGATAAGAGGTTCTTGATGATTATGTGATGTTCTTGATGAATCTTGATGTTTTGGTAATTAAAAGGGGAACTATGATTTTATCGATTTGAATATGATTAGAGGCCTAGGTTAAAATTGGGAATTTCGTATTGTGTTATTCTTGATATAATTGGGTGGTATTTCGCATGTTCGGGTGTTGATTATGTTTTGAAGTCATGATAGGATATGTGCTATATGATTCTTGCTTTTGATCCGTTAAATTGTCTACGTGGTGTCATCAATTGCGTTAAAAAGTGTCTAAGCATGGTTTCGGGTTCCACAACGGTTCTCGGGACGTTTATTTTGATAAAGAGTCAGTGGGGGGTAGGGGGACCCGCCACCTACCCGCTGCCCGAGAAGGGCGTTGTCGGTAGCGGGCAGGCGACTGCCCGCCGGGCACCCACTGCCCGGAGACTGGTTGCCGACGGGCAGCCGACGGGTGGTCTTCCACCCACCGGCTACCCGCTGAAAATTGTCCACCTCGGGACTCCGGCTTCCCCGTTTGATTTTTTCCCGACCCTCGTGGTGTCCCAACGGACTCCGTTTATCGTGCCTAAGTCTAGTTTGATGTTTCGGGTACCGTTCGTAGGATAAGTGAGTCTTATATATCGCATGCTAGTGAATTGGTATCCCGTTGGCCGAGGTGGAAGAAGTATGAACCCCTTAGGATTATTCCTAGTATGTGGATGACCACGCACAGGTTTCATTATACGTTTTCTCCCCTTTCCCAATGTGTTAATATGGGTTGCATGTGCTTGCTATGTGTTATGTGTGCATGATACCCCAATTTGGTTGCGATCAAATTGGTTATTCCTGAGCTGCGGTTCAGAAGCTGGCTGCGGTCAGAATTACACTCTCGGGCTGCGGTCCACCGTTTGGTTGCGATCAAACGTTTTACATGAGCTGCGGTTCATATTCCTGGCTGCGGTCAGATGACTACTCTTGGGCTGCGGTCCACTGTTTGGTTGCGATCAAACATTATGATGAGCTGCGGTTCATCGGTCGGTTGCGATCGACCCCTTCGTATTGCGATATGAGGCAGGGTGCTGCGGGGCCGTGTCAGAGCTATATGCGCTGACCCTCATGTATGGGCATGCGATTGGTCCTGTGGCGCCACCAAAGTGTGCTTGTGTGTGATGAGATACGAATTGGAATGATGATATGAATGAGATAAAGTGAATCAGTGACCATAGGATATATGCTAGTATCCTTATATACTTGATTATAACTGTTGAATGTGCTTATCCCTATCTATCGAGTCTATTCTTGGTTTTAAAACTAGTGTCTCTTAAGTATATATCTTCCTGCTTCAAAATGGTTTTCGTATATATATATATATATATATATAATGTATTTCAACGCGTTGGAGTGGGTTACTGGCATCTCTCGCTGAACAGATATATTTGGCTTTCAGGCACAGATGAGTAGACACTGGAGCGCGCTAGAGACTTGGAGCATAGAGTAGATAGTTTCCCTTTCGACCTGCGTGTCATGCTTACGTATTGACATTATTGTGGATTTTAGTTAGTTAGCCTGTGCACCTGTGTCCTCTAGCTCAGGTGTGGCATAGCACCCCGTACTCTTATGTTATGTTTTTAATGAGAATTTACCTTTATCCTATAAATCTTAAAAGTTTTAAAATTTTGGGGTATTACAGTTGGTATCAGAGCCTAAGTTTGACCCTAGGATAAGACCTCGAAGATCGGACTTTAAGACATTAGGCTTGAACTCTAGGTATTTAAGTACATAGGACTTAGGAGACTTAAGACGCGTGGTGAGATTGTGAGTATACCCACCATCGCATATTTCCCCTCACTCTTGTTTAGATTAAAAGAACTTCCCCTCCGCTTATCGCACCAAGGTAAGGGTACAAAACTCTAACTCAACATTACTATAAAGATTGGCCCAGTAAAACAGCAGCATGGCGCCAAACAGAAGACAATCAAGGACTCCGGAACCCACCACACACGACCCCCTGACTCAAACTCTACAGCAACTAACACAAGTCGCCCAAACACTAAGCGACGTAGCTCTCCGCAACAACAGACTCCCACTACCTCCGTCAAACACGAACTTGGAAGTCGCCCGACAAGTTTCACGTCATCGACCACCCACGTTCTCAGGGGAAGAAGATCCCGTGATCCTTGAAGAATGGATCCGGACCTTCGACAAGATTCTAGGATTGGTAGAATGCCCAGAGGAACGTCGTGTAGAGATAGCCTCATCCTATTTCGGACACGATGCAGACCTTTGGTGGATCCACGAGGGGCCCACTTACAGGCAGGAACCAGGGTTCAACTGGGAAAACCTCAAAACACGACTACGAGAACGATTCTATCCAACACACGTAAAAGCATCCATGCACGAAGAGTTCCTCCACTTGAAACAAGGAACGACCACCGTCATGGAATACCATAAACGATTCCTCGAACTAGCACGCTTCGCACCAGAACTAGTCCCCACTGAGCCAACCAAAATAGAAAGGTTTGTATCGGGTCTCAACTTCGAAGCCCGAAAAGCACTAGTAGTAAGCAGACCCCGGACCCTCAACGAGGCTTACTCCAGTGCCGCAAATCTCTATCGGATCCAATTACTGCAACGTGGGGTCCAGGAACAAATTCGAAAAAGGAACACAGGAGGTGGAGCACCACCTATAAAAAGAACGAGAAACGACGCCAACAAAAGGCCAAGCAATCCAGTCGGCCAGAGGCCACCCCTAGGAAACAATGAAACTAACGCAAGGAGCTTCCCTTGCCCAAAATGCAACAAAAACCATAGAGGCAAAGATTGCATGGGCAACCCCTGGCGATGCTTCAACTGCGGGGAAGAAGGGCACAAGGCCTTCCAGTGCACTCAACCCCAGAAATCACGCCCCACAACCATGGGCCAACACGGGGGCACGAATCATCAAGGAAACTACGGTGCCCCCGGAAAGGTGTTCATCATAAGCCGCACCCAGGCCGAACTCGAGAACGAAAGCAACCTCGAGGAAGGAGACATGGCTCCAGGGGACGAGGACCACGCCAACCCACCAGAAGAAAACCAAGGAGATGAATTCTGTTTAGGATAACTGGCAAATCCCTTGTAACCACCCTCGTAGTAGAATTACTTGCTTAGATTAGCTATTTCGGAGTTATTATAAATAAAGAGCTAAATCAAAATTTATTTTAGCATAAGGGAAAAAGACTAGATTATGCACGTCAACAACAAAAGGAGACAAAACCAAATCTTCTACCACTAGAAGACGAAAGAAGGAAAAAGACAAGGAATACACAATAAGGAAGACTAATGTCTTCAAGGGGAATTGAACTCAAGACCTCCAATTTGTAAGCCCACGCACTTAACCACTACGCCATGAGTATTTCTTAAAACCTTAAGGGAACACTCCCTTCTTAAAGCCCTTGCAATCCCTAAAAATTCTCAAAAACCCCCAAATCAAAAACCCTTCTTCTTCTTCTCCCAATCACCCAAACTCTCTCTCCCCTTCCCTCCTAAGCCGCCATCACCACCCTCACCTCCACAACCCACCGTCGCACCACCATCCGCCGCCCACGACCGACGCTACGCCCCGCCAACACAACCAACCGGCGGCACCCCATTCACACGCCACCACCACAGCCGGCAGCCACCCGCAGCTCGCCCACACCGCACCCGGCCGCAACCCGCTGCTACACGACGCCGACAGCATAGCCAACCGCCGCCGCACGACGCCCCCCCCCCCCCCCCCCCTCGCCGTCCAAACCCAGCAAGAGCACCGCCCCATCGCCAGAAACTTTCACCGAGGCCTCGCCGGAGACTCGCCGGAAAACACCACCTAGACGAAAACCCAAAATGCCAAAAAAATCCCTCGGAATCTGCACCCCGAAATGGAGCAACGCCGATTACACCGTGATCGAAGGTAAAATCCTCGAACTCGATCAATTCTCTCCGGAATTGGTCGATATGCTTAATCACCAAGGGCTACATACCTCACCATTAAAGGGGATACGTACCCCGAATTGGTGAAGGAATTCTATCAACATTTGGTAGCCATCAAACGAGGTGATAAACTAGAAATCACCACTAAGGTCCAAGGCAAAGAAATCATACTTTCCGAAGGCCGCTTGGCCAAACTCTTGATATTGACCACCACGGGTGTGTCAAACTATGACCGGAAAGGGTGGATTGATACCCAAAATACGGGGTACAAGGACTACCTCGGGTACCTACTCGGAAAAGAGGAAGGGTTTACCTCGGCCACACGATCGAATAGGAAATGGCTAACCGTGGAGCAAAAGATATTGGTTATGATTGTGACTGACAGCCTTTTGCCCACAAATAATAAAAGCAAGGACGTGGGGAGTTTAGAGTGCACTTTCGCCTATCTCTTGAAACACAAAATCAAGTTCAACCTACCGGCCCTCATGTTGAAACACATGGAATTTTGCAAAACTAGCAACCGGCTTAGCCTACCCTACGGGATGATCCTAAGTTGGATCATGGAGAAGAAGGGGGTGAATCTGAGCCACACGGAGGTCAAGACCGCAAATGACATGGTTTTTAATGCCCAGAACCTCCATCGCAATGATATCTACTACACCGAAGGGGGACAGTACATCACCCTCGAAGAGATTTGCCTGAAACCCGACGAGGAGCGAAGAAAATTGGTTGACCGATTGGACATCTCCAACAAAAAACTTAAACGAGCAATGCAAGATTGTGGGGGACTAGAGGAAAGTGAGGAACAGGAAGAGGATAGCGAGCCTAACCCACCGGCACCCGCACGAACAGGAGGAAGCCCAAGGGGACAAAATGAAGAATCTGTCAATGAGCGCATCCTAGCACAGCTCACTCGGCAAAACCAAATCATGGACGAAGGGTTCTCGTCCTTAATCCACGCGACACGCGCTTTAGATCAGAGGGTGGCAGCAATCGAGACCATCCTGGGCACTCGCGGGGCATCCAGTTCCGGAGCAGGAAACCAAGGTAGACGCGAACTTTCCAATCACCACGTCACCAGAAATCTAGTCTACCCCAGCAAGGACAACACGTGGGGCCACGTTCCTAACCAGGAGGCCAAAAACACAAGGTGTCCAGGGGTGAAAGAATGGATTAACACACCGGCTTCGGGGACGAAGCCTCTTGTAAGGGGGGGAGAGTGTAACACCCTGTGTTACGACCCCTAAAACCAATTAATCATCTAATCATTTACCTAAAAGAAAGAATTAAATTCCAGTAATTAATTAAGAAAGGTCCACCATGGTCCATGGGCCTTTATCCCAAAAACCAATCCTCTAGTCCTATAGGAAATAGAATTAGCAAACCCATACCACTTGTACCCTAATTAGGACTCTTAAATAAATAAATAAATAAATAAATATATATATATATATATATATATATATATATATATATATATATATATATATATATATATATATATATATATATATATATATATATATATATATATATATATATATATATATATAGGGGGGGGGGGGGGGGGGGGGGGGACTAGGAGGCACTTAGAACCCACACCACAATAATCTCTCACCACACAAGAAGTTCCAAGAAATCCCCTAGGAGAAATCAAGAAAGAAGGAATCTTAAAGAAAGAACCTTTGTAGCCAAGGAAATATATATATATACATACATACATATATATATATATATATATATATATATATATATATATATATATATATATATATATATATATATATATATATATATATATATATAGGGGGCCTAGGAGGCACTTAGAACCCACACCACAATAATCTCTCACCACACAAGAAGTTCCAAGAAATCCCCTAGGAGAAATCAAGAAAGAAGGAATCTTAAAGAAAGAACCTTCGTAGCCAAGGAAATTAATTAAGGCTAAGAGGTAACCCATGTCTCAACAAAACCTATTTTCCTTGCTATAATTATCTTCTTTGGCCTCCTCTCTATACTTGTGTCTTGATGAATCGTTTATGATATTGATGATATGTTCTTGAGGATTGTGAGATGATTTTATGTGTGATCTTGATAATCTTGATGATGATAAGAGGTTCTTGATGATTATGTGATGTTCTTGATGAATCTTGATGTTTTGGTAATTATAAGGGGAACTATGATTTTATCGATTTGAATATGATTAGAGGCCTAGTTTAAAATTGGGAATTTCGTATTGTGTTATTCTTGATATAATTGGGTGGGATTTCGCATGTTCGGGTGTTGATTATGTTTAGAAGTCATGATAGGATATGTGCTATATGATTCTTGCTTTTGATCCATTAAATTGTCTACATGGTGTCATCAATTGCGCTTAAATGTGTCTACCCCTTCGTATTGCGATACGAGGCAGGGTGCTGCGGGGCCGTGTCAGAGCTATATATATGCGCTGACCCTCATGTATGGGCATGCGATTGGTCCTGTGGCGCCACCAAAGTGTGCTTGTGTTTGATGAGATACGAATTGGAATGATGATATGAATGAGATAAAGTGAATCTGTGACCATAGGATATATGCTAGTATCCTTATATACTTGATTATAACTGTTGAATGTGTTTATCCCTATCTGTCGAGTCTATTCTTGGTTTTAAAACTAGTGTCTCATAAGTATATATCTTCCTGCTTCAAAATGGTTTTCGCATATATATATATATATATATATATATATATAATGTATTTCAACGCGTTGGAGTGGGTTACCGGCATCTCTCGCTGAACAGATATATTTGGCTTTCAGGCACAGATGAGTAGACACTGGAGCGCGCTAGAGACTTGGAGCGTAGAGTAGATAGTTTCCCTTTCGGCCTGCGTGCCATGCTTACGTATTGACATTATTGTGGATTTTAGTTAGTTAGCCTGTGCACCTGAGTCCTCTAGCTCAGGTGTGGCATAGCACCCCGTACTCTTATGTTATGTTTTTAATGAGAATTTACCTTTATCCTATAAGTCTTAAAAGTTTTTAAATTTCGGGGTGTTACACAGTGGGTGGAGCAGGGGGGCGGGATGAGGGAGACGGGAGAAGGGGCAGTGTGGCGGACGGGGTAGAGCCGGGGGAGGAGGGGGTGGTGGCGAATTCCAAACGCTGCCGGTGGGTGTCGGGTGGAGTGGAGGGGGAGAGTTCGGAGGATGTGGTTATGACCGATGTGTCAAAAAACTTACGAGCGGCGGGAACTGGTACCCAGTCCCGCCCGTCATTATGAGTACGATAACTTGGAACTGTCGTGGCTTGGGCAATCCACGAACAGTTCGAGAGATTGTGGGCCTTGTGTCCGATAAGAAGCCAAATTTTGTGTTTTTAATGGAGACAATGGTGGAGCGAGTGCATGCGGAGAGGCTCCGCGTATGGATAAGGTATGAAGGGCTGTTTTATGTGGATAATGTGGGGACTGGTGGGGGGTTGGCGTTGCTTTGGAGAAGGAATAATAGAGCTACACTCCTGAGCTATTCTAAGAACCACGTGGATATTGAGGTACGAATGCCAGCAGGGGAAGTGTGGCGTATGACGTGCTTCTATGGTTTTTCGAAGCGTAACCAAAGACAGGATTCGTGGGAGTTGCTTAAATCACTGTCTGGGAAGTCCCAGCTTCCTTGGGTTGTAATAGGGGATTTAATGATTTCTTGTTCCAGCATGAAAAAAGAGGGAACAACCCGCATCCGGAGAGCCTCCTCCGTGGGTTCAGCGAAGTAGTAGATGAGTGCGGGCTAAGACAGCTACCTATGAGAGGGCATCGATATACATGGGAGAAAGCCAGTGGTACGGATCGCTGGTTGGAGGAAAGGTTGGATAGGGTGTTGGCAACAATGGATTGGTGTGATGTGAATGGAAGGGCCGAGGTTGAGAATATTCTTACTCGTAATTCGGACCACTCAGCTTTGTTTCTTGATATTAATGCAAACAACGGGCGGAGGGTTAGGGTCCCGAGGGCCTTCAGGTTTGAGATGGCATAGCTGCTTGATGAGGGGTGTAGGGAGGTGGTGGAGAATGACTGGCATGATGGGAGGGCAGAGGGGTTGCTGAATTGTCAGCAACATTGTGGGGATAGGTTTATGCGATTTGGGGGGGGGGGGGGGGGGGAGACCAATTCCATAAGTTTGGTGAACGCATCCGGCAGCTGCGAAAGGACCATGGACAGATCCGTGATAGGAGGGATCCGGCTACTTTAACTGAATTTTAGCTTTTGAATGATAAGATTTCTCAATTAGAGGCCCAGGAGGATGTGTTTTGGAGGCAGCGAGCGAAGCAACATTGGCTTTGTGGAGCTGATGCCAACACGAAGTTCTACCACAGGTATGCCTCTGCTAGAAAGAAAAAGAACTTTGTTGTTAAATTAAAGAATGATGAGGGGGTGTAGGTGGAGGGACAAGATATGAATGTTGTTGTCTTGAATTATTTCAATATGATTTTGCCACTAGTCATTCTGTGTGTGAGGACCCGCTTTTTGATAAATGTATTCCCCGAGTGACAAATGACCAGAATGATGCACTTTTACGCCCGTATGATATGGCTGAGGTCAAGACTGCTTTGTTTGCCATGTTTCCTGACAAGGCACCAGGCCCGGATGGAATGAATCCAGGCATTTATCAGCAGTTTTGGAATGTAGTAGGGGAAGATGTGGCTTCCTTTGTTGTTAACTGTCTGCATACAAGTGAGTTTCCTGCTGGTTTAAACGACACTAATATTGTTTTGATCCCGAAGAAAAATGATCCCCAGACTGTGGCGGATATGAGGCCTATTGCCTTGGGGAATGTGCTGTATAGGGTTATGGCGAAGATGATTGCTAACAGGTTGAAGCAATTTATGGGTGATTTGATCTCGAAATCCCAGAGTGCGTTTATCCCTGGTAGGCTTATAACGGATAACATTTTAGTGGCGGCTGAGGTGGGCCACTTTCTGAACCGTAAGCAGTGTGGGTTGACAGGATGGGGAGCCCTTAAATTGGATATGGCAAAGGCATATGATAGAATGGAATGACCGTTCCTGAGAAGGATGATGGAGGTTATGGGTTTTGATGAACGGTGGATTAAGCTAATAATGACATGTGTCACCACGGTGTCGTATAATGTTATGGTAAATGGCGTGAGTGGTGGCCGTGTTCAACCAACAAGGGGCCTCAGACAGGGAGATCCGCTTCCTCCATTCTTATTCATTATTTGCGTTGAAGGATTGTCTATGCTTTTACAGAAAGCGCTGATAGCAGGGTCTATTCATAGGTGCAGGGTGGCTAGGGGGGCACCTCCTATCTCACATCTGTTCTTTGCGGATGATAGTTTGCTGTTCTTTAAAGCAAATATTCAAGAGGCTAGTGTGGTGAAACAATGTTTAGCAAGATACGAGGAGTTGTCTGGTCAGTTGGTGAACTATCATAAATCAAATATTTGTTTTAGTAGAAATACTGGGGAGGCTATGAGGGAGGAGGTGGCGGCGTGTTTGGGCGTGGATCAGGCGCGGAATTTTGGGAAATATCTGGGGCTACCTTCTTTTATAGGGAGGAATAAAAGAGTTGTGTTCTCATATGTGGAGGACAAAATCAGGCAGAGAGTGACTTCGTGGAATAAGAAATTGCTATTGCAGGCTGGTAAAAAAGTTTTCTTGAAAAGTGTGGCCCAATCTATGCCAACTTTTTCAATGAGTGTTTTTTTTGCTCCCCGAATCGGTCTGCATATCTATACAGAGAACAATGAACAGGTATTGGTGGGGGAAAGGCCCAGACAAACGAATTGATTGGAAGGCATGGGACAAGTTATGTGTCCCTAAAAAGTTTGGTGGTTTGGGTTTTAAGGATCTACGGGCATTCAATCTTGCAATGCTGGGAAAACAAGCGTGGTGTTTTCTTACTGATCCAGGATCCCTCGCAGCAAGGGTGTATAAAGCACGGTATTACCCTAAAACCTCTGTTGATGCAACGATATGACATAATCCCAGTTTTTGCTGGCGGAGTATTATGGCTGCCCATGATCTAGTTTGTGCTGGTGTCCGGAGAAGAATCGGGAATGGTGCGACTACTCTTATCTGGGGACACCCGTGGTTGTAGGATAATCCTAGTCCGCTTGTTCAAACAATAATGCCTGATGCTTTACGAGATGCAGTAGTTGCAGGGCTGGTGGACCAGCAGACTAAAACGTGGGATCCTCATATTTTGACTGATCTGTTCAAGCCGGGTGATGTGGATCGTATTCTAAAGATACCAATCAATCCAGATTATAAGGATACATGGTATTGGCTCAATGACCCAAAGGGCCTTTACACTATTAAAGATGCCTATAGACGCCTAATGGGGGAATTTCAACATGGCCTTTACACTGTTAAAGATGCCTATAGACGCCTAATGGGGGAATTTCAACATACTACTGGGGAATTTGATAAATGGGTAGCATTATGGAAAATGAGAGTCCCACCCAAATGGAAAACTTTTTTGTGGAGAGCTGTGTGTGATATACTCCCTACCACAACCAATTTGATTATAAAGAGAGTTGATGTGGACCCAACATGCACAATGTGTGGCCTCACACACGAGAATGTTATGCACTCATTAGTATTATGTGATTATTCTAGAGCTGTGTGGAATGTTTCGGGGCTGCCCATTATGAATATTGTTACTCATTCTTTTGCAACTTGGCTTATGGCTGCTATGGATATACTCACAGGCGAACAGGTCCGGCATCTTGTAGCACTCCTCTACTACTTGTGGGCGGCAAGAAACGAAGCCGTGTGGGAGGGGGCATTGAGGAGGCCGGTAGTGGTCTGGAATCGCGCTGTCTTGTCGGAGGCAAGCTACACGGCAGTCCATGCTTGCGCATCTCGGGCAGCGCCCGCTGTCGCGGTGCCGGTTGCGGCCAGTCGGCCGAAATGCCACTTCGACGCTGGGTACGATCCGGTATCCGGCCAGGCAACGTACGGGGCTGTATTGATCGATCACGATGCATGTTCAGAGCTGCGGCCAACGGGAAGCTTCCGTGATGTTTTTCGCCACTCATGGCGGAGGCACTGGCCTGGAAAGAAGTCTTGTCCTGGCTTAAAAACCGAAACGAGGTTGAGGTGGATGTTCTGACGGATTGTCTTGTATTGAAGAATGTCATTTGCTCGGTATCTACGCCGAATTTATCTTATGTTGGGATCGTGGTAGACCAATGTAAGGCAGCTATCAGTAGTTTTGATTATTGTTCGCTCAGTTTTATTACTAGAACGCTTAATTTACATGCGCATGCACTAGCTAGATTAGCTTATGATCAGGATCACTCTATGTATTGGGACTTCATCCCTTCTGACTCTATCGTTCAGTTCTTGACTTAATATATTGGCCAAGCCATTTTTTTTAAAAAAATAAAAAATTCATCAATTGATTATATTCGCTACAATGTCCCTACAATGTCTTTATTAAAAAAAAAAAGTATTCATTATCAATAAATTAATTAAGAGAAGTAATTTTATTAGTTATATTGTCTTTATTTTTCTCCAATGTAAAAATTCTTTACATTCAAATTCATCAATTTATTATATTCACTACATTGTCTATTATCTTTTTTTGTGCACTGTTCTTTTAATTAAATATCAAAGTTATAATACAAAACAATGCTATATATTTATTTACCAAGTATTTTATTAATACCATTAAAAATTAAAAAAAATATATAATTAATAAAGCCAATCATATTAACTATTTGAGGGATTTTTTGACAAATAGAGTATTCAAATCACACAACAAATTGAAGTGATAACTATCTCGCAATGTCCTTGTTTGACGATCATCAATTAGCGGTTAGCGTTAGCGGATTATATTAGCGGATTTGACTAGCGAATTATATTAACGGTTGGTAAAAAGATATTTGAAAAAATTAGCTATTTAGATTAACATGTAAAATGACCTAAGGGTATAATAATAATAATAATAATAATAATAATAATAATAATAATAATAATAATAATAATAATAATAATAATAATAATAATAATAATAATAATAATAATAATAATAGTAATAGTAATAATAGTAGTAATATTAGTAATAGTAGTAATAGTAATAATAATAGTAATAATAGTAGTAATAATAGTAATAGAGTAAATACCACCTATGGTCCCTCCAGTTTGGTGGTATCGCCATCAATGGTCCCTAACTTCCGTAATTACCATCCGTCATCCTCCGAGTTGTCAAAAGTTACCTTCTAGCGTCCTTCCGTTACTTCCTCCCGTCTCAGCCGTCAAAATGGAGGGTAATATTATCATTTGACTTATACGAAAAGAGTTAATACCAGCCAAGGTCCCTCGAGTTTGGTGGTTTGGCCATCTTTAGTCCCAAGTTTCCATATTCCATTATTTTAATTCTTTCATATTCTCTTCTTCAAATGTATTATTATTACTATTATTTATAGTTATTATTAAATTCTTATTATTATTACTATTATTTAAAGTTATTATTGTTATTATTAAATTATTATTATTATTGTTATTGTTATTATTATATTATTAGCATTAAATTATTATGATTATTATTATTGTTATTATTATTATTATAATTATAATATTCATATTCATATTATTATTATTATTATTATTATTATTATTATTATTATTATTGTTATTGTTATTATTAAATTATTATTATTATTATTATTTATTGTTATTATTATTTTTTAAAATTATTATAACTATTATTATTGTTGTTGTTGTTGTTGTTGTTGTTGTTGTTTTTGTTGTTGTAGAAATGTACAAATGCTATTATTATTATTATTATTATTATTATTATTATTATTATTATTATTATTATTATTATTGTTATTGTTATTGTTATTGTTATTATTATTAAATTCTTCTTATTATTATTATTATTTATTGTTATTATTATTATTATTAAATTATTAAATTATTATTATTGTTGTTGTTGTTGTTGTTGTAGAAATGTGCAAATTCTATATAAGATGAGTGTATTTAATAAAATCAGAAAATTAGAGAAATAAAAATCTGGAGGAATGAAAAAATGGAAAACTGAAAAAATGGAGAAGGAAAACTGAAAAAATGGAGAAAGAAAACTGGATAAATGGATAAATGAAAAACTGGAAATGGAAAAATAGATAAATGAAGTAAACGACCCCTATACATTTGTAAATTTTCTTTAATATTGTATAGGAGAAGAGGGAGTTCGGGTTGGAAGTTGAGAAACCACCAACTTTCTTTAATATTGTTTGGCCATGTTTGGGACTAAAGATGGCCAAACCACCAATAATAATAATAATAATAATAATAATAATAATAATAATAATAATAATAATAATAATAATAATAATAATAATAATAATAATAATAATTTAACGCTAATAATATAATAATAACAATAAAAATAATAATAATAATTTAATAATAATAATAATAATTTTATAATAGTACGTAATAATAATACATTTGAAGAAGAGAATATGAAAGAAGGAAAATAATGGAATATGGAAACTTGGGACTAAAGATGGCCAAACCACCAAACTCGAGGGACCTTGGCTGGTATTAACTCTTTTCGTATAAGTCAAATGACAATATTACCCTCCATTTTGACGGCTGAGATGGGAGGAAGTAACGGAAGGACGCTAGAAGGTAACTTTTGACAACTCGGAGGATGACGGATGGTAATTACGGAAGTTAGGGACCATTGATGGCGATGCCACCAAACTCGATGGACCATAGGTGGTATTTACTCAATAGTAATAATAGTAATAATAGTAATAATAATAATAATAATAATAATAATAATAATAATAATAATAATAATAATAATAATAATAATAATAATAATAATAATAATAAAACCTACTATATAATAAAGCCATAAGAATTCAGCCAATCACATGGCTTCAATTTCACGCCCAAACAAAACTGTGCCGTTTTGGCTATGTAAACATTGCAGTTCAATTTTTCAGATTTATTGGCTAATAGAATCTAATAAATAAATGTGTTTGTATTTGAATTGAATACTAAAGCTATAATGAGAAACCCTTTTGGAGTCCCAATTTTCTTGAAATCTGTTTAACTGTCTATGATATAAATGTTACTCACAAAGCATACAAATATTAATAAAGCATACATATACATACATACAAATACAACTATTAATAAAGCATACAAATATATGGATAGATATATACATATATACATATAATATACATATATCAATTCAAATCTATTTTCAGCTTTTCAGATGTGTCGTTTCTTCTTCCCATGTACAATCATAATGTATCTGCAAACATGCAAGCACGATTGATTTAAATCTTCTGAATTTGCCTCTATAAATACTGGGTACGAATTCACCATTTCTCTAGCACCATTCCCCCTTTAAAGCTAGGTTTTATACAACTTTCTTTCATATTTACTCATTTTAAAAATCTACAAATGGCTCCACTTTTCATTCAAGGTAAAGACATAGGGATATCTACGTACAAAAAAGCAATAAGATTAAGGTTGGTGTATACCTATACTGTACCAGAAGGTCGCAATTCAAACTGCATCAAAAGCCAAGAATGTTTGTTTCATGACAGTGAGGTAAACTCTTTTTATATTGCAACTGAAAATAAAAAAATATTTATTGTTAGTAAAATCATTTTTCTTTCATGATAGGGCACATATATTCATGGAAATATTCCAAAAGATTGTGTCCAATAGTATTCTAAACTGTTAAAAGAAGGCAAGGTTTATGCTATAAAAGATTTTGCAATATTCTCACACTACTATCAGTACAAAACCACTGATCACACATACATGATTAGAGTCAGTCATGAAACTCATGTAGAGAGACGCAGACGAAAGGGTTTTCCCAACCTCATGTTTCGGCTTAAGTCTTTTTTGGACTTAATGTCTGGCAGTGTATCTGACAAGCACTTGATGGTATGATTTCTATTATTTCTATTATTTGTTTTCTCTATCTTATATATCTTATGTTTTAGTTTTGCACTTTATTCCTTTTTAATGGTCTTATTTTCATTATAGATGTAATTTGTAGAGTTGTGGAGTTCTACACTCCAAAAGAAATGGTTATAGCTGGATATCCTTCCAAACTTGTGGATTTTCTGATAGAAGATGGCCAGTAAGTTTCCTTACTTTTCTAATTTTATCTGTTTATTTTAAACCTACTGATTTAATGAAAAGAAACCTATTGATTTATACCCTATATAAACCTACTGATATTCTGATAAAATGGCCATATAAACCTACTGCTTTTCTGTTATTCATTTTACTGAAATTTGCTCTATTTTAATGAAATCTGCTTCACAAAAATACATTAAACCTAAACCCTAAAGCACATCGCATTGTACCAAACTAGCGTTGAATATGTACCACTTTATTCTATAGAATGTAACTTAGAAATTGTATGTTTACATATTCAAGTGCTTGTCAGATGCACTGCCAAACATTAAGTCCAAAAAAGACTTAAGCCGAAACATGAGGTTGGGAAAACCCTTTCGTTTGTGTCTCTCTACATGAGTTTCATGACTGAATCTAATCATGTATGTGTGATCAGTGGTTTTGTACTGATAGTTACTGCAAAATCTTTTATAGCACAAACATTGCCTTCTTTTAACAGTTTAAAAAACTGTTGGACACAATCATTTGGAATATTTTCATGAATATATGTGCCCTATCATAAAAGATAAAATGATTTTACTAACAATAAATATTTTTTTATTTTCAGTTGCAATATAAAAAGAGCTTACCTAACTATCATGAAACAAACATTATTGGCTTTTGATCAAGTCTGAATGGCGACCTTCTAGTACAGTATAGGTACGAACCAACCTTAATCTTATTTTTTTTTTTGTACGTAGATATCCCTATGTCTTTACCTTGAATGAAAAGTGGAGCCATTTGCAGATTTTCAAAATGAGTAAATATGAAAGAAAGTTATATCAAGCCTAACTTCAAAAGGAGAATGGAGCTAGAGAAATGGTGAATTCGTACCCAGTATTTATAGAGGCAAATTCAGAAGATTTAAATCAAACATGCTTACATGTATGCAGATACATTATGATTGTACATGAGAAGAAGAAACGACACATCTGAAAAGCTGAAAATAGATTTGAATTGATATATGTATATTATATGTATATATGTATATATATCTATTCATATTTGTATGCTTTATTAATAGTTGTATTCGTATGTATGTATATATATGTTTTATAATATTTGTATGCTTTGTCAGCAGCATTTATATCGGCTGAATAGATTCAAGAAAATTGGGACTCCAAAAGGGTTTCTAATTATAGCTTTAGTATTCAATTCAAATACAAATACATTTATTTGTTAGATTCTGTTAGCCAATAAATCTGAAAAATTGAACTGCAATGTTTACATAGCCAAAATTGCACAGCTTTATTTGGGCGGGAAATTGAAGCCATGTGATTGGCTGAATTCTTATAGCTTTATTATATAGTTGGATTATCATCATCATCATCATCATCATCATCATCATCATCATCATCATCATCATCATCATCATCATCATCATCATCATCATCATCATCATCATCATCATCATCATCATCATCATCATTATTATTATTATTATTATTATTATTATTATTATTATTATTATAAAGACCTATATAGGCTATAGAAGGTTGTCTGCTTAAATTTACCAGTTATATTATTGATGAATATCAATATTGACTAATATTCAATTTTATTTTAATATGGAAGAAAAGGCAGTTTGCTATTAATATTCAATTTTAGTTTTTGAAATGTTTTGATGTTCACAATTTTATAATTTTGAACATATGATTTGCTCTGATATCAATACACAAATTCTGCTATGATACCAAGCCAAAATTAATATTGACACAACTTTTACTCTGATACCAAACCAAATTTAATTCGAACAAATTTTTGCTCTAATACCACCAGTGTACAACTTAGAGTCTCCGAAATTGAATATTAAAGGATCTTCTCCACCACGTAGTTGCTTATTTTTTAACAGCAAAAAATCAGCAAGATTTTTAACCGATTTTTCCCCAATTCATGTATACAAATACTAGTTATAAAGACTATAGTTTTCTCCAATTCGCATTTATTCAAATACGACTTTACACATGTTCCTTTGCTATCAAAACTTCGCAATTGATGGAGGAAGGCAATCCTTGGGATTTTGACGATGATTATTCAGAAGTTCTCCCATTCGGGGTTGCGAATCCCTCCGCCCTCCGACAGTGCAGGCATAGTTTTCCAAATCGGGGTTGCCCACCTCCCTCCAACGGAGGTGGTGTAGGCACAGTTCCCCAAATCAGGCCTCTCTTTCCGACGGTGCAGGGGCAGTTCCTCAAATTCAGGGGCCTCGGAAAATTAAGGTTCATCATCACGGGGGTGTATTGAAAATCCTTTTTGCAGTGGACGCAACACTTAGGGATTTAAGGAATGTCGTCGTAGTTCGAAGGCATGCTATAACGAAAGATTTCTTGAAATTTTATTACTTTGATAAAGGCGCTGATTTTGTGTTGATAGCCTGTGACGATGATTTGAAAGAAATTTTCCAGTTTTTCGGCGCAGATACAGTGATTCTATGGTTGCGTTCATATCATTGAGCTCGTTTAGTATTTCAACTACGATAGAAAGTGAGGCAGGAGACCACAATAATATTAGACTTTGAACTATGGTTTCAAAAAATGAAAGCAAAATGGAGCTGTAATTGTAGATCTTGTTCTCACTATTGCATATTTTCATTTTCTATCAAATAAAAATACATCATTTTCTATCCGAAAAAAAAAATATCTTCCTCTTGGCATTTGATAGGGGCGGCAAACAGGGAAGAGCAATGCAATAACATTTGGAACTCCATTTGGATTAGAAGTAGAGGTAGGGCCGGGATATGTGATGTAGAGAGACGGCCGGATTGAGAAAAGTATCGAGAATGAAGAGAAAGGAGATTGGAAGTATCGTAGTAGATGAGTGTTAAGTTAAGAGCAGCGATAAAGTGAACTAACAGTACACGCTGGCCTCTATTTATGAATCATAACTAGCTAGCTAGGAGCATAGGACGGGGCAACCATTGCATTAATTTCAAAGTTCTATTACATTTACTCTGATACCAAACCAAATTTAATTCGAACAAATTTTTGCTCTGATACCACCAGTGTACGACTTAGATTTTCTGAAATTGAATATTAAAGGATCTTCTCCACCACGCAGTTGCTTATTTTTTAACAATCAAGAATCAGCCAAGATTCTTAACTGGTTTTTCCCAATTCATGTATACATTCTTAACTGGTTTTTTCTCTATTTTTAGCTCATATGTTTACTTTATTTGCTACATTTACCTGTATTTATGGTTCTGCAAGTGCTTAATCTAGATAATAGAGCTTTGGAGATTTGAAACTTCAATCCAGATAATAGAGCTTTTGCCCAGATGTTTCAGAGGTGAAAAATTTTGGAGTGCTATCTAAATTTTTTGAATGTTATCCAATTTGAAAAAAATTCGTAAGAATTACCTTTGAGGAAGATCCTCCCAGCTATTGCACTACTCTCAGATCTTCTGGATTTCTTGTCTCCCTCTCACCGCAGCCTAAAATCGAGAGAATGGAGTGAGTGACAAGGGGGGAATTTGACAGTTAGAAAAAATTCAAGGAACAAACTTACCCTTTTGTTTAAAGATGATGGTAAGAGAGAGAGAGCGATTAGTGAAATTTTAGGGTTTTATTGTGCATTTGCAGATGCCGCCGAATTCGAAAATTTTACAATACAATATGCACAGTGTTCAATTACTAATTAAATTTAAAAAGATAAATAATTGTAGAATGTAAATTTTTAATATTAAATTATCAAAATATAAAAACTTAAATATAATAATTACAATTCATGTATACAATCACTCCGCCCTCAGGCAGTGCAGGCGCAGTTTTCCAAATCAGGGTTGCCCCACCTCCCTCCAGTGCAAGCACAGTTCCCCAAATCGGGCCTCTTTACGACGGTGCAAGGGCAGTTCCTCAAAGGCAGGAGTCTCGGAAAATTAAGGTTCATCATCATGGGGATGTATTGAAAATCCTTTTAGCGGCGGAGGCAACACTTAGGGATTTAAGGGATGTCGTCGTAGCTTGAAGGCCTGCTATACCGAACGATTTCTTGAAATTTTATTACTTTGATGAAGGCGCTGATTTTGTGTAGATTTTCTGTGACGATGATTTGAAAGAAATTTTCCAATTTTTCGGAGCAGATACAGTGATTCTATGGTTGCGTTCATATCATTGAGCTCGTTTAGTGTTTGAACTACGATGGAAAGTGATGCAGGAGACCACAATAATATTAGACTTTGAAGTATGTTTCCATAAAATGAAAAGCATATGGGAGCTGTAATTGTAGATTTGGAACATGCATGGCTATTGGAACTGCAAATATGTGTTGATAGTTACACAATTGTTCTATAATTGTAGATCTTGTTCTGGTTATTCCATATTTTTATTTTCTATCAAATGAAAATACATCATTTTCTATCCAAAAAAAAAAGATCTTCTCAACGGCGTCTTATAACGGCGTCGATTGGAAGTAGATGCTGGGCTGGGGATATGTGATGTAGAGAGACGGTCTGATCAATAAAAGTAGCGAGAATGAAAAGAATGGAGATGCGTCTTATAGCACCGTCGATTGGAAGTAGATGCTGGGCTGGGGATATGTGATGTAGAGAGATGGCCGGATCAATAAAAGTAGCGAGAATGAAAAGAATGGAGATTTGAAGTATCGTAGTACATGGGTGTTAAGTTAAGATTAGCAATGAAGTGAACTAACAATACATGCTGGCCTCTATTTATAGATCATAGCTAGCTAGCTAGGACCTTAGGACGGAGCAACCATTGAATTAATTTCAGAGTTCTATTACATGTACTCTGTTACCAAACCAAATTTAATTCGAATAAATTTTTGCTCTGATACCACCAGTGTTCGGCCAAGATTCTTAACCGATTTTTCCCCCAATTCATGTATACAAATACTAGTTGCTAAGACTTTAGAGTTTTCTTAACTTCACATTTATTCAAATACGATTTTACGCTTGTTCCTTTGCTATCAAAACTTCGCAATCGATGGAGGAAAGCAATGCATGGGATTTCGACTATGACTATTAAGAAGTTCTCCCATTCGGGGTTGCAAATCCCCCTCTACCCTCCAGCAGTGCAGGCGCAGTTTTCAAAATCGGGGTTGCCCCACCTCCCTTCAGCAGAGGCGGTTCAGGCACACTTCCCCAAATAGGGTCTCTCTCCGACGGTGCAATTGCAGTTCCCCAATCGCAGGGGCCTCGGAAAATTAAGGTCATCATCATGGGGATGTATTGAAAATCCTTTTAGCGACGGAGGCAACACTTAGGGATTTAACGGATGCCGTCGTAGCTCGAAGGCCTGATATACCGAAAGATTTCTAGAAATTTTATTACTTTGATGAAGGCGCTGATTTTGTGTTAATAGCCTGTGACGATGATTTGAAAGAAAGTTTCCAGTCTTTCGGAGCAGATACAGTGATTCTATGGTTGCGTTCATATCATTGAGCTCGTTTAGTGTTTGAACTACGATGGAAAGTGATGCAGGAGACCACAATAATATTAGACTTTGAAGTATGGTTCCAAAAAATGACAGCATAAGGGAGCTGTAATTGTAGATTTAGAGCATGCATGGCTATTGGAACTACAAATATGTGTTGATACTTACACGATTGTTCTATAGTTGTAGATCTTGTTCTGGCTATTTCATGTTTTTATTTTCTATCAAATGAAAATACATCATTTTCTATCAGAAAAAAAAAAAGATCTTCTCTACGGCGTCTGATAGCGGCGTCGATTGGAAGTAGAAACTGGGCCGAGGATATGTGATGTAGAGAGATGGTCGGATCAATAAAAGTAGCGAGAATGAAGAGAATTGAGATTTGAAGTATCGTAGTAGATGGTGTTAAGTTAAAATCAGTGATGAAGTGAACTACCAGTACATGCTGGCATCTATTTATGGATCATAGCTAGCTAGCTATGACCTTAGGACAGAGCAACCATTGAATTAATTTCAGAGTTCTATTACATGTACTCTGATACCAAACCAAATTTAATTCGAATAAATTTTTGCTCTGATACCACCAGTGTACGACATAGAGTCTCCGAAATTGAAAATTAACTGATATTCTCCACCACGAAGTTGCCTATTTTTTAACAGCCAAGAATCGGGCAAGATTCTTAACCGATTCCCCCCAATAAATGTATACAAATACTAGTTTCTAAGAATCTAGAGTTTTCTTCAGTTCGCATTTATTCAAATACGATTTTACGCTCATTCCTTTGCTATCAAAACTTCGCAATCGATGGAGGAAGGCAATGCGTGGGATTTTGACTAAGACTATTCAGAAGTTCTCCCATTCGGGGTTGCGATTCCCCTCTACCTTCCGGCGGTGCAGGCGCAGTTTTCCAAATCGGGGTTGCCCCACCTCCCTCCAGCGGAGGCAGTTTAGGCACAGTTCCCCAAATCGAGCCTCTCTCCGATGGTGCAAGGGCAGTTCCCCAAACGCAAGGGCCTCAGAAAATTAAGGTTCAACATCATGGGGATGTATAGAAAATCCTTTAAGCGGCGGAGGCAACACTTAAGGATTTATGGGATGCCGTCGTAGCACGAAGGTCTGCTATACCGAAAGATTTCTTGAAATTTTATTACATTGATGAAGGCGCTGATTTTGTGTTGATAGCCTGTGACAGTGATTTGAAAGAAAGTTTCCAGTTTTTCGGCGCAGATACAGTGATTCTATGGTTGTGTTCATATCATTGAGCTCGTTTAGTGTTTGAACTACGTTGGAAAGTGATGCAGGAGACCACAATAATATTAGACTTTGAAGTATGTTTCCAGAAAATGAAAGCATAACGGAGCTATAATTGAAGATTTGGAGCATGCATGGCTATTGGAACTGCAAATATGTGTTGATACTTACACAATTGTTTTGTAATTGTAGATCTTGTTCTGAATATTGAATATTTTCATTTTCTATCAAATGAAAATACATCATTTCTATCAAAAGTAAAAAAAGATCTTCTTCACGGCATCTGATAGCGGCGGCAAAAAGGGGAGAGCAAAGAAATAACATTTGGAAATTCATTTGAATTGGATGTAAAGGCAAGGCCAGGGATATTTGATGTAGAGAGATGGTCGGATCAAGAAAAGTTGCGAGAATGAAGAGAAGGGAGATTGGAAGTATGGTAGTAGATTGGTGTTAAGTTAAGAGCAGCGATGAAGTGAACTAACAGTACACGTTGGCCTCTATTTATGGATCATAACTAGCTAGCTAGGAGCCTAGGACGGGGCAACCATTGAATTAATTTTAGAGTTCTATTACATGTACTCTGATACCAAACCAAAATTAATTCGAGCAAATGTTTGATCTGATACCACTAGTGTACCACTTAGAGTCTCCGAAATTGAATACTAAAGGATCTTCCCCACCACGTAGTTGCCTAATTTTTAACAGCCAAGAATCTGCCAAGATTTATAACCGATTTTTCCCACAATTCATGTATACAAATATTAGTTGCCAAGACTCTAGAGTTTTTTTCAGTTCGCATTTATTCAAATACGATTTTACGCTCTTTCCTTTGCAATCGATGGTGGAATTCAATATGTGGGATTTTGACTTAAACTATTCAGAAGTTCTCATTCGGGGTTGCGAATCCCCCTCCGCCCTCCGACAGTGCAGGAGCGGTTTTCCAAAAAGGGGTTGTCCCACCTCCCTGCCACGGAGGCGGTGCAAGCATAGTTCCCCAACTCGGGCCTCCCTCCGACGGTGCAGGGGCAGTTCCCCAAACGCAGGTACCTCGGAAAATTAAGGTTCATTATCATGGGGATGTATTGAAAATCCTTTTAGCCGCAGAGGCAACACTTAGGGACTTAAGGGATGCCGTCGTAGCTCGAAGGCCTGCTATACTGAAAGATTTCTTGAAATTCTATTACTTTGATGAAGACGCTGATTTTGTGTTGATAGCTTGTGACGATGATTTGAAAGAAAGTTTCCAGTTTTTCGTCGCAGATGCATTGATTCTATGGTTGCGTTCATATCATTGAGCTCGTTTAGTGTTTCAACTACGATGGAAAGTGATGCAGGAGACCACAATAATATTAAACTTTTAATTATGGTTTCCGAAAATAAAAGCATAAAGGAGCTGTAATTGTAGATTTTGAGCATGTATGGCTATTGGAACTGCAAATATGTGTTGATACTTACACGATTGTTCTGTAATTGTAGATCTTGTTCTGACTATTGCATATTTTCATTTTCTATCAAATGAAAATACATCATTTTCTATCAAAAAAAGAAAAGAAAGAAAAAGATCTTCTTCACGCCGTCTGATAGCGGCGGCAAAAAGGGGAGAGCAAAGCAATAACATTTTGAACTCCATTTGGATTGGAAGTAGTGGTCAGGCTGGGGATATGTGTTGTAGAGAGATGGCCGGATCCAAAAAAAGTAGCGAGAAATGAAGAGAATGGAGATTGGAACTATCGTAGTAGATGGGTGTTAAGTTAAGATCAGCAATGAAGTGAACTAACAGTACACGTTGGCCTCTATTTATGGATCATAGCTAGCTAGGAGCCTAGGACGGGGCAACCATTGAATTAATTTCAAAGTTTTATTACATGTACTCCCAAATTTTAGTCCCCCACTCTTACTCCACGATGTGGCAAACAAGGATAGGATAATTTCATCACCTGGGTCCCAAGAAAAAGTGTCTACATAAAGGATTTGCATGAGGTTGTATAAGTTTGGGGTAAAAAGTGGGAGTGCACGTAGTATTTTCCTATCAGAATATTTTGAAGTAACTAAAGTGGAATATTAAATGCTTGTATATATATAAAGCTACAAGTTTCCCATGTATGGAGCATCTTAGAATTCCTCTTCAAGTGCCATATATATATATGGGAGGGAATGATGAATTAAATGACAATACTATCTTAGAATTAATCATTTAATTTAGTTATTATTAAGGCGAGGTAGATTTAGGGCGAATTCTTATATAATCTATTAAAGGTAGATCAAAAAAATCTCTTCCATATTCAATCTTATTCAACCTAATTTTCTAATAACATATTTGAGGGATTGATAGCGTTTATTATGTGTCAAAAAATAGGAGCGTTTATTAAATAATTGTTAGTTGATTGCGTTAATGGGTTCGACTAGTATCAAAGGTGCCAGTCAAATATGCTCTTAGAAGCATAACTGTCCAAGTCCCAACATGCTGGGAAAATCATCCTAAACAAATGGTGTCATAGGAATGAGATTTCAAATTTCAAGGAGCATTAAATGACTGGTACCTTCTTGGCAGTACTAGAAGACAAAAAGGTAGTTTACTTTTTGAAGACAACGGCTACATAGTACAAACCGTATTAATTGCTCCTTACCCAGCGGACAATATGATAAGCCTCAAAATATGCTAGGTTTCCAGTAGTTTTTGTAAGGAGTTGTGCACTAGTTTTGACTTAGAAGTCGTGTTTTATGAGTAAAATATCTTTAAAGTACAGTTTAGCACAGAAAGACCTTCCCGATTTTATTTCATCTATTTTCAGGTATTTATGGACAGAAAACGTGGTGAAAAGGCCAAAATAAGCAAAGCCGAGGAAAGCGCGTGAACGAGGACCAAACACACCGGGACTACGCACGAGAAGAAGGGCAAAATGGGAATTACTTCCCATTAACACCCCTCCTCACGGCGTGAGGACCCCGTGAACGGGAAATAGAAGCGGCCGAGAAAGCTTCAATACGAAAGGCTTATAGCCTATTCACGCCGGCCTCACGGCGTTTGGCCGTGCGTGAATAGGGTGGCGAATATAAAAGGCAAAAATTCAGATTTGGTGGAGGGGGGCTTAACAATTTTTAGCTTAGAGTTCAACATTTTCTACAGAGAAGCTTTAGATTAGGGTTAGATTTTATTTTCTCTTTCTAGGATTTTAGCGAAGATCTAGATGTCTTGCAATGAAGCTTGAAGATTTGGAGAGCTTGTAGCTTGGATATTCGCCTTCTACAAACATTGGAAGGGATCTAGCTTCGTATTGGGTGAAATCTAATCTTTGATCTTTATTGTTTAAATCTTGTTCATCCATTTCATAGTTGTTAGATCTTGCTCAGTATCATGTTTGGCTAAAGTTCTAGGGGCTTGGATTGATGTGTATACTACTTTGTTTGATTTGATTTGCGTTTTGTGATTCCTATTTGTTGTTGGCTTATTTGTCTTGTTGGAAGTGAGTTTTTGTATACTAGTGTGTGAGGTGCGCAACTCATCCATTAGAGCTAGGATGAGTGCATTGGCAAGAGATTGTGATGCACTCTAGCCCTACCACTGGCATTTCCTGTCTTGCGATCCGAGAGGGACAAGCCCGGAAAGGGATGTAGGCAAGATGATTGATGTAGTGCCTCTTAGAGAACAAGAGTTCCTTCAAGTGGCGTTTAGACCGAATCAGCTATGCATTAGCAGTACCATCCCTCTTGACTAGAGTTTCTAACACGTTGAATTCACTTAACCTTTGGTATGGCCAACCACGCAAAGCAATCGAAGCACAATCTGAGCCCGTTTTCCTTTTCCTTGTTCTACCCTTCTTATTTCTCTTTCACGTTGCTCTCTCATTCTACCACAACCTGTTAATGCGATCTCTTAACCAAGGACCTCAAGTTCAAATACCCTTACATAACACTCTCTCAAAACTTTCAAGTTATCACTCCTTGAGTACGACACTCGGGGTAGTTCTCACTCACCCCGTTTTAACTCATTACATCTTAGATCTTTACACGACCATATCACATCTAATCTTTTGACCACACTTCCTAAAAGGGAACCGTAACCTACAAGCGTATCTCGTTGTGTCAAAATGGCGCCATTGCCAGGGAGTGGTAAACGGTATAGTAGTTTGTTGAGTTTGTAATATAGTAAGGAAATTTGATGTTTTGAATCTTGAGTTAAGTTTTCTTTTGTTTTATTGTTTTAATATCACTTGTTTATCTTGTGTCCACCAAAAGTTTTTCCAAATTTTGTGATCACAGGAAACTTGAAACGATGAATTCTCGATATCACAATTTTGGAAATCCTTCCCATTACTCCTACCAAGCTTACACTGTACTCTTTTCACATGAATACACCCCACCATCTTCTCAAACATATTTTCAAAGCAATTTTCCCCATGACCCCTATTATCAGGATTATCAATACACCCCACCACCTTCATTCTTATATGAACTCCAAGGCTATAGTCCACTAAATGATTACGGTTGTTGGAATGAGTCGATCTACGCCACTTAACCATCATTTGTGTATGAAGAAGAGTATGATTGCTTCGACAAAAGGATTGATAATATTATACACGAAGCAAAACACGATATGGAAATCCTTGGAGATTCTATAAGAAAAGAAATGAAAGATGAAATGGCGGCCTACCACGAAGAAACGATACAACCATTAAGACGAATGGAGGCCACACTCGCTAGTCTGATCGAAGAAGTTACAAAGAGGAACCAACTAGAGGCACAAATAGTTGTATCGCACGATGTAAATATGCCTCCGGTTCCCGTTTCAACTGACGAGGTCATTTCAAACAAAGGAGTGGAGGATGTGTCACAAACTGATGAGGACGGAAGGCCCAGTACTCTAGCAGATGTTCAACATAATGAGCCCATATCCGAACATCAACCCCAAATTCTTCAATACCAAAAGGGCAAGGAAAATGTTTGTTTACTAGATCTAATATTATGATTCATATCTCTTTCACTGATAGATCTCCTACACTTCTAGTGTCAAGGAGTATCAATAGATATATTTGGTCCAAGTTTGGGGAAGGCATATGTGACCTAGTCACTCTTTTTATGATCAGTATGATCAATATATATATTTGGCAAATTATTTGCTAATTTTCGCAAATAGATTATCTTCTGAACTTCCAGTCCAGTCTAACTAACACGTAGATTTAAATAGTGAAGATCTTTTCATTTTATGAAGTTCTTGTCATTCTATTAAATTTGGGTTAATATCACCCCCTAATGCCGTGAACCGATCTTCATAAAGTATGCAGTCAGCGTACCTTAGTTTATTACTTATTAACCCCCTATCATGGGCTTTGAGTATATAGGTAACAGGCGGAGATTGATATAATCAACATAGCCCTAGATGTACGCTATGGTGGTGAACTGGTGATACAAGAAATCAAACTGCATAGTAATATTAAAACGCAGATAGGGAAATGGTAGATTTTAGACCACGTACTTGGTGTATGGGGAGAAAAAATATGATATGCAGTGAGTAAGATTTGGACTCAAAAATATAGTATATGAAATTGAATGTCCCCAAAAAATAGATCATTTAAAAATTTGCTTCAGGCTAACTAACATGATGTGATTCACTTCTAAACTTTCAAGCAAATTTTATGTAAAATAATAATTATATCATGTAATCACATCGCGACAATATTATAAACTATTTTTGATAGAATAGCATATCACTAAAGATAGGAAGTTAAAGACTTCTTCCATGAGTTATGAGTCATGAGTCATCAGTCATCCAAAGATTATATAATCCTCTTATGAGGTCTTCTAGACCTTTATTAGGAGAACAGTCCAATTACAAGTCACATTGTCAAATAGAGAAGGCTAAGAACTAGTATATTCCCACATAACTAAGTTTTAGATGTATCTTTCAAAATGCAATGACACTCAAAACTTAGTATAGTTTTGTTATGTACTACTACTGGAGTACAAGATGACTAGCCTTGAAGAGAATGAGACTTACACTAGTGCTATGAATTCACCTTCAGGGCAAAACTATAGTCAATATTCATACTAGATATCACGTACAATATTCAGACTCATATAATCTAATTGATATCACAAGATTAAACTAAGGTTTAGCAACGACAAGTGCAACCTAACAATGAAAATCGTATTGAGAATTCATGCTATTGTCTCACTTATAAGTTGTGTGATAAATCACAATAGCTATGGCCTATAGCAAATAATTAATTGCCAACAAGAGAAATAACAATTTCTCTTATATGAGCCTAATGTGATATAATTTTCCCTTATGTCTTGGACACCAAAATCTCAATTGAGCCATGCACATCCATTAAATAAAGAGTATCATGTTTGGTACACATAAGGCATGACATGACAAGAGATATTCTATTAGTTTATAAATTAGAAAATAAAATGAGAGAAGTATCGTTTGCCGAAGGATAATTAGCACATGTTCGCTGCCAGACCCATTCATTCCTATTTCGGGGAGTCAAAAACAGCACTTTCCAAGCAAGCTCTCATTTTATCTCATAGTTTCATACAAACATCAAAACAACACAAAATAGCAAGATATAAACGCTAAACTGAAACTGGCAGAAAATTTCAGAATTTTGACCTGGATTGCAAGATTTACTGTGGAAAAAAGGTAACACATTTTGACACAAAATTTTGCAGATATGTAGTTCAGCAAGTTTAGAACCTACATAATAATTTTCAAGTGAATCTAAGGTCTAGAAGTATTTTTCGCGAAATTTTTCCCAAAACCGCTCCAGACAGAAAATTAACTGGCAGCATATTGCCAAAAGTTTACAGAATTTTCTGGGATAACTGGAGCATATTTTCAACAAAATATTTTTACAGAACTCAAATATCACAAGTCTAGGTTCTCTAGGAAAAAATTCAGGCCAAAAGGAGTTCAATCGGTATTTTTCACGAATTTAGTTTACGCCAATCAAAATTTCCAGGCAGTGATTACTATGTGTAAAAAAAATTTATTCAAAATTTGTTTGCTTCATGCAAACCAGCATGATGTGAGTCAATTTTAGCTTTCATGAGTCATTAGTCACCCAAATACTCATAATTGAGGTTTTAATCCAAAATGAGTGACATAAAAATTAAAGGATTAGTGCTCTTAATTTACCTTCTAGTAAAACTATATTAAAAATTAAACACTATTACTTTGTTTAAATACTCGGATTTAAGATTTATTCTAATGCCCAAGACTCATGTGAAATAATTGCTATAGCAAATTAGCACCATCAATTAACTTTTAAAACAATACAAAGTCAATTTTACATTGGGGAAACCGCCATAGTGTTGTTATTTCTAATTTTTGCTATGACTTGTTGCCTTCTGGGCAATGCTATGTTTAGAATTTCGGCTATAATCACTTGTTGATCAAGACGATCCTTCAAGGATGGTCATATAATAAGTGCTTCATTTCTAGGCAAATACTACATGCATTTATGCAAGTTCCCATTAAGATTTAAGAAAAATCTCATCATCAAATATGGCCTATAGCAAATAATATTCAGTTTAATATAACAAATTTCTTTTGGTAATAGGTAAGTTCAAAGAATGCACAGCTCAAGCAAAATAAAGCATTAACTTTGACTAATCTGCAATCAAGGTGGCAAATAGCAAGTTCATAACAAAGTGCACCTTTTACGATATGATTATCAATGACAAATTGAGGTAACTCATATATATTGATAGGTAATGACAACAAAAGCCTTATCAACTGACATATTTGCATAACTATTGAGAAAATATTTAGATTTAGTGCATGCAAAAATTCTGGGAATAATGCTTGAATATTTAAGTCCATGCATAAATTGAAAACATCAGCAAAGCATAGCAATTATCTTAGCATTTAAAAAAATGGGGAATTGAGAAAAAGGACCTGATTAACAAAGGAAGAAGATGAGGTTGTACTTTGTAAAGCATCCTCTGTTCTGTTTGCACGTATTCAACATTATAATCGGTGTCGCTCCAAGCCGGCGATGAGGATTCTCGAAGGTCTAATGTGGTCGCCAACACCGAGGGAAAAAAAATTTACACGCAGATGTAGAGAGTAAAGTGCTGATAACGTGTTGTAAAAATAATTATTATTAGTAGTAGTAGTATCTTACATGAAATATTGTGTGACTTATGACTTAGCCCCTTAAATGAAAAATTTTAAGGTTAGGGTCAAAAAAACATTTATCTCAACCAAAAATCAGTCTGATGCTCCGAATAAAGTAGCTTGATAACCCGAGCCACTTAAACAACTATCCTTTCTTTCATAATTGAAGTGGAACAAAGTATACGGAGAGTATATATGTAAGCTCATATTTAATATTTTTTTTAAAAAATGTGTAAATAAAATTATAATAAATTTATTTCAAAATAATATTTTTAATTGATTAGCTTAATTGATACCCCTAATTGCATGGATGCATATGGGAATATATTGAAACAACTAAAGTCGATATATATTAAATACTTATATATATATATATATATATATATATATATATATATATATATATATATATATATAAGATCATATGAGAACACTTGCTTAGGTGAGAACGTAAGATCAAATCGTGTGCATCCATCTAATATTTTTTAATGGTCTAGATTAGATTAAGTGTGTGCGAACGCGATTAAGTGTGTGCGAACGCGATTAAGTGCGTTTGCACACATTTAATTTGCGTTTGCACACACTTAATCTAATCTAAACAATTAGATGGATGCACACGATTTGTTCTCACGTTCTCACATAAACAAGTGTTCTCATTGAAACCCTAAAGCAGCCATGCAAGTTTCCCATATAGGGAGTAGCTTAGCATATGTTTAGGATTCCTCTTCAAAGTCATGTATATATATATATATATATATATATATATATATATATATATATGGGATGGATGGGTGCTATCCTAGAACTAACCATTTAATTTTGTTATTATTAAAGGCAAGAATTTTTAGAGAAAATTCTTATATTATTTATTAAACGTGGATTAGAAAAATTCTTTCTCGTATTTGCTAGTGGGGTTAATTCAACTTAATTCGGTAATAACATATTTAACGAATTGGATGGATATGAATCGAATGGAAAAATTTAAATTTATAAAATAAAAAATAACAATAACAAAGCACAAATCTATTTAAAATTACTAGTAATTCACTCGCGCGATGCACGGAAAAAAATTATGTTATTATAAATATAAATAAAAAAATAGAAAAACTAAATTATTTTAAATTATTTAATATAATAATATTTTTGAGCTTCCATTGGTCAAGTATTTATTATTTTTATAGAATACAAATTTACAATTAAAATTAAAATTAAAATTAAAATTATAATTTTGTATGGTTAATATAATCTCTAATTATGTGCATATTCAAATAAACTTATAGAGATAATTTACATAATTAGATTGATTTATTCTTAATTGTATTTCATCTATATTATAATTTTCACAATACAAATAATAACTAAGATAATTACATTTGGAAAGCAAATTTCAAATTTTGTATGTGTAAATTTAAACTCTAATTGAACATATTTTTTATATGATTATATAATATATAACTATTTTATTTTTCAAAAGTATATTTTTTATATAATTATATAATATATAGCTATTTTATTTTTTAAATGTTGTTTTTTTTTTTTTAATAAAGAATGTTGTGGCATTAATTGTAACATTAATTATTTTCCAAACCATATAGCTTTATTATATAAAGGATTATCCATGGTATTCGTTATGTGTCAAAAAAGTTAAATATTTACCTAGACATGCCAATAATTTCATAAATAGTAAAAATTTAGCTCATAAAAGGAGTGGGTAGTTTTTTTTTTTTTTTAATAATAATAATAATAAACATATATAGCCTTATTAATAAGCATTTTAAAGATATTTATGATTCTAATAATTTTATAACTTACGTTTATTATTATTATTATTATTATTATTATTATTATTATTATTATTATTAGTAATAATGTATTTAATATTTAATTATACACTCTTAAATCGTAATTGACCCAGCATCATCTAATCCTGGCTCCGCCCCTGTCTGGGAGGCATCCCATGGAAAAGACTACCCAATTCACCATTAAATTCAGAAAAGAGATTCAATGAATCAACAAGAAAAGTGCGCAGAACTCAATTGACAACCGCTAATGACTTAGCTTGATTGAATTCTCAGTTTGGTGAACTAGCTTGCTATCTCCCGATCTTCAGAATTGAGGCTCCCCTTCAATTGCACCTTACTTTGACTCCCGTCAATTCCATGTGAATTATCCGCCCTTGACCAATAAAGGTGTTGGAGATAATGAACCACAATCGATTTAATATCCGTAAAATAATATTTATATATATACACACGAAATATATATAAAATATTATTGGATATATATATCCGAAATATATATATACACACAAATATATATAAGACGGACCCAACGGTTATATATAAATGTATATCTACGAAAAAGATATACCAATATATATCAACCAAAAGAAAATATAATCCTTAGATTATAATTCCAATTTAACAAGAAAGAACGGATTTTTGCTTAAAAGCATAATCCAAAACAAGAAAGAAGGAGAAGAAAGAAAGAAATGTACGAGTTAGGCAAAGTGCCTGTCTTTCCTTAAAACCTTATTTGCCACCTCCCAAAAGTGCTAGGAGCGTTGTGGCCTAGGTTTCCCAGGATAAAACGTACAACGGTTCGACGTTTGAGCACCCAAACGAACGAACCTTGCAAACTAGAGCACGGGCAAAACACAGTAGCAAGAAAGGTGTAGGAGCAGAGTTTTGGAGCTTGGAAAAATAGAATTTTCTGTGTTGTGTGTGTTGTTCTCCCGTGTAGAAACACTGTTGCTACCCTCCTTCTTATATAGGGACGTAGGACATCAAATAGCATTTAACTAGGCCATTAACACCAGCCTTGTAACATCTGAAACAGCTGGTCTTTAGTGCAGATTTAATTCAAAAATCAAATATAGAAATTAATTCTGTAACGGATGAATTAAATCTCCAACTGTCCAGAGACGTATCTGGTAGACCGAAGTTTCAACCTCGCGCTGCGCACGAGAGCAACTCTCGAGTTGCTCTCGGCCAAGTGAGCACGCAAGCAAGTAGAGACTTGCTCTCCGTGCGCACTCAGCTGTCAAGTGGCTTAGAGTTGGGAAAACTGATACCGAAAGTTGGCATAACTTAGCCCGCAAGGCCAGCCAATTTTCGGACGACATTCGTGCCCGCAGGTGCCAGCGCACACGAGCTCGGGCTTGAATCAAGCCTTTTGATCTCGTTTCTAGTTGGAATTTGATTTGCACCCCCCCCCCCCACCCCGCGCGCGCGCGAGAGAGCCTCTATGCTATACAATTCTACAAGCTCTAAAAAAGCTCTTGTATAAAAGGGGGGTCAAATCCTCTTTCCAAACCAATGTAGGATAAAAACTCACTTTTTCCCTTCATTTTTCCAACTCAATGGGTCTACTTTGAGAATCAATATCTCATTCACCCAATATCCGTTTTGAGCGTACAATATATCAATCTCTTCGTCTCACTACGAAGAATCCGAATCCACTTTGACCCGATCCAAATCGGAAGTGGACTCCACTGATAATTGTACCACAAAATAGCCACTTAACATGTCATTATATGCCATTTTAATGCTATTTTTTCCAACAATCCCCCACATGAATAAAAAATTGATTTTCAGGGTATTTTAAAACCGGAAACAAACTGTGTTCAATGGTCGATCCCTGCATAGGATAGGTAGGGATCACTATACCCTTTGAACCTTCCCTTGTAAAGATATGTTTACTCTACTGGCTGTACGGTAGAACGCGATGTCTTTGAACCGACTGCCGTTTGTGTAGACGATGACATATCTCACACAGGAACCTCCCAACCATGCTCTGTTTTCATGAGTATGCCCATTTTGGTCGTGGGTCACCGTCCAAGTTCTGCAAGAGTTTGTGAAGAATTGTGCCCATCAATTCTCCTTTGAAGCGACCCTCACTTCTCTCTCACATAGGTGATTCTTTCCGAGTATCCTGCATACTCACACATGTCAACCGACATTCGAATCATTAAAGCATCAACATGCTGACCTTGCGCGGGAGTCACTGTTTCTAACGTGGAGTGGTAGGGAGTCTGAGACCCCCACAGTGACACGCTCCGTTCCATAATTTAGTTGTCCCATTGAACCTAGGTACCAGCTAGGTTGGGTATCCACTATAGAACTTTTAGTCCAAGGGCTTTAGACCAATTCCTCGTTCCAACTTCTCCACAACTATTTGCTTACCCTCGGGTTAGCGAGTTAGCGGCCGCTACGTTATCTTTTGACATCACGTAGTCAATCGAGATAACCCCGTTGTGAGAAATTGTTTAATGGTATTATGTCTATGACTTATAAGTCTAGACTCACCATTCCACATCTAACTCTGTACTTGGCCAATTTTGGCTTGACTATCGCAATGCACACAAATTGGAGGTATGAGCTTACCACTAGGAACATTTTCAAAATAATGGCATAGCCATTCGGCCTACTCGTTCGCGACACGAGTGTAAAGCTCTCAGCTTAGATCCCGTCGGATCTTAGCTATCACAAATCATTTCGAGAATTTCCATTCAACCGACTGCACTGGCCTATGTAAAGACGTAGCCTTTAATGGATTTATCATCCTTTGATATCCCGTTAATGTGATATACTTTCCAAGTACAACTAGATATCTACACGTAGTGCAGTCCAAAGTCACGAGCATACCTCAAGTATCTCATAACTCTCACTATTGCCTTCTAGTGCGCATCACTAGGGTTACTCGGATGTCTACCAAGTTCGTTAACCGCAAAGGCAATATCTGGCTTAGTACAACCCATTTGATACAATTAAACTACTAATAACCTGAATGTATTCTCCACGAGAATTACAATCTCCATGATTATTGGCTAGTTGTACATTAGTATCTAACGGTGTCCAAGCCACTTGATTATCATCCTTGAAAGGATTCAATTAAGTCAATGAGATTGGCTTATCACGAGACCATACGGTCTTCTCACAATTTTAATCTCAAAGATTAAATTTGCCAAGCCCCCATCTTTGATCGCATGTCAAATCTCAAATTTAACATGTTCTCGGTAGAATTGATCATATGATCGTCACTACTCACGTTGAGTTTATCGTGTATAGACAAATAGTGATAACCTCGTCTATCGTACGCATTACGTAGACATTTATCACATTTGTTTATACTAAACTCGTGACACATCATTGTATGATAAAACTTACATGCCAAGTACTAAGGCAATTGTTTCTTCAAACCAAACAATGATCTGACCAGTTACACACTTTCTTTCCATAGCGCGGAACCACGAAACCCTCGGGTTGTTGCATGTCTATTAAGAAAGCGACACATCCATTTCGATGAACTTCCAAGTCTCGCTAAACAGCTCCTTGGCAAGTATCATTCTAATGGATTCCATTCTCATCACAAGAATATATATCGAAGTAACCGTGGCACTCGCATTACATGTAACCTACAATTACAAGTCCGGCCATTTTACTTCAATATAACCAAAACCGGTTTTATCTTCCGACTAGTGATCCACTTAGGATCCAAAGGTTTTACAACCTGAAAGAAGATCAACCAGATCAAAGTATGATTCTCTAAGATAGAATCTACTTCACTTTCGGTAGCCTCTCTCGGGTTGGTCCCTTTGTAAAAGTCACTACTTCTACATATGTTCGAGGCTCGTTTTCTAACAACCTTGTCAGAAAATCCAAATTATTTTCTAGTAAGCAAGTTAGAATATGCGCATCACATTCTAACACGTACGTCAGAAAATATGGACCAAAGGATTTTTCAATCCTAGCTCTCTTGCTACGTTTAGCTTTGAGCTCGGGTTCTCTTTCATACCCTTCAACCATAGCTACGTCGAAATTTCATTTCAACGTGCTAGGTCCGATATTGAACCTTCTCAGAAATGCATCTTCTAAAGAACGATGAATTTCTTGATTCAATTTATTGTGTTCTTATGTACATCCAAACCATAGGATTCGTGTACTAAGAACCAATACACACATTTGGCAAGACACCCCCACATTTCAGGCATTAGTAGGAAAGCTTCCTACGTATCCACAATTCGTAAGAATTTCGTGCGGGTAACCTTATTTAAAAGGTACTTACTTGTCCAAAGTATTGTCTTACCCCTCACACTTTGAGGTAGACCCGAACATATCAACGTCTTGATATTTATGTTCGGCAACAACGTTTGATTGAGGTGAATATCGTACCGTACTCTCGAGTACAATACCAACGCTTGCGCCGAAATCACCAATAGGTGTTTCACGTTCACCACATCGATCGTTCATAACCGCATTAATTCACAATTAATTTGGTTATCCCTTTTATTCATAAAGAATAATCATGTGTTACACGTTAACACATCTCGTAGAAGCTAACAGATTAGCCTTTACATATCCATTCGGTTTTTGACCGAAAGGCCACAAACCCGAATCAGTGCTTCCGAAGTTAAAGCACGAATCAGTGCTTAGTAGTGAAGCACGAAACATGCTACACAAAGCACGAATCATTGTTGCCAAACTAACGCACCGATTCCAAAGCAATCCCTATTGCTTTATAAACTCATAGCAACCTTCGGTTGCTTAATTTATAATTCCAGTGCTACTTAGCACTAGGATTATTAGTTAATTACACAATTAACCAAACCTCCTTTCGTGCTAATCACATAACACTTTTACAACGCTAAATTTAATTAGCCACATACGAAAGGTTTAAGCTAAGTAGATTAGCATTAAGACCAATCATAATCTAGCACCTTTATTGCTATTACCAAAGCACCAAATGCTTAAGTTTTCAACACCTAAAGGTGCAGCCACCAAGTGGCCGAAAGTGCCTAATTAAGCACTCTACCTAGTGCTTAATAGCACTATTGCAGTGTTTTAATTTGCACTTCAAAATGTCAAATTAAATTGCACTTTCCATTAGTGCTACAAAAGCACTATTCACCAAAACACAATTTGTCTCAAATTAAATATACTAGTATAATTTGGAATTTTTGATCAAGTTAATTATAACACAATTAACAAGAACAAATCAACCAAATTTTCGACTAGTTGAATCAAACTTATATAATCGTTCTCAAAATATTAATTAAAATATTCAACAATTGAGCTGTGACGCTCACGATTATATGGCTATCTCAATTTTTGACAAATTGATCCTTGAAATCCTCATCGTTCTACATGAACCAGGACCGTAGTCCTTTTACGGGATTTCAAACATGTAACACGATTGTTACATTTCGTTCCGGCTGTTAAGCCATTTTAGCATTTTTCACATAATGCTCCGTGATGCACTACGCACCCTTATTGAATCTTATATATATTAAAAATATCACACAAGAATATTTTAAAATATACAAAGTTCAAAACACACAAATGGAACAATTCATTTTATTCAACAATAAAATATATCACAAGGATACTACAACATTTATTTAACAAATAAATAAATAGGAAAATTACATTGGAAATTAATTTCCATTATTCCTATTTCGTAGTAATCCTTCAACCCGTGTGCCTTGTTCCATTCTCAACCGTCCACTCCACAAAGGGTGGTCCATAGCGCACAGCGGGGGTACCTCGGTTGTGACCTCACTCGTCCAACCATCCACATGTCTTAAACATAGCGAAGTTGTCCTCAACCTTTTCACCAGGATGACGGTTCGCTTCATAGTGGCATTTTTCCTTCTTCTCGTAATCTTCTTGAAAGATAAGCTTCCGCTTGAGTTTCCTTCGATTACGGTTGAAGTCATTGGTAACACTACCATAGTCCTCAGACCATGTAGTCATTACACCATCATAGGATCCTTCGTGGCTTTTAGCCGATCCGTTAGGCAACACAATAGGTACCAATTGTGTGCCATTAGCCACTCGTCTACCGGATCGTGAACCAAAGTTCTCCGGAGCACCATCGTGTGTCTTTGCAACTCCCATGGAAATATTATTTCCAACGTTGCTGCCATCAACTAGCATCACGGAATGTGCAACATCGGTGCCGTTCCGACCATTTGAATGTGCACCTCCGGCAACATTCACGGATCCAATACTCTTGGAATCCAACGATTTGTTCATTATCAAAAAGAAATAAGGTTTTAAGATTGTTGGAGATAATGAACCACAATCGATTTAATATCCGTAAAATAATATTTATATATATACACACGAAATATATATAAAATATTATTGGATATATATATCCGAAATATATATATACACACAAATATATATAAGACGGACCCAACGGTTATATATAAATGTATATCTACGAAAAAGATATACCAATATATATCAACCAAAAGAAAATATAATCCTTAGATTATAATTCCAATTTAACAAGAAAGAACGGATTTTTGCTTAAAAGCATAATCCAAAACAAGAAAGAAGGAGAAGAAAGAAAGAAATGTACGAGTTAGGCAAAGTGCCTGTCTTTCCTTAAAACCTTATTTGCCACCTCCCAAAAGTGCTAGGAGCGTTGTGGCCTAGGTTTCCCAGGATAAAACGTACAACGGTTCGACGTTTGAGCACCCAAACGAACGAACCCTGCAAACTAGAGCACGGGCAAAACACAATAGCAAGAAAGGTGTAAGAGCAGAGTTTTGGAGCTTGGAAAAATAGAATTTTCTGTGTTGTGTGTGTTGTTCTCCCGTGTAGAAACACTGCTGCTACCCTCCTTCTTATATAGGGACGTAGGACATCAAATAGCATTTAACTAGGCCATTAACACCAGCCTTGTAACATCTGAAACAGCTGGTCTTTAGTGCAGATTTAATTCAAAAATCAAATACAGAAATTAATTCTGTAACGGATGAATTAAATCTCCAACTGTCCAGAGACGTATCTGGTAGACCGAAGTTTCAACCTCGCGCTGCGCACGAGAGCAACTCTCGTGTTGCTCTCGGCCACCTAGCTGTCAAGTGGCTTAGAGTTGGGAAAACTGATACCTCTCGGCCACCTAGCTGTCAAGTGGCTTAGAGTTGGGAAAACTGATACCGAAAGTTGGCATAACTTAGCTGGCACGACATTCGTGCCCGCAGGTGCCGGCGCGCACACGAGCTCGGGCTTGAATCAAGCCTTTTGATCTCGTTTCTAGTTGGAATTTGATTTGCACCCCCCCCCCCCCCCCCAACTTAGCTGGCACGACATTCGTGCCCGCAGGTGCCGGCGCGCACACGAGCTCGGGCTTGAATCAAGCCTTTTGATCTTGTTTCTAGTTGGAATTTGATTTGCACCCCACCCCCCCCCCCCCCCCGCGCGCGCGCGCGCGAAAGAGCCTCTATGCTATACAATTCTACAAGCTCTAAAAAAGCTCTTGTATAAAAGGGGGGTCAAATCCTCTTTCCAAACCAATGTGGGATAAAAACTCACTTTTTCCCTTCATTTTTCCAACTCAATGGGTCTACTTTGAGAATCAATATCTCATTCACCCAATATCCGTTTTGAGCGTACAATATATCAATCTCTTCGTCTCACTACGAAGAATCCGAATCCACTTTGACCCGATCCAAATCGGAAGTGGACTCCACTGATAATTGTACCAAAAAATAGCCACTTAACATGTCATTATATGCCATTTTAATGCTATTTTTTCCAACAAAAGGTTGATGTGATTAACTTGATATGATTCCTAATCAACTCGATCCAATGAATTATGATCAAGTCCTCTGTAAATTCTCGATACACTTGAAGAAGAATAAGATGGCCTTTATATAGATGACTAGTTTTACACGCGCATTGCGCGAATGAGTTAATGCCCATTGTTTATAATTAAATAAATATTTGAAAGTATATCAATGCAAGATTATAAATGAGAAGTTCATACATAAGTAATTTAATGTCGAATTTGTTTATTTAAATATGTAACTCATAATATATGAATACAATGTAATATAGGAGATTCATTATAATTGTTACTAAACTTTTTTTAAATAGTAATCAAGTATTTTTGTTGTAAAGGGTTATAATATATTTAATGAATGCACATATATACATGATCGATGAATAAATCAACAGTACCAGTCCTTTAGATGTTTTGCTCAGTGTTCATTAAGTTCAACCATTATTATTGAATAAATTATTATGGATAAAGAAATTCATAATTTAAGGAATTTAGATGAAATAGTAAAAATTTAAAATTTTTAATTATAATGTAACTCAAACATATATATTGGACGATTGGGAAATATGATGTAACCCAAAGATCAAAATGCTAAAGAAAGTGTTTGGTTATTCAACAGTTTGAAGCAACAATTTGTTCCAAGCCACTGAAAATACAAACGTTGAAATTTACAACATTTTCACTTAGCGTTTTTTAGAATGATTTTCCCAAAACACATCTATATTAAAAAAAAAAAAAAAATGGGTGAAGTGTCAAATAGCACCATGAACCAATATGTCATGCCGCACCCTAATCTTACATAAGTGATTATTCGATTCACAAACCAAAAAAAAAAAAAAAAAATTGTCCACCTAGCCTTTTTTACAGGTTTCCCTGTTGCCTTGATGACATGGCACAGGTAATGTGCTGATGTGGATTTTTTTTTTTAATCGGTCTTTGCTTGGTCAAATAAGCTTACTCAGATCAAGAAGCTTAATTTTTCAAGACTGTCGTCCAAGCTTCTTATCTCTGCAAGCCGTCGACTTAGCCATCGAATTGCTGGGCCCCGCTGGTGATAAGCTCTTGTAGTCCCGGATGAGAACGGTAGAGCCACGCCGTCATCGGGGGCGATGTACACCATCGCCGGCATATCCTCATCGTCGGCTTCTGACAGGACCAAGAAATGCAATCAATTTTCCGGCGGGTCATCGATGGTGATCACTGAGAAATCCTCCCCGAGTTTGGGGCACTCCTCGCCGGAATCTTTATCTTTTCTACGTACAGAGACTGGGTAATAAAAACAATGATCACCGTAAAAAAAAACCCACTGCCATTCTTGCTCCAGTAAGTCAGTAACTTGACTTGGCATGAAAAGAAACACCAACCCAATTCCCAAACCATACGATTCAATATCTTCCCAAAATTTCTCAGAATGAGGGATGTTTCAACTTACGGTACATTCTCTATACTTTATACTGCTTATTAATTTAGTATAGATATGTTAAATTGTTCCCAAGGATGTGCGAAACATTGGTTTCCAAAATGTTTGCATTATTTTTTGTTGAAATGCAGAGTTATGGTCTAAGAATAAACATAATATAGAGTTTGATCACACTACCTTCTGCATCTCCTCGACTTCAGAATCCTCAGACAACTTATGGCTAATCGGTAGTAGACTTACAACATAGAACCAAAAACCTCAGCCAAATGTAGATCTCCAAATTCTGGGTTTTTAAGAGACTGAAATCAACACACCAATTGGCTGAGGTTATGATAGTCGATAACAAACTAAGGACGGCGATCACAATTCTGAGGTCGCAAGAGGTGTTCGCCGTCGTTCTGAGCATTGTCGCCATCCTCCGATCGTCGGGGCACCGCCGGCTGCGCAATAGAGTCCACAAATTCTGGAACACTCCGATCAACAATCCGAGCAGGGGAGGTTGATCTAGACGCATTCCTAACCCCATCTATCGCCTCCGATCGTCCATGCATGGACTCAAACACCGGAAAAACCTCCCGCAACGAAGACCGGTTCGCGACTTGCGACTTCGCTGATGGTTGCCGATCGCCAAACTGATGGTGGCGATCACGTTGCTGGGAGTGGGAGACTGCTCTGGAGGGTCGCGAAAGATCATCGCTGGCCTGGAGCCTCTTGATCGCCGACTTCGAGTTTGACGAAGATCAGCCAGAATATCACAGAAGGGTATAAGAGTAGGTTAATTTATATATTTAATATAAATGGTGAAAGGGCTGCCAACTAAATACCTCCACATCAGCAAAAACAAAAAATTACCTCCACATCATCAAGTTATAACCTGTTAGTTGGAGGCAACCTGCTAAAAAGGCTAGGTGGACAAATTTTTTTAGTTTGTTAATTGAATAATCACTTATGTAAGTTCAAGGTGCGGCATGACATATCACAATTGGTTCATGGTGCGATTTGACACTTGAGCCAAAAAAAAATTAAAATTACTGTAGAGCTATTTTGACTCCTTGAATAACAAGAGCCATTTTCGCTGCCTCATTATGTAACAACCTAAAATTTTATTTTATAAATCCAGTATTAAGAAATCTCAAAGTAGCTTTTTCACCCCATTAAAAAATTTTGCGATCAATCGGTGTTTGAATAAAATAATTTTGCTCCATTTTAAAATTAATTCGACACCGAAGAAATGTATTTCATTCGAAAATTCCAAAGGTTTCGGGTACTTCACGTACCAAGATTTAAGTCAAGAATTTTAACCGAGTGAGACCGGGAGAATTCAAAAGGGAATTTGGAACAAGTGTTCATCCATATAGCTTATAGAACCATCTTTTAATTAATGGTAAAACGACGTCGTTTCATACCCTCCGTGCATAATCGATCATGCACTGCGGTGCATGATATAATTTGCGTTGTTTAACAGTTATGGAATCAATTTTAAAATTCGAATTTAAAAGTCTCACATAATGTAATTAATTCGAATTTAAGTCTCACATTATGGGTTTACTGTTTCAGGTGTTACAAAATTAGCTTTATATCATTTCATCGAATTTAAGTCTCACATAGTGGGCTTGCTGTTTCAGGTGTTACAAAATTGGCTTTATATCATTTCATAATGGGTTTGTTGTTTCAGGTGTTACAAAATTGGCTTTATATTAGTGTTTGTTAGTAATATAAATAATTGTATTTATTTTATACTATATAGTTTGTATTTGTGGTAGAGACTTAGTCTGATTAGCTTTAGCCTACAGAGTAGGAGTATTGTGTATAGGACTCTCATTCCATGTCTGAGTTGAATTGAATTGGTTCTCACATTCCCATAATCTAATCTGGTATCAAAGCCGAAAGTTAGATCCTCTTTTTTTTCTTTCACCATACACTCTCCCCGCAACATCCTATGGCGTCTTCATCCAGTGAACGCACCATTACCACCACCTCCTGCGTACCTCCGGTGACCATCAACTCTCTCACGGCGGCTCATCATTTTGTGTCAACACGGCTGACAATGAGGAACTACTTGTTTTGGCGCACTCAATTAGTGTCGTTCCTCCGCGGCCAAGGCTTATTAGGCTATATCGACGGGAGAATTTCGTGTCCACCGGCGACCGTCGTTGTTTCCTCCACCACCGGCGACTCCACCATGACGACAACCACTACCACTGCTAACCCGGCGTATGAAGCATGGATCCAGTAGGACCAAGCGATCCTCTCCACGATCGTCTCATCCTTATCCGACGAGGTTATGCACCTCGTCGTCGGCCGGCAGACGTCTCGGGAGGTCTGGGATGCGATCGGGTCGACGTGCTCCTCCTCCACCCGTGCTCGCTGCTTGAGCCTGCTCGGGCAGTTTCAGACCCTTCGTCAAGGTCCTAGATCTCCGGCCGAATACTTGGGCAAATGCCAGATGATCGCTGAAGCTCTGTCTCTCGCCGGCAGGCCTCTCTCGCCGGACGAACAAATTCTGTACGTTCTCCGGGGGCTCAGACCGGAGTTCCGTACTATGGCCAATTCCCTCACCGCATCTGGAGCGACGGTCTCGTTGTCGCAGCTCTCCGACTTCCTCCAGGCGCAGGAATTCATCCATGAGGATGATTTTGCCATCGCAGATACGGCGACTGGCAGCAGCTCCCCGGCGGTGTTCTATGCTAGACGAGGAAGACACGGCGGTGATCAGTCGCAGGGGCGTCACTCCGGTGGTCGTGGTGGCCGGCAGAATCGCGGAAGGGGCAATCAGGGCCGGCAAGGCCGGGGTGGCGGTCCGAGGTGTCAGATTTGTAGATCGCACGGTCACACGGCCGTGTACTGCTACAAACGGTACAATGAACGTCCGGCCGATCACGCCAATGTAGCGGTCTCCGGCGAGAATTCGGCACACGTGACACTTGATGTGTGGTATCCGGATGCCGGGGCTACATCCCACGCGATTCTGGATGAACAGATGATGGGCCACTCTAAAGCCTACACTGGTGGGGACGTTCTCAAAATCGGAAATGGTACAGGTTTGGATGTTTCACGTGTAGGCCACACCGTAATCCCATCTCGGTCAAAAAGTTTGTTAATGTCACAAATTCTACATGTTCCAAATTTAACGTTACCATTATTGTCAGTTTATCGCTTTACTAACGACAACGATGTTTATTTTGAATTTCACAAAAATTTGTTTCTTGTGAAGGATTGCAACACTCCGGCGGTTCTTCTTAAAGGTTTCACATCCGGCGGCCTATACAAGTTATTGGTCCCACCATCTCTGTGTGCTTTTCTTACCTCTCGGGCATCCTCCGAGGTGTGGCATCAACGTCTAGGTCACCCCCATAATCAAGCTCTACAACGCGCCTTAAAACACTGTCCCGTCACTAAAAATAAAGCCAGTTTATCAAAGTTGTGTACCGCATGTCAACTCGGGAAATCAGCTCGCTTTCATTTAGATAGGGTTCCTAGCACTAGTAATAATGTTTTAGACTTGTTATATACGGACATCTAGGGTCCGTCTCCTGTAATTAGTGCTACTGGCTACCGTTATTTCGTATTTTTTGTAGATGACCACTCGTGTTATTGCTGGTTTTACCCATTACGGTTAAAATCAGATATATATAAAATATTTGATGTGTTCCGGGCGATGGTAGAACGACGCTTTTCGCGTTCTATCAAAGCCATACAGTCTGATTTAGGGGGTGAATACTGTCGCCTTCATAAAGCCTTCGAAAATTTAGGCATTATACACAGACAATCGTGTGCCTATACCCATGAACAAAACGACCGGGTCGAACGTCGGAATAGACATATAGTCGAAACCGGCTTGGCACTTCTAGCTGAAAGCTCAACCCCACAAATATATTGGGATTATGCCTTTGAAACAGCCACCTATTTAATCAACTGTCTACCATCCTCCGCTATAAACTATGAAAGTCCTCATTATCGTGTCTATAAAACACAACCTCCGTACACTTTTTTTCGTGTTTTCGGGTGTCGCTGTTACCCATATCTTCGTCCTTACAATCGGCACAAGATAGAGTATCGGTCAACACCCTGTGTCTTCCTAGGTTACCCTATCTCTTTTAGGGGATATCGGTGTATGGACCCTATCTCGGGGAAGATCTTTATCTGCCGCCATGTTCGGTTTGATGAGTCCATTTTTCCTTTTGCTATACACGCATCTGTTCAGACTCCCATAAGTTCCGCTACAACACCCTGGGGAGCCGGGCCAGTTGTAGTTGCCACTCAGTCAACACCCCTAGCCATGGAGTTACTTATGGCACAAGAACCGGGCCCACCAGCCATAACAGCTCCACCGGAAACTCGTGTCACCACGGGACCACCTGCTACGGCCCGTAGGGGCCGGGGACGGGGCAAGCCTAATGTCCCGCATACTATGCGCACTCGGCACAAGACAGAAGGTCGTGATGAAGAGTTTCTTGCTCTTACTGCGACTACTGATCCGACCTGCTACTCCCAGGCCGTGGGGCACCCATAGTGGCGGGATGCCATGGATTAGGAATTTAATGCCCTTTTACATAACAACACCTGGGAACTCACCCAGGCGACACCGCAAATGAACATCATTGGCTGCAAATGGATTTTTCGCACCAAACGCAAAGCCGATGGTTCAGTGGAGCGCTATAAGGCGCATCTAGTAGCCAAAGGGTTCAATCAGGTTGCGGGTGAAGATTTCTTTGACACCTTCAGTCCGGTGGTCAAACCGACCATCGTCCGCAAACTTTTTTCTCTTGCTATTTCTAACAGGTGGACCCTACGGCAGCTGGATGTTCACAACGCTTTTTTAAATGGACATCTCACTGAAACCGTATATATGAAGCAACCACCGGGTTATGATGACCCAGCTAGGCCGAATCATGTTTGTCACCTCCAACGGTCCCTTTACGGACTAAAACAAGCACCACGTGCGTGGTTTAAACGGCTACATGATTTTTTGATCTCCACAGGGTTCTTGGCGTCCAAAACAGATGTCTCACTTTTCCATTATACTTTTGGAGATTCACGCGTCTTTTTATTAGTCTACGTCGACGACATTATAATGATGGAGAATGATACGAGCTTGGTTACCACCTTACTACACCGTTTAGCCACGACTTTCAAGATGCGAGATTTGGGAACACCGAGTTTCTTCTTAGGGATCGAGACTCTCACAATTGGCGATAGCTTTCTTCTCTCTCAGCGCCAGTATATGCAGGATATACTATCTCGCTCAGGCATGACGGATTGCAAGGCCTTGGCTACACCGGCTTCAGTTACGCAACCGGTAACTCCGTCTACCTTTCCGTTTGAGAATCCCATGCAGTACCGTCGTATTGTTGGGGCTTTACAGTACCTCACCATTACTCGACCAGATCTTGCATATTCAGTTAACAGGTTGTGTCAGTTTATGCATTCTCCCGCAGATGATCATTGGAGTCTCCTTAAGAGGGTTCTTCGGTATATCAAGGGGACTCAGGACTACGGTCTACGTTTTCGTCCGTCAGCAACGTCTGATTTGCATGCCTTCTCCGACACCGACTGGGCTGGTTGTCCGATTGATCGGAAGTCCACCAGTGGGTATGCGGTCTTCCTCGGGGACAACCAGGTTTCTTGGGTTTCCCGCAAGCAGCGCACCGTGGCTAGATCGTCGACTGAAACAGAGTACAAAGGTCTGGCAGATGTTGCAGTCGAGGTCACTTGGGTTGTCTCTTTGCTACGTGAACTTGGACTCCACTCGGGCAAGCCGGCAACACTATGGTGTGACAATCTTGGGGCTACATATTTGGCTGCCAATCCAGTATTCCACGCCCGAACGAAGCATGTTGAGATCGATTACCACTTTGTTCGAGACAAAGTCGCATCTGGGGATTTTATTGTCAGTTTTGTTTCAACGAAGGAGCAGCTAGCTGATATCTTCACCAAGCCTCTACCAGGACCGCGTTTTCAATTACTTCGAGGCAAGCTCAATGTTGTCACCCTCCAACCTTGTGCTTGAGGGGGTGTGTTTGTAAGACCCCAGATTTTCAAGACATTTAAAACTTATAAAATAAAGGTATTATCTCATTAAATTCCAAAACATAATACAAGTGTACGGGGTGCTATGCCACACCTGAGCTAGAGAACCCAGGTGCACAGGCTAACTAACTAATATCCTCAATAATGGAAATACATAATGTGGCGCGTAGGCCGAAAAGGGGACTATCTACTTCTACGTTCCGAGTTCTAGCGCGCTCCAGTGACTTATTCTTCTGTGCCTGAAAGCCAAATATATCTGTTCAGCGAGAGATGCTGGTAACCCACTCCAACGCGTTGAAATACAATACATATAGAGATATATACAGATATATGAAAAACCATTATGAGCATGAAGATATATCCTACGAACTCTAGCTTTTAAAACCGGGAATGACTCGACAGATAAGGCTAGACACGAGCAACAGTTATAACGAGCATATGTAGTTCACAACAGATAAGGCAGATAAGGCAAAGCATAAACAATAATCATAACCCAACATGAACAATCCCCAATGTAAATCCCTTAGTCACATCCCCCAAGACACTCATAATCACAACTCATCCATATCCCAACACATAACACACTTTGTTGGCGCCACAGGACCAATCGCATGCCCATACATGAGGGTCAGCGCATATAGCTCTGACACGGCCCCGCAGCACCATGCCCGTATCGCAACACGGGGAGGTCGATCGCAACCGACCGATGAACCGCAGCTCATCATAATGTTTGATCGCAACCAAACAGTGGACCGCAGCCCAAGAGAGTGTCATCTGACCGCAGCCAGGATAAAGGACGAACCGCAGCTCGTATAGAAACGTTTGATCGCAACCAAACGGTGGACCGCAGCCCGAGAGAATGTCATCTGACCGCGGCCAGGAAATGCCAATCTGACCGCAGCCAGCTTCTGAACCGCAGCTCAGGATAACCAATCCGATCGCAACCGAATTGGGGTAACACACACATAACACATAGCAAGCACATGCAACCCACATTACATATTAGGAAGGGGGAGAAAACGTATAACAAAACCTATGCGTGATCCATCACTTACTAAGAATAGTCCTAAGGGGTTCATACTTCTTCCACCTAGGTCAACGGGATACCAATTCAACTAGCATGCAATATAATAGACTCATAAACCTACGAACGGTACCCGAAACATCAAACTAGACATAGGCACGACAAACGGGGTCCGTTGGGACACCACGGGGATCGGGGAAACATCAAACGGGGAAACCGGGAGCCCGAGGTAGTGTAATTTCCAGCGGGTAGCCGGTGGGTGGGGGTCCACCCGCCGGCTGCCACTGTTCCGGGCAGCGGGTGCCCGGCGGGCAGCTGCCCGCCCGCCGGCTGCCCGCTGCCGGAGCTGCCCGAGAATGCCACGGGTAGGTGGCGGGTCCCCTACCCCCCACCTACCCCCCACTGACTCTTTTCATCACTTTTCGCCCCGGGAATCGTTGTGGAACCCGAAACCATGCTTAGACACTTTACAACGCAATTAACAACAACAAGTAGACAATTAACGGATCAAATTCGGGAAACGAACGGCACATGGCCTATCATGCTTTTCTAACCATAATCAACACCCAAACATGCGATTTCCCACCCGATAATCCAAGAATCAAAGCATACGGTACAACCTAGGGTTCTAATCACTTTTATATCAACAAGAATACGATTCGTCTTTTAATTGCAAGATTCGGTAGGAACAACACATAATCATCAAGGATACCAATTAATCATCAAGAACATCATTATCATCAAGAACAACACATAATCATCAAGGATCCCAATTAATCATCAAGAACATCACAATTATCAAGAAACTCCCAATATCAAGATTATCAAGATTCCCCATGGAATCATTAAATCAACATTAATAATAATCATAGTAATTCGCCATTCACAATCATACGGGGGAAACCCTAAGGGGAAATCATAGCTATGAAAATAGGTTTTGTTGAGACATGGGTTACCTCTTAGCCTTAATTAATTCCTTGGCTATGAAGGATCTTTCTTTAAGCTTTCTTGCTTTCTTGATTTCTTCTAAGGGAATTCTTGGAGCTCTCCTGGGGTGGTGGGGCGTCTAGGCGTGTGGGGGTTCTAGGTGCTCCCTAAGTTCCCTATTTATAGATCCAAGGGTTTATTTAGAGTTTAATCCTATTGGGGTTAGGGGTTGGGTTTATATATTTGGGCCCATGGGCTATGGTGGCCTTTTTCCCTAGTTAATCATTATAATTTATTCTTTTTCCTGGGTTATTAATTAATTAATTAATCAGTTGGTTTTAGGATTCGTAACACGGGGTGTTACAGTGTTAGTAAGATAAATAATTGTATTTATTTTATACTATATAGTTTGTATTTGTGGTAGAGACTTAGTCTGATTAGCTTTAGCCTACAAAGTAGGAGTATTGTGTATAGGGCTCTCATTCCCTGTCTGAGTTGAATTGAATTGGTTCTCGCATTCCCATAATCTAATCGTTTTAAATACCATATTGAAGCTATTCACTCCTTCAATCCCTATATACACCGTGGGTATAGCAGAATTTTAGAACTACACAAAAAACAACACAAGAAAATCATTTTTCTCTCTCAAAATTTCTACTTCTACTCCTTTCTTGCTACTGTGTTCTAAGCTTTAGTCTAGTTCGCCGGGTTCTTTGTTTGGATGCTCAAACTATTGAACCGTAGTACGTTTTATCCTGGGAAACTTAGGCTACAACGCTCCTAGCACTTGTGGAGGTAGCAAATAAGGTTTTAAGGAAAGAGTGTTTCTCTCGACTCGTACTAAACATCTTCCCTTGGTATCCTTTTGTCCTTCCCACCATACCCGATCATCCTTCCCAAAAATTTCCATAAAAATAATAATCTTTTTTCGTAGAATTATTATTGAATTTTTACCAACAAATATTAGGCCACTGTTCTTATTTATTTACACACTTTTCTTACCCCAAAAATTTATACATGTAGCGAGAGCTATTTATCAATTTCCTTAAAAGAATGTTATTATATGTTTATCACATCAGCTTTTTCTCTTATCATGAGAAATCTAATTCCAATGGATCATCTTAGGTTAATTAGAATTGGAAAATGTTTTTTCCCTTCCTAAATTTTCCCTCCGGATGTGGCTTCTATGGATGCTCATGAATTAACTAACTCAACCACTAATTAAAAAGAGATTTTGGCCCTGTTTGGTAAAATGGTTGTTAGCTGATAGCTGTTAACTGTTAGTTGATTATGTTAATTAGAGGGTATAAATAGTTGATAACATTAGCTGATTGTAGAAAAGTGTTTGGTAAATTAGCTGTTAGCTTATAGCTATTTGGTATAATTTCTTTTCTCAAAAAGCTAATTGAAAAAGTTGTTTAGAGTAACTTTTTGAATTTTAGCCTTTTAGAGTTGCAAAAAGCTAATTAACCAAACATTTATATTGATATTTTAACTAAATCAAACAATTAATAGTGGTCAAATAAGTAAAAATTGGCCTATAGGCCAATTTTTTACCAAACAGGGCCTTTGTTGATTAGATAATGTAACGTCATGAGGGATGAATTGGAAGAACATTGCACACCTCAAATTCTCACTAGCGGCCGTAAGAGTTTTGCATCCTCTCAAATGCTATGTCGAGCCGGATTAGACACTATTGGAAATTATGGAATTTCCGACCACCTGAAAGTGATCTTAAATCAAATTGAAAAAGCAAAAAGTGGTCGAAAATAGCAGCAAAGGTTTTTCCAGATACCAAAAGTGGTCGGAAACCAGGCTTTCAACTTGATTTAAGATCACTTTCAGGTGGTCGGAAATTTCAGAATTTCCAATAGTGAGAATAAACATTGCAGACCTCAATTTTAATCGAGTAACATTTTAACATTTCCCAAGAAATTTGACATTCCTATTAATTTAACATTATCTAGAATAATTTGACATTTCATGATAAAAATGCATCTTTTATCTTATATTTACATTTTTAAAAGCTTTTCTTTTTCGTATATGACATTTGTAGAGCTTGTAGAGCTTTTTCAATAACTATTATTTTATTGCAGATTTAAAAGACTTGACACCTTATTTCTAAAAAATAATAATAATGAACGAAGTACCCCTTCAAACTCGTATACATTCATTATACATGCAGGAAAGGATTCATTCAGGCAGTTGTATGTTCGGTGATCACATTAACTATCCCTCACCCACCCTTCTCTCCTCCCTAATAAATACTCTTCAATTCCAACCTTTCTCTTTATATTCACTAGCTACTGTATAGTAGGTCTTCTTGGAACGGATCATATCCATCCATCCATCCATCAGCAATGGCCGCCGGAGAACAGCGCCTTCTTTCCACCGAGATAGTGAACCGGGGCGTCGAGTCCTCCGGCCCGGACGCCGGTTCCCTGACGTTCTCCGTCAGGGTGCGGCGGCGCCTCCCGGATTTCCTGGCGTCGGTGAACCTCAAGTACGTGAAACTAGGGTACCATTATCTGATAAGCCACGCCGTGTACGTGGCCGCCGTGCCGGTTCTGGTAGTGGCAGCGCTGAGCGCGGAGGTGGGGAGCCTCGGGCGCGAAGAGGCGTGGAGGAAGATCTGGGATAGCGCCGCCGCCACGTATGATTTGGCTACGGTGCTGTCTTTTCTTGGCGTTGTGGTGTTCACTGTTTGTGCCTACTTCATGTCCAAGCCAAAACCTATTTATCTTCTTGATTTTGCATGTTTCAAACCAAGCGATGATTTTAAGGTAAGACTTCAAGATTCTCTCTTTTTTCAAATAAAATTAAATGTGATGTATATTTTAGTAAAATGACAAACTATATTAAGCTTTAATTTCTGAAAAAATTGTTTAGGCCTGAGCCAGTAGCTGGCTGAACCTAAGTCACAAGATCTAGAGAGATCAAGTTGTAAATGCAATATATATATATATATATATATATATATATATATATATATATATATATATATATATAGGGTTCGAAACTAGATAGAGTAAACCAGAGTGTGCTAATTTTTTAATACATCATTATTTGATATGATGATTGAACGAATAGATTATAATTTTAGGTGGTTATTATTATTAATTAATAAGTATAGAGCTAGCTAAGTAGTACTAACTTTTTTTTGAGTTTAACCACAAGGTATGTTGAGTAGACTTTAACTATAGAAGTCACATTTAAACTTGTAATATACTCAAACAATCATTACTCTATGAACAATGGTTCACACAGTTGTGTAGATAACAAATAATAAAAAGTACATTATTTGAATACTAAAAATATACTCTCTCTGTCCCATTTTATTTGTCTTACTTACTATTCATGGGTCAAACGAACATTTTCTTCTTTGTTTGTTTTCTTTAGTGTCTTTTACTTATTTTTAAATTTGAAAATAGTACTTTTAGTGTAGTTTCTAAATATATAAATTTTGTATAATAAAACTAAACTTAATGTTATGAAAAATTGGATTAAAAATAACATCAGTCAAGTCTCGTTAATCGAGTCAGATGCATAAAATGGGGCGAAGGGAGTATTATTTTGTATACTATCAAATAATGTACATTTAATATTTTTAACATTTATCTTGTCACTACTGGAAATTCTGAAATTTCCGACCACCTGAAAGTGATCTTAAATCAAGTTGAAAGTCTTGTTCCGACCACTTTTGGTATCCGGAAAAACCTTTGTTGCTATTTCCGACCACTTTTTGGTATCAACTTAATTTAAGATCATTTTCGGGTGGTCGAAAATTTCAGAATTTCCAGTAGTGTGTATTCAGGGAAAGTATATTATTTGAGTACTGAAAGTACATTATTTTGTATAATGTATATTTAATACACAAATAATATGCTTTTAGTATATTAAAAATGTACTTTTTTTATGTTCATTTACGTGACTCAATTAAAGGACAAATTTAAAAAGTAGTTTTGAAGTTCTGATTTCTCTTAAGAGAATAGAGTGCACGACAACTTAGCTAACCAAACTGATTATAGTATAAACTTTTTTAAATCAAATAAAGTATTTGTCATAATGAAATGATCGATGTGTTCGAAGTAGACATTGAGTAGATGTTAGTACGTGTACGTACTAGGTAGTAGCTAGGATGTTTGGTTTTGGGCACTTGATCCGATCCGATAGATCCATGATCCATCCATGTGAGTCATGTGTGTTCTTGGTTTTGTCAAAGGTGACAAAGGAGCAATTCATCAACATGGCCCGGAGTTCTGGAAAATTCGACGAATCTAGCTTGGAATTCAAGAAAAGGGTGCTGGAATCTTCCGGCATCGGGGACGAAACCTACGTCCCCAAGTCAATCGGGTGGCCGGAGAAAACCGCCACCATGAAAGAAGGCCGGGCGGAGGCGTCGAGGGTGATGTTCGGCGCTCTAGACGAGCTGTTCGAGAAGACGAAAATCCGGGCGAAAGACGTGGGAGTCCTGGTGGTGAACTGCAGCGTTTTCAACCCCACGCCGTCGCTCTCCGCCATGATCATCAATCACTACAAGCTGAGGGGAAACATCCTGAGCTTCAACCTCGGCGGAATGGGGTGCAGTGCGGGGATCATAGCGCTCGACTTGGCTCGCGACATGCTTCAAGCCAACCCCAACACCTATGCTTTGGTGGTTAGCACTGAAATGGTGAGCTTTAATTGGTACTCCGGCAAGGACCGCTCCATGCTCATCCCCAACTGCTTCTTCCGCATGGGCTGCTCCGCCCTGCTTCTCTCCAACCGCCGCCGCGACTACGGCCGCGCCAAGTACCGCCTCGAGCACATTGTTCGGACTCACAAAGCCGCCGACGACCGCTCCTTCAGGTATAGTAGCTTCCATCAATGTTTAAAATCATATATATACCTAATATTTATATTTTTAAAAATAACTATCAAATCCTTACTAATTAAAATATATATAAAATCAAATTATTTATTATATTAATCAAATATAATAATATATAATACCTACAAATATTATTATCATTAAAGAATATAAAAATATATATATGATGAATGTATGTACATGGTAACAATAATGGAAAAGATAACAGAAGTTACAACGGTAGGGGTATTTTTGTCCAAAAAATTATATAGTACAACTCTAAAAGCACAATAAACAAAATGATTAGCACTAAAAATATGGACATAAATTAGGTATATAATTTTGATTGAGATTTATTATGTTTTTAGATTATAAATAAATATTATTGACTCTTTGTGTTTCAGTAGGTTGAGAAAGTAGCTATGAACAAATACTACATTATAATACAGTCAGTAGTATTAAAAAAAAAATGACAAAAATCGCTTATGGATCTTTGTCCGTGGAACGATCAGGTTGTAGACAATTGTGTAAGTAATCACAATTTCAGTTATAAGTATTATAATATTTATCATTAGTAACAATCATTTTACCCTAAAATAGTATTACAATTTCTTATATAAATATTACAATACTTATTATAAGGAACAGTTTACTTATTTATTTCAAATTGACATTAAATTTTCAGTAATAAGTATTATAATTTTTATCAAAAATAACTAAAAAATATCTTATTTTTTTACCCATCTCACGGATAAAAATCTATCCGTGAAACAGTTTCACACAAGTACTCAATAAAAGTTAGTCTTCAAACAAATTAAGAACTAATTCTAGTACGTAGTCAATCTATGAATAATAAACGACAATAAAGAAAGCTAAAAAAAAATGTGATGACATCTTAGTAAATATCTTAAATTTTATTTGTAACAAATAAAACTACAAAGTCCATCAAGTGATATGTGAGAGTACAATCCACTTTAATATTTCATCATACGCACTTCTAGATTCATGAGGGCACATATATGTATTATCGGGATGCACTTCGTTAAGCCGTAGTTTTATTTTGTACGCTTTGTAACTGTACATAATATACATTTAAAAGTTTGAGATAGTTAGAAAAAATTTCAATTTTTTTAGAACACATGTTATCACCCTCATTGTGCCTTTTATATATATATATATATATATATATATATATATATATATATATATATATATACTAGTTCAAATGTGAACATAATTTTTTGTGCAGTCAGTAAAAATTGCACTATTAGATATGCATAAATGCATCACAGTGATCGAAAATGTATCAAAATAGAATGCACAAATGTATCACATCTAGTGGTGCATTTTTGAACACTTTGTGGTACATTTATGCGTACCTAATGGTGAATGATCACATGCAAATACATCATCAATTAATATTTCGATATTAGTAGTTGAGCACTTTAATGTGTATGATGCAAATTAAGTGTGTGTATTTACATATATATTAGAATAATATATAATATTTATACTGCACTCACTATTTTATAGTAGCTTGAATAATTATATTCAAAAATATGCACCTGGCCTGTTAGTCTTGAGGATGTGATGTGTACTTGAAAAGAACAGTTGTTGGTGATACGATCAAATGAAAACAAAAGTTGTTGAAACAATTTATTCAACATTACCTCCTAGCCAATGCCAACCACATTATTGTCCGTCATTGTTAGTATCATAATTAATTACTGTCATTGTGCTTTAAGCAATAATTTTCAAAAATGTGATGATATATAAAAAATTTAAAAAAAAAAAAAAAAGTGTGCATTGGTTGTGAGCTATATATAACTTTTAACGTAGTTATAAATGTTTGATCCTTTGATGAGCAGGGCTATTTATCAAAAAGAGGATGATGAAGGCAAGAAGGGGTTGAAGATTAGCAAAGAATTAGTCCGAATAGGGGGAGAGGCACTGAAGACCAACATAACCACACTGGGCCCACTAGTTCTGCCGGTGTCGGAGCAGCTCATCTTCTTCGCAACGCTGGTATGGGGCCACCTGTTTGGCTCCTCCTCGCAGCGGCCGTACATACCGGACTACAAGCTGGCCTTCGACCACTTTTGCATCTACGCGCCCAGCAAGGTGGTTTTGGACGAGTTGCAGGCCAACATGGGCCTGAGGGACGGCGACATGGAGCCCAGCCGCGCCACGCTACACCGCTTCGGCAACACTTCCAGCAGCAGCATATGGTACGAGCTGGCGTACTTGGAGGCCAAGGGGAAGGTGGCCGGCGGCGACCGCCTCTGGCAGATCGTGTTCGGGTCCGGTTTCAAATGCAACAGCGCCGTGTGGCGGGCCGTACGCCGCATCAGGATGCCCACCGCCAACCCCTGGCTCGACTGCATCCACACCTATCCTCGGGCCATCTAGCTAGGGTACGGTGCAACGTAACATAACATATATGCAATGCATGATTTATTATTATTATTGAGTTAATATGTGGTCCTCTTAATATAGTGGTTTTGCCATTTCTAATCCTAAACTTTTAAATTGATCACCCCCGTCTTTTGATTTTCAAATTATTATTGGTCCTACAAGACAGGCAGGGGTTCGACTAACTTCGAAGGCCACCAAAAACAATTTTAAGAATGTTTTTATTTGTCATTATATTATATTGATTGCATTCGATCGGCATAAAATTTGTATGTCATTGTAATATTATAATAATCGTATCAATTTTTTTTAAAGCTACAAATTATAATAATATTTAAAATTTTACTCAGTTGATATTGGCTCTGTTTGGTAAATGGCTATTAGCAGTTAGCTGATTGGGTTAATTAGAAAGTATAACTAGTTGATAACATTAGCTGGTTGTAGAAATATGTTTGGTAAATTAGCGGTTAGTTGATAGTTGTTTAGAATAATCTCTTTTCTCAAAAAGCTAATTGAAAATGTTGTTTTGAGTGTTAGCATTTTGGACTACAAAAAGCTAATTAATCAAACACTTATAGTGATTTTTAAACTAGGGATGGCAACGGGGCGGGGAGTATACTCCCCGTCCCCGTCCCCGTCCCCGTCCCCGCGACCCCGACCCTATCCCCGTCCCTGTCTCCATCCGCGACGGGGAATTGAAAAATTCCCCGTCCCCGTCCCAACGGAGAATTTGACAGGGACGGAGAATCCCCATCCCCGGTCAACCCATAATCAATGTGTGAAAGTATTACAATTTTTAAAAATAAAAAACAAATAAATTTGAAATCAATAGTCAATATATTCTAATAAGCTAATTAATCCAATATATACACATTCAATATTCACAGTGCGCATGCAATGTAATCAGTGCATGCAATGTACTCAATCAATATTCAATATATTCCAAATTTCAATTCATCCAATATATACACAGTGTTTGAATAGTTAAATAATATTGAGTGTGTTTTAAATTTTAATTTTAAAATCTAATAAACCTAATTAACTAAATAACTAATAATCTAATTCCTAATTTCTAATATAATATATATATATATATATATATATATATATATATATATATATATATATATATATATATATATATATATATATATATATTTGGAGATGGGGCGGGGCGGGGAGGGGTATCCCCGTCCCCGGCGGGGAATTTTAAAAATTCCTCGTCCCCGTTCCCTATTCCCAAAATTTTCTTCGTTCCCGATGGAGATTCCCGACAAGAACGGGACACATTGTCATCTCTATTTTAAATTAAGTCAAACAATTAATAGTGATCAAATCAGTCAAAACTATCTATACGCTAACTATTTTACCAAACATGCCCTTGTCAATTCTAAGAGGGCCAAACGAACTGGAGAAGTGGAATGCATCTATGGGAAGGTGATAAACTAAATAACTAATGCTAATTTACCTAATCAAAAAAAATTGTCTTTTATAATTAGATTTCTCTATTGCTTATCTTGTAAACGGCAAGATATGTGTTTTTTTTTACATCTCTTGTTAGACAATTTTGTTCTATATATAAACTGTTTTTTTTTTCTTCGAAAAGTTCACAATCAAGACTTTCTTTTGGATGCTTGTTTTTCAAGAAAGAGAGCACGGATACCAAGCTAATAATTAGACTATTCTATTACATGTACTCCTAAATTTTACTCCCTCAAATTTACTTCCTGATGTGACGAAATTTGATTGGTTATTTTCTTTCTGTGGACCCTGTAAAAGTGTCCAAATCAATATTTTAAGTGTGGGAGTAAAAGTAAGAAAAATGAAATGGGAGTACATGTATTTTCCTTAAAGTTGTTCCCATCTCTGAAAGAAGGAGACTTGCAAGATGATGTGGCTTGCTTTGTGATTTTTTTTTTTCTTTTTGCTTACATGTCTTGTAAGTTTTCTTTTTTTTAAATGTCTTGCAAGTTTTCATTTCTTAAAAGATTGAAAAGTATAAAAAAAGACGGTCAATCAATTCACAACCTTTTGTATTTTTTCTTTTTTTCTTTTATTTATATTTTATTTTGAATAGTTTTATTTATTTTTATTTATTTTTTTAATATTTATAAAAGGGGGAGCTTCCGGCAAAGTAAACGAAAAAGAATTTTAATTTTTTAAAAAAAAATTTGTGTATTTTGGAATTTTGTTTTTGTTATTATTAATATTTGAATGTTATTTATATATTGATATTAAGGAATAATTGTGAAGAGAAAATTATATTAATTGAGAAAAGATAATAAGTTTTTAATATTGTGTGAAATTAGACTCACTTTTGAAAGTGAGTTGAAGTTGTAGGAATGTAAAAAAAAAAATAGTGATGAGAACATTGTAAAATTGATGATGTGAAAATAAGTCTAATGAGAACTGTAATGAATTGTATTAATAGTTTACAAGAGTACAGGACCTAGGTATATATACAAGAGGAGATAGAGGGAAACTAGGATTGGGAATCATAAGTAGACTCAAATACATAGATAGAGTCCTAATATTCCCCCTCAAGTACAGGGTACAAACGTGACCAATAACTTGTCTCTAAGAAAAGAAAACCTAAGACCTGCTAGAGCTTTTGTAAATATATTTGCAAGTTGATCAATCTCAACATGCTTAGTACGAGCATGAAAAATAAGATTAGCGGACAGATATGTAGCACCAAGATTATCACACCATGGTTTCAAAACAGATATCCCAATGACGCCGATTTCACGCAATAGGGAGAGAACCCAAATTACTTCAGCATAAACATCAGCTAAACCCTTGTATTCAGCCTCCGTGGAGGATCTTGCCACAGTTCTTTACTTTTTGCACACCAAAGATACAAGATTTGACCCAAGGAAGACAGCATACCCACTGGTTGACTTACGATCCTCAGGGCAGGCAGCCCAGTCTGAGTCAGAGAAGGCTTTGCTTGTTCCCAATGGGTTACGTAGGAGCATGCATGTGTTGACAAAGTTGATTGACTGCAAAAGATAAATCTGGTCTGGTGATGGTGAGATACTGAAGGGCTCCAGCTAGACTTCGATATTGTGTAGGATCATCATATAAATCTGTAGAGTGAGCAAGAGATTTAATTTCAAAACAGGAATCGGAGTAGATAGAGGTTTACAATCAGACATACCAGCACGTTTCAAAATATCCAGCATATACTGTTGTTGATATAAAAAGATTCCATCATTGCATTTAATGGTTTCAATACCAAGAAAGAAACCTGGTTCACCAAGATCCCTAATCTTGAAAGTAGCAGATAATTTAGATAATAAATAACTTACAAGATTCGGATCACTGCCTATTACCAGAATGTAATCAGCATAGACAAGAAGATAAACATAAGTGGAATTTTGGGAGTAATAAAATAGTGATACATCTGTTTTCGATGTCTGGAATCCAACAGATAATAAAAAGGCATGAAAAGATTAAACCAGGCTCTTGGGGCCTGTTTCAACCCATACAATGATCTCTTTAGCGAGCAGACATGATCAGGAAATTGAGCATCAATATATCCAGGTGGTTGTCGCATGTAAACCATTTCAGTCAAATTCCCATTAAGAAAAGCATTATGAACATCTAGCTGTCTCACAGTCCAACCAGAAGATATAACCAAAGAGAGAAGTAACCTGACAGTGGTGGATTTTACAACTAGACTGAACGTGTTAAAAAAAATCTTGATCGGGAACCTAATTAAACCCCTGTGCGACCAACCTGGCTTTGTATCTCTCAATCGAACCATCTGTTTTCCTTTTGGTTTGAAAAACCCATTTACATCCAATCACATTTTGATCATGTTTAAACAGAACCAGACACCATGTCTGATTCTATAACAAGGCATTAAATTCCTCATCCATAGCCTAGCGCCATTCCTAGTGCTTGACAGCCTGTGTGTAACAAGTGGGATTAGTGGAGTAAACCTGAGCTGTCAAGACCGTAGGTGGTGCACGAAACCAGCTTCGTGTTTCTATGTCATGAGTACGGATATTTGGCCGAGTCTACCGTCCCCGTGGGCGCCCCCGTGGACGAGTAGTCACCCAACACGGCAACCTACTGGGCTGTCTCAGCTTCACCGGGTTCTGCCGGCAGTGTTCCATCATTCGGCTCAGGCGCTGCTAGCAGCTGTGGTTCGGTTCAAACCGGTGCGGCTTGCTGTGCTAGTTCGGACTGAATATGAGTATCGGGATTGGTCACCACGGGATGAAGGATAGATGCAACCCACGGTTTATCACGAGAAGCTGAGATTTTCTGCACAGAGAGTTTAGTAGCAAAAAGAAAAACAGCTTCATCAAATCTGACATGCATGCACACGAACACCTTATTAGTTTGTAAGTCCATACATCTATACCCCTAAAGGACTCAGGATAACCAAGAAAGACACATGGGGAGGATCTATAAGACATTTTATGACGATTATAGGGACAAAGAAGAGGATAACACATACAACCAAAGACACGAAGAAACGAGTATGAAGGAGGGGATTTATGCAACAAAGAGTGAGGACTGGAGTTATTTAAGATAGCAAATGACATTCTGTTAATTAAATAAACTGCAATTTCAAATGCAAAATCCCAAAATCATGATGGAACAAACGCACGGGCCATGAGAGTGAGACCGGTTTCGACAATGTGTCGGTGTTTTCTCTCGACTCGGCCGTTTTGTTCATGAGTATATGCACACGACTGTCTATGATGGATCTCTAATTTTGTGAGAGAGAAATGCAACTTTTTGTACTCGGCACCTAAATCAGATTGGATAGATTTGATCTTACGATTAAACATTCTTTCAACAAGAACACGAAATTTGTCAAATATGTCATAGAGATCAGAATTCTGTTTCATGGGAAAATACCAAGTATACCGAGAAAAATCATCAACAAACAGAACAAATTAAAGTATCTATAACCATCAGAAGATAAGAGAGGAGCTGGACCTCAAATATCAGTATAGATTAAATCAAGAATATTGAAACTAGAAGTATTAACACGTGGTAATGGAAAACGAGAAGATTTACCCATTTGGCACGCATTACATAATCTAGAATTACAACGAATAGTACTACTAGACCTACTAACCGAACAAAAAGGAAGAATACGACTAAGAACACGATGGTGTGGATGTCCCAAACGATCATGCCAGACAGACAGAGACGCACGAGCTGAAAGAAACGCGGAAGGTGATGAAGTAGGAATTGGTAGTTTGTAAAACCCACCAGAACTATTGCCCCGAAGAAGAATCTCCTTGTTGTTAATATCCTTCACAACAAAAAAGGATGGGTGAAACTCAAAAAATACTTTATTATCAGCAGCAAATTTTTGAACTGATAATAAAGAGGTAGATAAAGTGGGAACATGAAGTATATTAGACAAATGAAACGACCTAGAGGGGGTATGAATGGATGCATGACCAATATGACTAATAGGCAAACATGTACCATCACTGACAGGGAGTGTGTCATTACCATTGTATTCGTCCGAGTTAGAATAATGTACTTTATATATGTATGTTCGAATAATGTACATTATGTGTTAGAATAATGGACTTTATGTGTTTAGAATAATGAAACCTCTGGAGTAAAATAATGTACTTCATGAGTTAGAAAAATGTACATTATGATTTAAATAATGTACATCTCTATACATATTAAAACAAAATGAAGTAGAGACAAAATTTTCCTGAGATTAGCAATATGAATGCATTTATTGTGTTCACATTGATTGGTAAAATTTTATATTTAACATAATTTGTGTATATATTCATTTAAACTTCAATTATAATTAATTTGACTTCACATATATATAAAAAAAGGAAAAATTAGATATAAAATAAACATAGTTCTTACATAAATAATCTTTTTCAAATGAATAAGTTTTTGGTGGAGAAATATTGCCTGTTATTTTATTTACAAATTTTATTTAAATACGTTTTGTAATTAAATTAGTTATTTCAAATTCAAATTCAAATAATAATACAAGTAACAATAAACTTTAAAATCAACATAATAATAACATAATTAAAATTTTAAAAATATTAAATATTACATTATATAGTTATACTTACATTTTTAATAAAACTAATTCTACTAATTATCATAACATTATAACAATACCTATAAATTTTTATCTGTACATCGCACGGGGAAAATAGTTATAAATTATAAAAATATGTATTGCATTAGGTTACATGAAAACAAATTGCGTGAAACAAAGCCGTTTTTGTCCATATAATTTACTGTAGTTGGATGTACAACCTAACTTTCGTGGTTGTCTTTTTTTTTTTTTTTTTTTTTAATAAATAAAATATTTTTATTTATTTTAAAATTATTTTGTCCATATAAATTACTGTAGTTGGAAGTACAACCTAACTTTTCCAAATAGTAAAAATGTAAAATTTAAAAACTACGCAATTTTTACTTATTTGATTATTTTAACCAAATTAAAAAAATTCAATTACATATTTAACACTTCTTTATAAAAAAAAAAAAATTCCCGCCATTCGAGTCTGCATGCATGGATTTTCAATTTTCAGTGCTTCGCTTTGAATTTTGTCGTACATGGAATGCGTGTGTAGACATCATGGCGTACTAGTTAGGCTTAGTTTAATTTAATTAATTTTGCTTAGCCTAATGTGTTAGCCGATGTTGATTTTCTTGTATCTAGTTCGTATTTGTGTTTTTGTTTTCAGGGGTATGTCCCGGTATCATATGTATTTGGGACATTTGATTTATATTTACATCTCCGATTTAATGATGATAAAAACTTCAGTTCTGGTTAAGCAGTACCATAACAATAATCAAAGGATGAGAAATGCTTGAAAGACCAAAAAAAAAAAAAGGCTCCTTATAATAATAATAATAATAATAATAATAATAATAATAATAATAATAATAATAATAATAATAATAATAATAAGAGTTAATACCCATTTTGGTCCCTTGACTATTAGGTAATCTGCAATTTAGTCCCAAACTATTAAAAGTACCCAATTTAGTCCTCTAAGTTGTAAAATTATACCCAATTTGGTCCTCCGTTACAATTGTCATCCATCCACCGTTATAAAGAGGGGCAAAAACGTCATTTTATCTAAAGTTGAGGGACTAAAATAAGTATTAGCTATAATTATCTAATAGTCGAGGGACCAAAATAGGTATTAACTTTTTATTATTATTATTATTATTATTATTATTATTATTATTATTATTATTATTATTATTATTATTATTATTATTATTATTATTATTATTATTATTATTATTATTATTATTATTATTATATTTGATATTGGTACAATGTCTCCTACTACCATATTACTGCCTATTATTTTAAAAACTAAAATGTACCACAAAAAAAGCATGCACAGTCTTTCTTTCATTTTTTTTTTCTCTCCTGAGGCCCACAAAAAACCACTATCTCTTAGGAATTCAAAATTCACTCTGATCTATCTCAATCGTTATACCCTAAACCACGGCGCACATAGCACTGTGCGCTCCGCGCCTCCCAAAACGACGTCGTTTTGTTAAGTTGTGTAGGAAGTTGACGCGATTATGTACATATAGTGTACAATTATGTACCTTTTTTATACAATTATGTACATTTTTTATTCGGTTAATCGGTCGGTTAAATCCTAAAAATAATATATATAATAATAAATATAATTAAAATAATATATATAATAATAAATGAATAAAAAAATAATAAATATAATAATAAATCAATTAACTGAACTTTGTCGGTTCGGTCGGTTAACCAAACATTCGCCGAAGTTTGCACACCCCTAATCAAGACAAGCATGTGGATCTTACGTACTTTCACAAGATTTCTTTCAAACAATCATAAGATCCACAGGCTTGTCTTGATTAGGGGTGTGCAAACTTCAGTAAATGTTTGGTATCGACCGAGGACAAATTTCGGTTAACCATTTTTAACCAAACTTTTTCGACTCGATAAATAGTTAAAGACTTTTTAAAATTTTGGTTAACGGTTAATTCGATTCGAAATCGTCGCTTAACCGAAATTTTATATATATATATTGTTTTTGTATATTTTCTTATTAATTTATTATTATATGTATTATTTTTAGGATTTAACCGATCGATTAATCGAATAAAAATGTACATAATTGTATAAAAAAAAATTGTGCACCATAATGTACATAATCGCGTCAATTTTCTACACAACTTAACAAAACGACATCGTTTTGGGAGGCGCGGAGCACATAGTGCTGTGTCTGCCGTGGTGTAGGATATAACGATTGAGATAGATCAGAGTGAATTTTGAATTCCTAAGAGATAGTGATTTTTTGTGATCCTCAGGAGAGAAAAAAAAAATGAAAGAAACCACATGCTTTTTTTGTGGTACATTTTAGTTTTTAAAATAATAGGAAGTAATATGGTTGTATGAGACATTGTACCAATATCAATAATAATAATAATAATAATAATAATAATAATAATAATAATAATAATAATAATAAAGTTAATACCCATTTTGGTCCCTTGACTCTTAGATAATAATAGCTAATACCAATTTTGGTCCCTCAACTTTAAATAAAATGACGTTTTTGCCCCTCTTAATAACGGTGATTGGATGACAATTGTAACTGAGGACCAAATTGGGTATGATTTTGTAACTTAGAGGACTAAATTGGATACCTTTAATAGTTTGGGACTGAATTGCATTACCTAATAGTCAAGGGACCAAAATATGTATTAACTATAATAATAATAATAATAATAATAATAATAATAATAATAATAATAATAATAATAATAATAATAATAATGTACAGTAATTCTCACTCCGTACAAATATCAGCTTGGGAAGAAGGAAGCAACATACTAATAATTTCTTCCTTGACATATTATTATTATTATTATTATTATTATTATTATTATTATTATTATTATTATTATTGACATCGTCTACCGCCTGTCACATTATTAAAAAGAAAAATAAAAATTATTTATTTAAAAAAACAAAAAAAAAAAAAAAAAAAAAACATGAGGGGCAAACAAAAACTGGCAGGCTAAGATTTGATTATGAAGGGAAAAAAAGGGCCGTCAAAATCAATCTTCTGAGAGCTTAGGCAAGCCACTCCACATCCATTCCTTCAATTTCCTCAATGTCCATGCTGCATACCATTTCAAGGATGAATAAAAGCAAGGTGATATTAGCAGGATACCAACTCTCTCTATATATATATATAAAAGAAAATTTTAAGGTGTCTGATCAACACTGATATTATGTTGTACCTAGTACAAACACATTGAGTAGCAAGTTATACTAGATACTCTTTAACACTCGTAATAACATGCTCACTACACCACTTGTGCTATATATATATATGAGGGTGACCCTTCTCCTCGTGAGAACCTGGGAACTTGGTGAATGCACATAATCTTCTACATGAATGCACGCAATCTAATATTTTAGGCACATAATACACACAATCTACCTTGGAGTAGTTTTTGTGCATTCATGTTGATTATCACGTTCTCAGCTGAAAGGTGGTTCTCATTTGATCATTAGTTTATATATATATATATATATATATATATATATATATATATATATATATATATATATATTCACTAAGCATGGGATACAATAGCTGTAGATAGTGTAAAAGTTCCCACACAAAAATAAATAAACAAATTGAATAGGTAGATTAAAACAACCTACAAGTTGGAACAAGAACAAATAACAAAATGATAAGTGAAGCTTTCCAAGAATTAGGAATGTTATAACTTAACTGGTATGTATGTATGTATATATGTATGTAGAGTTGAGACTAGGAAAGATGGAAAGGCAATCTTATTCCATTCTCATTCATTCCCACACTCAAATAAGTATACCATTCCAATGCTTCACAAACCCTCCTTATGGCTTTGCTAGTTTAATAATTTAACAAGAGCCACCTGCATTTGGTACTGTCTACTGGGTCATTGAGTCACCATAATCTACATCCTCCCAAATGCTCTGACGGGCCAGGATGTGGGGCCCATTGCGGTTGGGGATTCAACCTTTGGGAGAAGAAGTTTAATTTAACATGGTAATTTGAAAGCACTTATTAGGAAAGTTTTGAACTGAAAACAGCAGTTTAATCACAAGAACAGAGCATCCAGCTATACACCACTCTAAAGAGGGAGGGGGGTGGGTGGGTGGAGGGATGAAGTGGGCCATGCCCTTAACTTTCCTGTTTCTTATCCGCCGCCCTAAAGGATCAATCCTGGCAAAGACCCATATTTCTGATTCTAATATGTTGATAACATGATGTTGGTGGGGACTCTGTCTGGGCTTGCATCATTTTCAGACAGGAAATTAAGAACCCTCCAAAGTCCATTAAAAGCCATGTTTAAAGAATTAACAAACAACAATGACTCTACCAATTACAAGTTTCTTGTTTTGAGAAACACATTACAAACCCAATCCAGTAAATAATAGCATCTATTAATCTAATGGAGCAAATACTCTGAAACTTTTTAAGTGTGATTATTGGTGTGCTGTGGAGGAAAGTAAAATCATCTCATAGCAAGAAATAACATTTGTAATGTTTTTTCATTAAAGTGAAACAAGCAAACCAAAGGACAGATTTTTACCATGGCAAGCCAGGATCTTGCAAGAAACCATGAGAATAGGTATCACTGAAGCAGCTTTCATTTGCATTCAACCAGGCTGGAAACTCCATCACTTCATGAAACGGATAGCACCCATAATCTTGATCTTCAGCAGGGCCGATTTCCATTGTCTTGAAGAATTTGAACCACCATGCAGAAGTGACAAAATTCAATGTGTCATTCCACTCCATCTGGTGCTGCTCCCCAATGGACCTCATCTCAGCCATTTTTTCCTTGTCATCCATAATCACTGGATGCAACCCTGAATCTGGATCGTCATTGATTAACCCTGCAGTATTCACCTTGTAACCACCTTCCTCCACCATTGGACAGTGGATATCCTCGATGGGAAAGTATGAAGGATTATTATTGGTAAAATAAGGTGTAGTGTCCAAATTATTGTTGAAATCATGCAAATTGAGATTCAAGCCTAAGGTTTGGTTTGGAAGTGGGAAATTGAGGCTTTCTTGAGTAAGCGGTGGAGCAACTGAAGAAATTGGGTAAGAGTAAGGATACTGATGAGGAGGAGGAGGACAAGATAATATTGGAAAACTGTTGGAGGTGGTGGGATTGGAAGCATATGTTCTTGGATTTCTCCGAGATTTTAACTTCTCTTCTTGTTGTTCTAATGGTGTTTGCGGCGAGGTGGTCTGTAACAACTCTATCCCCAACTGTTGTTGCTTTTGTTGTTCCATAGCAGCTCTATGAAACTTTAGCGCAGTCACAATCTCTCGTCGAGCCTCGGCCATATTCAGAAGCCTCTCTTGATAAGGCCTGCTAGTATGGAGTCTTCTCCGAACTTGCTTTTTATGCCGAGGTTGTTGTTGTTGTTGTTGTTGTTGTTGCGTCTCAGTATTGTAAGAGTCGCCAGGTTTAGCTGAATTTCGGTTTTGGCATGAGATCTCTCCATCTCCAACTAAACCATCCACGGGATCTTTGGTTCGTGAACAAGTAAGCTGTTTCACAAGGGTCCTAATATAGGCACCAGAAACATGGGGCTCTTCTTTTAGCTTTTCTACTTCCAATCCCACTTCATTTACTTGTTTTGAAGATCTTCCTCTCATCTTTTTCTTTCTTTTTTTTTTGAAAAATTTTGATCACTTTTAGACACAAGTGAGAAGGTGGAATGTGGGAAGGAGGACACACGTGATTCAGAGAGACAAAGCCAAAGTACAGTATGCAGACAGGGGCAGAGTTTGGGAAGGTTTCATGGGTGATATATATATAAATAGGCTAGCAAGTCTTAGGCCTTGTTTGGCACATGAGAACCAACATGTATGGAAACACAACTTCAGTCTTTAATTCCTTTCCAATGGAATTACAAGCATTTTTTTTTTCTTCATTTATTAGGAGAAAGTCAAAGGTATCCCAATATTGACTGAACCTTCCCACACTATTGACCATAGAATCAGATATACAACAATGTTTGAAAATGAAGAAAACCCCAAATTAGTTGCATACAAAATCAAATCAGGTGACTGAAAGTTGAACTGAAAGATAAATAGTAGTTCATCTGTATCCCATATCAAGAAATAAATTTGGTTTCCAGCCAAGATGACTAAGGATACAAACTTGTAACCACAAGGTCACGGTTCGAATCCCAGCCTTCTTAGTTTGAGCCGGTCAGCTACGCGCAACCTAGGCTGGTTTAACTTCTTGTGGTCCTTTGCTGACTAAGGTCACAAGGCGGAATTTACCTTGAGCCGGTCAGCTATGGGCAACCTAGACTGGTTTAACTTCTTGTGGTCCTTTGCTGGCTAAGGTCACAAGGCAGAGTTTACCTAGTGCACACCCTCGGGTAGTGACTGCGGGTTTCCTTCGTCACCCCAAAGAAATAAATTTGGTTGTCCAAACTGCACCTAAGCTTCCTAAGTAACTGGTCCTAAGAGGAATCTGTTAATTGCAGAACTAAACCTATCCCATGATTTCACTAGAGCCATGTATATATGTCTTAAACATGCAACCATATAAGCATCATTTTTCCTAAGGGGAGAATGATCAATAACTTAAAACTACTGGGAGATTTTAATCACATAAAATCTTTGCAGGGGTTAAAAACATCAGTGTAGGTAAATAAATTTTCACAGAATTCACGCAAGCAGTCATCACTATTGTGTAGAACTGGAGATCGTGTGAAGTTCATGTGACCTTTCAGACTGGTCAAAGTGGTCATGTTCATTTCGTTGAGAAAATCTTACAGCTGCACGTACCCTTCATACAAGGAATCCAAAGAAGCCAGTAATTGATTAAACAGCTGGACCGGAAGACCTTAAATGCTCAACCTTCAGAGCATATGTTCGTGACTTTGTATGTGCCAAATAGTCCAAAATTTACACATCAAATAGGTACAAGATGAATTTAATGTCATCCATCAAGAAGCAAAACCATGCCCTCAGGTCACAAATTTTACCAGTGCCAATTTTGATGGCATCCTAAGTTTTATAGAGGTGAGACAAGAAAAGCATATGATCTCGGGGGCATACTTAAGGTCTTAAAGAACAGGAATTCATATTTGCATCCAATTCAAAACTAATTGGACCTTCTACAATTTCATGATTTTCAATATCCCTTACAGATCTAAAATATTATTGTTCTCTATGCCTTGTGTTTGTTCTTTGAATTCTGTGGCTAGTAGCTTATTAGCTTATGTATAAATAGGGCTTCTTCCTGTACAGTATGAATATACACACTATTCTTCAATCTTCAGCACTTAACATTTTACATTTTCCATTTTCTAATTTGGAAAATAATAGTTAATTTTGAACCAAAAAATCAAAATTCTATTTTCCATTTTTTTCAAAAAAAAAAAAAAAAAAAAAAAAGGAGACCGGAAACTTCTCCATTAACTCAATATGCAATTTTATATGGTTTCTCCAAGCTTGCAAGTTTTAACTATAAGGGACCAGGCTCTAAAGACGTATTCGGCAAGGCAACAGAAACTGACGGAGAATCTCTATTACTTTTGTAACCTTCTTTGATTACAAATATATTGTATAAGACATAATTCCATTTAATAATATGACAGTTATCCATATTCCTTTTCAAATTTGTTGAGCATGATTAGAGCTTGTTATGGAACAGAGAATTTGGACTGTTTATAAAGTCATTATATGCCTATTAAAGACAGAAACACTCCATACCTTGTCTTTTGTTGTTGCATTTTCTTCTTCCCTTCCATAGCTGATTTCATCTTGAATGGTCTCTATTTAACTTCTAATGCTACTTGGACCTGCAATGGGCATGGCTCCTGAGTCTTCTTACAAGATATACCAATTGGTGAAATTCTTACATGCTTAAGGAGTACGTTTTTACACTTTAGGAATAGCATTGCCCATTTGTTAGCTCGAGAGTTCCTTTCTTTGTCTCATTGTAGGGAGTGGTTCGACCAACCCCCTCCCTCTTTTATCTGTAATGTTTTATCTTTGGATCTTTGTTAATGAATTTCTTAGTTTGATTTCAAAAAGAATAACGCATTCCACTTTTAAAAGAGCACGTAGCACTTAACTAAAGGTGAAATGTGAAGTGCTAAAGTTCTGCTCCAAGAGCACCTAAGTAATTTTCTACCAATTTGTTCAGGATAACATCCATTAGAGTAAATAATGCCATGTACACAGGGAACAAATATAGGAATTTGTCCAGGAATCAAAAATTTGAATTTATTGAGCAACTGTGAGAGGAAACATGCACAAATTAAACCAGATACATAAAACACTTAAATTAAGGTGGAAAAACAGAAAAAAGGTAAAGTCACTTTGAAGTGGTAATAACCAGTTCACAGAATTTAACTCAAATTAAGTAGCCTGTTACCAACTTATATTAAATCATTGATTCACGTGTGGAGATATAGAGAGTTGGTGAGTGTTTTTACAATATGCAAAATTGTTACTGCGAAGGTTGCTGCTATTGCTTTTGAAAGGTCCAATCAAGAGCCAGCACCAACAGAGCTCTTAATGGTATTCAACCTTTCAATAACTGCATGCCTATGTTAAAGAAGCTGGGCAATAAATTATTGATGATTGCATTAATTACCCGATAAATATTAGTCAAAGATTACAGTTTCTAGAGGTAGTATTGTAGTAAAACTTCATTTATTACCAACATCAAGGAAATAAAAAAAAAGACATACTTAGACAACCATGAACCATATACAGAGATCAGCAAAGTCCACAGGCATACCCTTCATTACAAGGAGACCTAAACACTTTTAAGCATTATTCAAGAAACGATTAACTGACTAAGTACCGTCTATAGGACATTGCACCATTGAATGCCATTTTGCATCAAAACCAATCTTAAAACTATCGGGAAAATAGGAATAGCCTAGAATTGCTCTACGATTTCTTCATTTATATGTTAATGACTGCCACGTTGTACTTCAGATGAAGAAACGGGAGCACTAACCAATCTCCTTTCCATTTAATTTTTCATAAGACTATGCTAGACAAGCAAATAATGTACAGTGTATCTAGGTAAACGATTCATGTGCTGGAATTTTCTATTCTCCACCGATATGCAACATAATGCATCAGAAAGTTCTTTTCTAGAATAGAATTGCATCCCTTGATGTAATTATTTCACGGATATGTACCTAATACTTGTAAGTACAATGTTTTTCATAAGATGAAAAGTCATTGCTTTCAAATTAATTATATAATTAGTTATCTTTAATATATACCTTAAGATTCTTTTCTCATTTGCATAACAAAGTGTAACAACAATCTATTTTAATATTTGATTCTTCATAGATAAAACTTCTCCATTTGTGAAGAAACAGACAAAAATCCTTAGAAACATCAATTGCATTGTTCTTTGTGGAAAGGGGGCAGCATGACAATAGTTTCACTGTCAGTAATTATCCAAGAATGCTTCACTTTCTACTTTTCATTTTAAAACTTGATGTTAAATTTACTTTAAAAACTAAAAGACACATATCCCAGCTCAGAGTTAATATCCAAAATGGTCCTCGGCTATAATGGTTTTTCTCAATTTCATCCTAAAAGACTTTGTTGACGTAATGTAGTCCCAGACATATGTAGTCCCAGACTTCTGTGTTTTTTCTCAATTTAGTCCTTTGTTTGATATTCCGTCTATTTAGTGTTAAATAGAAAGATAATTCAGTAATTTCAATATTGACATCTCTTTACTCCTAGACCGATGAAGTGCAAAATTTCTCTTTCTTTTACGAATTACTCTAAGAACAAGTGTCAATCTTTTACCATATTCAATAGCAAGGAAGTCTAACAAAGAATAATATTGTAGTAATATTGATGTTGGAACTCCAAATATGTTTCAAATGGATTAGTTTATCCAAACTTTCAGACCAAAAATATGCATTGACACTCCAATTTCCAAGAATTCTTAAGCCTTTCTAATAAACCCCACAGTTTACCAATCGAGTAATAAACAACATAAAGCTTTCAAGATCTAGGATTAGTAGGTAGAAATAAAATTACCCTTTCAAGGGGAAAAAAATTAAATAAAAAGGAACTAAAGAAATCATCAAGAATTGGAAAGGGTTTTGGATAAGAATGTGAAAGGAAACACAGAACAGACATTTGGAAATTTCTAACTATAAAAAAATATATATATAAAATGAGCAAATAATGTGAACAGAGCCACAGGGGCAGAGAAAACAGACCTGAGTGGTTGAGCGAGTGGATTTTTGGATAACAGGAAGCCTGATTCCACCAATCCCATTTCTTCCTCACAAAAGCTTGCCTAGCCTTATCCTCCACCCCAGGAATACTGCAGAAAGTCTTGATTGACGAATGCCACTCTTCCACCACCCAAGTCTCGATATTGGCTCCATTCACACCATGGTTTGTGAAAAAAAAAAAAAAAAAAATCCTCAATTTTATCCATTCGATGATTACGCGATGAATGATCATTTCACTTGCGAGGTTTAGCAGATGGAATCATGGAAGTAGTAGGTAGACTAATCATGAAAGAGTTATTACTGATCCTTGTCCTTCTAACTGCTCTCTCCATAAAGGTTGGGACCATCTTTCTCCCAAATCCCAATTCTAAAATTAGTGTAAGATGATACGGAGTATTATTTTAATTTTAGTATTTTTTTTAATGTTTTTTCTTAATAATAAATATACAATGTATTAAATGATAAGGTGAAATTTGAACCTCAACCATTTAATTTTAAAGTAAAAACTTTACCTATTAAACTATAATCACATTTGTGTCAATACTTACATTTATATACTAATAAAGATATACATTTTTCATTAAATGTTGTACACTTAAATTATAATTGTCATAATTGTCCCTACTACATTCTTGTTAGACAAAAGTACTCTTAGACCATTACTATTTAATTCTAACTCTCATAATTCTATCATTATTATCATACACATATATTTTTTTCTTATTCTTTAATTATCATTTTATTAAAATCATTATATAATTACTTTAATTGTTGATTATATTTTAATTAAATTTCTATGAATGGTAAATCATATTTGTATATATACATACATACATACATATATATATATATATATATATATATATATATATATATATATATATATATATATATATATATAGGCACGCACACACACCAATATATGTGATCAGGTACTAGATTACCCACACGCCCCATTCCCCAAAAACCATGCGGCTTGCCGGGGGTAAGTCCGCGCATGTGTGTTGCGATAACCCACACGCCCCATCAGTAAAAAACCATGCGGCTTGCCAAGGGCAAGTCCGCGCATGTGGGTTGCGATAACCCACACGCCCCATCCGCCAAAAACCATGCGGCTTGCCGGGGGAAAGTCCGCGCATGTGGGTTGCGATAACCCACATGCCCCATCCGCCAAAACCATGCGGCTTGCCGGAGGAAAGTCCGCGCATGTGGGTTGCGATAACCCACACGCCCCATCTGCCAAAACCATGCGGCTTGCCGAGGGGCAAGTCCGCGCATGTGGGTTACAATAACCCACACGCCCCATCCGCCAAAACCATGCGGCTTGCCGGGGGCAAGTCCGCACATGTAAGTTGTGATAACCCACACGCCCCATCCGCCAAAACCATGCGGCTTGCTGGGGGCAAGTCCGCGCATGTGGGTTGCGATAACCCACAGCCCCATCAGCCACATGCCCCAGCTACCAAATGTACACGGACTGCCTACCTCGCCATGCGAGTCCGGTACTCGATCATCCAAATGACCGTAGGGCCAACATGCATAGCACACAAGAGCACATAGGAGCACATAGTTGAGGTGGTCGTGGGCCAAACATGCATTGCACATAAGAGCACATAGTTTAGGTGGTCGTAGGCCAGGCATGCATAGCACATAGGACCACATAGTTGAGGTGGCCGTAGGCCAAGCATGCATAGCACATAGGAGCACATAGTCCAGGAAAATAAACATAATCTTTACTGAACTAAGTGTAAAAGTGCACTCACCATGGTAACATTTCAATGTGCTAAGTGTGTTACCTCGTAGGGCAGCTCATCATGCGAATCATGCGGCTTGCCGAGAGCAAGTCCGCGCATGAGGTTGCGATAACCCACACGCCCCATCCGCCAAAAATCATGCGGCTTGCCGGGGGCAAGTCCGCGCATGTGGGTTGCGATAACCCACACGCCCCATCCGCCAAAAACTATGCGGTTTGCCGGGGGAAAGTCCACGCATGTCGGTTGCGATAACCCACATGCCCCATCCGCCAAAACCATGCGGCTTGCTGGGGGCAAGTCCGCGCATGTGGGTTGCGATAACCGACACGCCCCATCCGCCAAAACCATGCGGCTTGCCGGGGGCAAGTCTACGCATGTGGGTTGCGATAACCCACACGCCCCATCCGCCAAAACCATGCGGGTTGCCGGGGGAAAGTCCGCGCATGTGGGTTGCGATAACCCACACACCCCATCCGCCAAAACCATACGGCTTGCCGGGGCAAGTCCGCGCATGTGGGTTGCGATAACCCACATGCTCCAGCCACCAAAACCATGTGGCATGCAGGGGCAAGTCCGCGCATGTGGTTTGCGATAACCCACACGCCCCATCCGCCAAAATCATGCGGTTTGCCGGGGGCAAGTCCGCGCATGTGGGTTGCGTTAACCCACATGCCCCAGCCACCAAATGTACACGGACTGCCTACCTCGCCATGCGAGTCCGGTACTTAATCATCCGAATGGTCGTAGGGCCAACATGCATAGCACACAGGATCACATAGGAGCACATAGTTGAGGTGGCCCAGGGCCAAACATGCATTGCATATAGGAGCGCATAGGAACACATAGTTGAGGTGGCCGTAGGCCAGGCATGCATAGCACATAGGAGCACATAGTTAAGGTGGCCATAGGTCAAGCATGCATAGCACATAGGAGCACATTGTCCAAGAAAATAAACATAATCTTTACTGAACTAAGTGTAAAAGTGCACTTACCAGGGTAGCGTTTCAATGTGCTAAGTGTGTTACCTCGTAGGGTAGGTCATCATGTGTTACCTCAGTTTTATCCATTTGGTGATTACGCGATGAATGATCATTTCACTTGCGAGGTTAGCGGATGGAATCATGTAAGTAGTAAGTAGACTAAAAGAGTTATTACTGATCCTTGTCCTTCTAATTGCTCTTTCCATAAAGGTTGGGACCATCTTTCTCCCAAATCCCAATTCTAAAATTAATAAAATTTGACAAAAATTTGTGTGAGATTATTAAAATTTACAATTCTAATAATAGTCAATAATGTTAGGTCCTTAATTGGAATTAAAAAAAAAAATTAGGTAATTATTTCTTAAAATGAATGGTTGATATTATTTTAATTTTAATATTTTTTAATAATTTTTCATATTTACCCTTTATTATATTATTTTCTTTCCTTAAATAACATTAAATTCCATTAGTATAAACTTTATTAACGGAATTTCCGTTAACTATTTATTATTCTCAATTTACTCACTAATTTCTATAATAAAGGTTTTAGGTTCAAACCTCATCCCAATTAGAGTTGGTATAATTGTAAAACATATACTAGGAATATGTTAAAATGTATAAAAAATATAATAATAAAATTTAACATAAACTTTAGTCAAATAATTAATCCGACTAAATACATAGCATTCAATGATTATAAATCAGGAACTTTGAAAATCATTTGATTTTCTTTCATTTAAAAAAATAATAATCAATTAAGTACTATTAAACACAAAAATAAAATTTAAAAATTATAAGAAAATGCTAATAGAAATAAGCAAAGAAGAAAGAGTTGGTTTGACCAATCAATAGTAAGTAGGACAAATAAAATGAGACAGATGGAGTATATTTTTATTTTACAAACACTTTATTCGTTATTAGTATTACATTTTTCAGTATAAGTATTTGATGTGGTAAATACACATATGTGTTGATTGTAGTATGTGGGTTCGGGAATGAATGACAGTGTTGATTGTAGTATGTGGGTCAGAGTTTTCCGAACTAGTATAGGTTAGGTGAAAGTCCAAAAGTCCCCTCCAACACGCATTTAATGTGCTATTTATAGGAGTTAAGATGTGTTATGAACAAGTGTAAATTTTTTTTTTTTGAAACTACAAACGGGAGGGGGGACACCCCAGGCTGAAGGGATAGAAAAACAAAACAGCCTACTCCGTCTCAAGCATGAGACGATCACTCGCAGCTCCCATTTGATCCTTACAAACCAAAGTTTCACAGTCAGGGGGAGGGGAAGCAAAAATAATACAAGGCTCCTTCCTGTTAGCAGCTACCGTAGTAAAAAAGTCCGCAACAGAATTCTGTTCACGGAAGACATGCACTAACTCAATGTTACCACCTCTACAGAGTAAATCTCTGCATCGTCTCTTTATAGTTCCCTTATGGTGATCGCTATCGTTGTCGTCATTAAGAGCCTCCTTAACATCTTTACAATCAATCTGAACTTCCAAGTTTAAGGTTCCTTTGGATTCCATCCATCGAAGTGCCAACTCCAGCGCTCTGAGTTCAGCTTCCAGCGGATTCCAAGCTTGGAAGGAGAATGAGCAACCCTCAATCCAATTGCCATTTCTGTCTCTTAGTAGAGCGCCCCCACCTGCTAACGTGTCCACTCCCCTAAAAGCGCCATCAACATTGAGAATTAGAGGAGATTTAGTCTGTCCCTTCCAACGAATTTGTCTTTCCACGTATCTCCCTTGGGGATTTCTTAAACTGGATGATCTAGCGAAAGCCCTGTTAATCTCCATTTCCTGGATTCTTAACCACTCAATCTTGTGTTGTAGCTCTTTCTCTTAGCCCCCGAAAGCAACTTCATTACGCCATTTCCATAACCACCACATGGTAATAGCAAAGAAGATATTCCAATTTCTTTTTACTCTGGACTCCACCTTTCCCCTAAGATTGGTAGAAAACCACTCCTCAAAACTTAATCTCCCAAGTCTTTGCCTTTCATGTCTGGGAAGGAATATTTTCCAGATGTTATCTGCAGCTCTGCACTTCCTAAAGATATGATCGCTATTTTCATGCATATCTTGACATGTGTCACAATTGTCCCTGGCCGTGAAACCCCTTCAACATCTCTCCATATTTGTCATGAGTCTGCTATGCTTCAAGAGCCACAGGAAAGTACATATGCGGTTAGGAACTTTGAGTTTCCAAATGGCTGCCCAGTCCTTATCTTCAGGAGAGTCTTGACTGTAACTAGCCACCTCATATGCTCTTGAAATGGAAAAGGAATCATTGCCTTCCTTTCCCTTTCTGCTGTTCGGGGAAACTTCTTCAGCACAAGGGGATTCGTGCTGCTTCCTTTATTAATCAGCTCTCGATTAATATAGATACCTTTCCACAGATTCGAACATCCATGTTTCTTATTCCAGTCCAAATTTTCATTCCGCTGCTTATTATATTTGCTGAGCAACACTTTCGCCCACAGATTATCTCTTTCATTATGCAGCCTCCACCCCATTTTGGCCATGATGGCCTTGTTCATGTCTCTCATGCGACGAATACCCAAACCTCCTTTCTCATTGTTTTTAGTAATCGTGTCCCAATTGACCAAGTGAATGTGTTTATCATCTCTTCCACCATTCCAAAGGAAATTCCTGATTTTTCTCTCAATCTCTTCACAAACTCCAATGGGAAACCAAGTGGATTGCATTGTGTAGTAGGGGATGGTATTAAGAACATTTTGAGCAAGTATTCTTCTACCAGCGAAGGATAAAGTCTAAGCTTTCCATCCTTCCAACCGCTCACTGATACGATCCATAACCTGCACAAAATAAGACTTGGAGATCCTTCCATGAATGGTGGGAACTCCCAAATACTTGCCAAGGTCTGTAGTACGACTAATACCAATTTTCTCTGAGATTTTTTCAGCTATGTCACAGCTGATGTTCTTAGAAAAGAACATCTGGGATTTTTGAAGATTGATTCGTTGTCCCGAGGCAGTACAAAATCGCTCCAAACAGTTCTGGATGACATCCACTTGCTCCTCCGAAGCTTCTGCAAATAGAACCAAATCGTCTGCGAAGAACAGGTGGGTTAACGTGGGACCATACCTTGGCAATTGAATCCCTCTCCAGGCTCTCATTTCAGCTGCTTCCTTTATAATGTGGCCCAACCTCTCCATGCACAAGACAAAAAGATATGGAGATATGGAGTCTCCCTGTCTGATTCCCTTCTCCGGTGTGATCCAATCAAGCTGCTCCCCATTCCAAAGTATAGATAATCTGGTAGTAACGATGCATTTCATAAAGATTTCTATCCAATCTTGAGTGAACCCAACTTCTTCAAGGGTCTCCTTTATAAAATTCCAAGATATTCTGTCATATGCCTTCTGCAGATCGATTTTGATAACCATCTAAGCTTTAGACCCCGTCTTCTTTTTCATAGAATGGATAACCTCTTGAAAGATAACAATATTGTCAGAAATCTGCCTTCCAGGGACAAAACTACTTTGCTCCGGGCTAATGACTTTTTTTAGGATATCTTTCACTCTGTTTAGCATGAATTTGGTGATCACCTTGTACGAAACATTACAGAGACTGATAGGGCGAAATTGGCTAATGTGGTCCGGGTTTTTGGTCTTAGGTACTAGGGCAATCAGAGTGTCATTAAGACCTTTCGGCATGGTACCATCTTTGAGAAAATCCTTAGTCTGCTTGGTGAGGCTTTTTCCCACAATTCCCCACATTTTCTGATAGAATGCAGCATGAAAACCGTCTGGTCCTGGAGCTTTATACGGCTCCATTTCGAACAGGGCTTTTTTGACTTCCTCCTCAATACATTCAGTGTAAATATTTTTCCAATCTTCTTCGTTAACTTTAGGGAAAGAATTTCCAATGTACAATTTTTGATCGATCTGATTTTCTTTAGTATAAAGCTTGGAGAAGTAATCTCTTACCATCTCCTTGAGGCTTTCCTCATCATATATTCTAATACCATCATTATTTAGAAGGCTTTTACAAGAGTTTCTGGATTTTTTAATTTTGGCGGCCAAATGATAATACTTGGTGTTACGATCTCCCGAAGTAATCCATTGTTCTCTAGACTTTTGGTACCAGTACAACTCCTCTTCATGGAGAACGTCATTCAACTCTTTCCTTAACTTCGCTTCTAGTTTAATAATACCATTATTTCTTTTCTTAACCATGGCGGATTTGATACCTTCTAGTCTTGCTTCTAATCTACGCTTTCTTCTCCTTGTAGAGCCCAGAACGTTATTATTCCAATTGATGAGAGCAGTTTTTATGTCCTCAAGATTACTATACAGATCGTTATCAGCCCTCCACCTATCCTTAACGATTTCATTAAATTTATCGTGCATCATCCATGCAGTATGGAACATAAAATTTCGATTGTAAACCTTTGTGCATGTGCTCTCCAGTTTGACGCAGATAGGGAGATGGTCAGAGTGGGAAGAAACAATATGCATAACATGCGTACCTGGGAATAGATCCAACCAATCCGGCGAACAAATTGCTCTATCTAGTCTAGCCCCTCTGAAATTTTCTGTGTTATTGCCTCTAGTCCACGTGAAGGTAGGACCAGAGTAACCAAGGTCAACAAGCCCTTCCTTTTCCAGCCAATTGATAAATTTACTACACCTATTCATAGAGAATGTAGCAGGCACGCTAACTTCCTCCACGCGCGTAACGGAATTGGAATCACCCATGGCGATCCAAGGGCATTCGATGTCACATGGCTCCTTGCCTAGAGCATTCCATAGCTTATTACGAAGAGAAGTCGAGGGGCTACCGTACACACACGCAATGTTCCAATTCCTATCATTATCATCACTGACTCTCAAGAGAGCAAATTGGGGGTTGGTGACAAGGACACATACCTTCCACCTGGTTTTCCACATAACCCATATACCCCCACTAAAGCCAATGGCTTCAATTCTCAACCACTCGTCAAAGGCTAATTTCCGACAGACAAGATCCGCTTGAGCTCCAGAAATCTTTGGTTCAAATAAACACACCATAGAGGGATTATACGAAGCGAATAAGTTCTTGGCAGCTCTAAGGAAAGCCTTAGACGCTGCCCCTTGGCAATTCCAACAGACTATCGACATAGGAATGACAAAAGCAGGCAACCACACAAAGAGGACAGCAAGCAGCAGAGAAAACAAAAAAAAAAAAAAAAAAAAAAAAAGAAAGGAACAAGCTTAGACCTCCATAGCATCCTCTTGGGAGGATCCAGGGAGGTCACGAGAAACACCTAGGGAGGAATCTTCATCCATGTTGTCCACCAGTGGATCTGGAGGATCACTATGATGTTCATCAACATTGCATTCTCCAATGCCCAAAAGAGGTTCATTACTCTCGTGACAAACCACCATGATACTAGTGTTTGCTCCATTGATATTGTTACCTCGAACTATAGTATGCTCTTGTTGGGCTGCTGCTTGTTTACTCTGTCTGCTAGTTTCCCCTCTTCTTTGAGAAGGTCCACAGTTGGCATTGATAGTAACATTTCTTACATTCCTTGGTTCCTGGTAATTAAGAATTTGTTTTTCATTAATTTGTTTTTCATTAATTTGGACTCCTGGCCTTTTACCCTTGGTGTTCAAAGAGCTCTTGATATTTTGGCTAATAATAGTGACTTCTTCTAGTGCTACGTGGGCCTTCTCCCCTTCAGTTTCTTCATTATTCAAAACAGCAAATCTTGAGTTAGAGCCAATACCATTGACTATAGGGGATGACGTATTGAACTTTCCAAGGGAGCTGACACCTTGCCTATTTCTGACACTTTCCCGTTGGTGAACCTGCCTCGTCGCGAAGTCTTCGGAGCCAGCATTCATGGGCCAAACGGCTCTTTCATCTCTGGTTCTGGTTGTGCATGACTCCCCTGACCGCTCGTCGTTTGCATCGCATTCGTCTTTACCATCTCATTTGCACTCCTGTTCGCCGGCAGCGGTTGTTCAGCATCGTCTGGAGCTGAGATAACCGACGGGCAAGACTCCTCCTTATGCCCGTATCTTCCGCACCTGAAACACACCATGTGTAATCCCTCATATTCTATTCGCCAAACTCTCTTTATGAGAAAAAATTTTGATAGCAGTGGTTTCGTTAGATCCACTTCAATGCACATTCATGCATATCTTCCTCTTGAAACCAGGTCGGTCGCCTCATCAACTTTGACTGGCCTTCTAATTTTCTTCCCTATCTTCTCCAGAAAACCATTATTATAATACTCTATTGGTAGAGACGGAAATCTGACCCAGACAAGGACTTTCTCTGTAATCTCGCGCCTTGGATCAAAGTTAGGCGTCCATTCCTTCACCATGAGGTAATGATCCATGACCATCCATGGTCCACCATACTTAGCATATTCATAATCATCAATTGAGCCAAACCTAACCACAAAGAAATCATTTTCCAAGGCTATCATTTCGAATCTGGCTTTAGGTTTCCATATCGCTTTGATTCTGCTAAGGAGGTAGTTGTATCCCACTTTCCTCCCTAAGACTTTGATGATCAGTGATTGCCTCCAAGGACGCCTAAGATTTCGCTTCTCCTCCTTAGTAAGTCTAATGATGGGGCATTCAGCTTTTTCTTTCCCCCCTTCCATTTCTTCGTCATCTGAGACTTCTTCCTCATCCTTCTTGCTGGTTTTGAACCCAGCCAGAGCATCACTGTAGGACAACTTTGGGCTCGCTTCCGCTACTTGAACTCCGTTTCCGTTGGGGATTACAGATACTTCCATAGCATCGTCCATCTCTTCATACTCCTTTCTTTGCTCTTGTATTGTTTTTGTCTTCTTTGTGCTTCTTGCAAGAAGATCAACTTCTTCTTGGGATCGGAGGGAAGGAAGAACACTCTCAGAAACCATTCTCTCTCTAGAAGTTTCTTCGCTATTCATGAACAAGTGTAATTTAAACTTTGATGATACCAAAAATTAGAAAATTTAAAAGTTCCCAATTTTTTTTTTTTTTATTTCTTAGAATTAGGAACTCAAATTCTCAATTCAAATAGTCCGAATGGTAACTTGAATTGTTACATTTCGGATAGTCAGAAGAAAGAACTTCGAATAGTTGACAACTAGAAGAGTTCGAGACCAAGAATCGAAAGAGTTCAAGACCGAAATATTGCAAAGGCCAAATAGTGGAAGGGTATACTATTCGAGTAGAAGGAGTTTGAATAGTAAGGTCAACTATTCGAAACCAAAAGGTTACAAGTGTCAAGGATCGAAACATTAACTCGAATGGTAAGAGTTAACAGTTCGAAATGACTGCTCGAGACATTATCTGAGCAAACAGTTCGAAATCTTAAACATAAGAGCTTTATGAGAAAATGTGACCAAGGCAATGAGAGTCCTAGGTACACATCCCAAGGAAGATTTTCCTCAAAAGCCTAGACAAAAAGAGCAGGACAAAAAGTAAAGTTCAGTTAAAAGGGTTGTCTAACGGCTAGAAAATCTGATACATAAAGTAACATTTCAAATTGTCCGCTGGTTATTACCCGATGGTACGATTAAGAGGCGTTTGAAATGAGTTTCCCTCCAACGGATTCATTTCAAAACGCCTATAAATACCTTCATTCAAGACTGAAGAAGGTGCAAGTCAATTAAGAGAAAACTACTCAAGTGATTCAAAAGTTTTCAAAGCTCCATTTACGTACGTAACCAGTGTGAGAGAGTTAAAGCTAAAATGCAAAATCCGGAATAGAAGCTTGTGCTGCTCAAAGTGAAGATCAAGTTCAACATCAAGAGCCAGGCTCTAGTTGGAGGACAAAAGATTCTCTTCTTTGAAAAATTTGTATCTTTACTTGATAGAAGTAGAAAGAGGCGGAGTAAACTCGTGTTGAGTTGAAAAACCTGAGAAACTCAAGGCTCGCTTGGTGTTCATGACTTGAGTATTCGTTTTTGTATTAAAGGAATTAGTGTAATCCCCTTACGAATTCGAGGAGAAGAGTGGAGTAGGTTGAATTGGCCGAACCACAAGAAAAACTCTCTCTCTCTCTCTATTCTTTTATTTTACTGCATTCATATTCACACTCAAACTTAACATTTCGAAAGAACAATCAATACGTGCAAAATATTAAAAAGGGGTTGAAAATTTTTTTATTTCGTTGTGCAAACTCTAAACTCAACGTTTTGATAGCGTGAACAGGTAACCACTGGGTCAGCTTATTCGAATAGTTAAGCTTTCAAAAATTATACAAGTTTATTCATCCCTCCCTCTAGACTTGTAACCCCTCACACTAGGACCAACAAGAGGAGCACATGTCGGGCGTTCGGCATGCTCGCCATGTGTCCCACATGCACCAGTGTGGTTGGCGACCCTTCTAATAGGTACACGTGGGTGTCAATTCCTCACAACCCCACTTACGATGGGAACAGGCAACGTGATATGCAGAGGATTTTTTCCTCTAGCGTAATGGTGTTCGATTGAGGAAATCTGGTCCGAGAGCTGAGGTCGGGGTCGAGCTTAGCTCGCACTACAAATTGATGAACGACTTTGATCGAGAAGATACCTATCTTAAATTCGGGTTGGGTTAGACCCATATGGGGTCGGTTCCGGTCGGGAAATGCTCCTCGGGGAGCACATAGTACATGCCAAGTAGATATACGGTTGTATATACGAGGGGATATTCCTTATCAATATTAATTTTCCATACCCGTCTCACGAATAAGGATCCGTGAGACGGTCTCATAGGAGAGTCACTTGTAAAATTTATTTTAGGTCAACAAAGAAAAATAATTATTTAGATAAATTGTAGTTGAAATAATTTATCTTTTTTTTTTCTTTTTACACTATAACCTATAATAATATCTACTTAATAAATATGAAATCAAAAACATAACAACTGATGCCATCAAATTACAAATATTTGACAAATAATTCATTGTTTTAATTATAGACAATTGTTGAACCACTATTGTAACATTTATATATAGTGCATTCCATATAATTAAACCATCCAACACTATTTAAGTTTTTTTTACAAGTAATTTACACACTCACATAGTTATAGTTATATACATCCTAATTCAACCCCTTCAATTCCCTTCCCTTCCCCCGGGTTATAATTAGGTTCACACATATATATAAGGTTTGACACATATGAGAACAAGGCTTATGTTGGAAGACACTAATAGAAAAGTAGCATGCAAATAATATAATATTTGGCTTACTGGTAATTGCTATCCAAATATATTGTTTAAAAGCAAATATGTATTACTCCTATTTTTTTGTGTGGAAAGACTGCTTCCTTGTCCAAATAATTATTCCATAGTCTTCCAGTTATGATCTCCTATTTTTGCTGCACCATTACTACCACTAACGTCATTTTGAGGTGAGATTTGTTGCACCTCTACACTATAAAAAGCCTCTCCTTTGTGCATTAATCATCCCCCAATTTTCTTTCTGTTACTTCCTATATTATTCGTCCAAATTGTTAAACATCCAAACTGCTGCATTCATACATGTGTGTCTAAGCTATATTAACAGCTTGCGTGCAAGCTAGTGAGCCTATGTTACCAGTCGAAAGCAACCGCGGGGTCGAGAATTGCTTTTAAGGGAGTGTTCCCACGAACACGACACAGTGCAGAATTTTCCTATCAACATCTTCCTCTCAGTTTCACAGACATTGTTCACACACAAAACATAACAGTTAAAAGCAATCCCAATGGCAATGTCTTCCCTCACCTCCAAGCCTGCTGTTGATATTGCCAAGCTTGAGCCACTCAATGGCTTGAACTATCGCAGGTGGTCTGCAAAGATATTCATGAATTTCAAGCAGACTGAGACGGACTACGTGCTGCTTCAGGACTCGTCCAAATATCTCGTGTATTCGTCAACCTCAACGCAGCAGCCCACGACGACTCTCGTTCAAAGCTCGGACTCGTAGTCTGCTGCTTCCGTAAAGAGTGTTGTGGACAATGGCACTGCTACTGACGCATCTTCTGCAAAAGATACTGCAATCACTGATGAAATTCGAAACAAGTACGACAAGGACAACAAATATGTTCGTGCAACCCTACTGCAGAATATGGTAAATTCCATTTTTGACATCTACTCCAAACAAAGGTATGCAAAAACAATCTGGGATCTCCTACAGAATAAGTATGGTTCTAATGATGCCGGGCGTCGCAAATATGTTGTTGCACGATGGCTTAATTTCAAAATGACAAACTCGAAGCCAATGTTGGAGCAAGTTCATGAGTACGAAAATCTGGTAACAGATATGCTTTCAGAAAGTACCCAGGTAAATGATACATTTCTATGTGATGTTTTAATAGAGAAATTACCTAAATCCTGGGAAAGTTTCCAAAACAAAATGAAGCATAATTCAAAGGCTATCACGTTGGAAGAGTTGGTGAAATCCATCAACATTGAAGCCTCAATTCGTGAAAACATGTCGGTTACCTATTTTGGAAATTCTAAAGCTAATATTGTTGAATCTAGTTTCAATCAGAACATGGCGAAGCCTGGAGGGCAAAACAAAAACAATAACACTCATAAAAGGAACAACAATCACAGCAACAATGACAACCGCTTCAAAAATGACAAAATCTAGAAAAAAAAAAAAAAAAAAAAAGGAAAAGGTGGGGCATGCTATGTTTGCGGGAAATATGGACATCGTGCATCGCAATGCTATCATCGCAAAGGGACTCACAGTTAGTCTTCCCAAAAGGCAAACAATGGTGAACCAAGAAGTCATGCTAATTTACTTGAGAATGCTAAAGACACAGAAGTAATTGCAGTTGTCATCACTGAAGCCAACATAATACATAATCAAGAAGAATGGGTGGTAGACACTGGAGGCTCCCGCCACTTTTGCACAAATAGAGACATGTTCAAAGAGTTCGTGTCAACTGAAGGAGAACAAGTCTTCATGGGAAACTCTAGCGTTTCTGAGGTAAGGGGTAGTGGAACAGTAGAAATTATATTATTCTCTGGGAAGAAATTGTTATTACAAAATGTGTTATTTGTTCCTACACTCCGTAGAAATTTAATCTCTGGAGCCTTGTTGAATAAGGCTGGGATTAAGTTAGTTGTTGAGTCTAACCGACTGGTCATGACTCGAGGGGGTAAATACATTGGGAAGGGATATTTACGTAATGGGCTTTTTGTGCTGGATGTAAATGTAGCTAGAGCTTAACCAAATCATGATGTTGCTAATTGGCATGGCCCGAATAATAATAATAATGCTTCTTCTGCTTACTTTTCTGTCTTAGTGAATATTTGGCATGATAGATTAGGTCATGTTGGCTTAAACTGTCTAAATAGACTAAAGAGTATGGATTTATTGCCAAACCTGTCTACTGATTCGTATTCCCAATGTGAAGTTTGTGCTGAAGCTAAGTTTGCTAGAAACCATTTTCTGTTGTAAACTATCATATCGTTCTACTTTAGTTTTAGAATTGATTCATTCTGATTTAGCCGATTTTAAGAGTACTGAAACTAGAGGTGGAAAGCGTTATTACATAACCTTTATTAATGACTTTTCCCGCTATACAAGAGTGTTTTTGTTAAGAACAAAAGATGAAGCTGAACAAAAAATTTTGATTTTTAAAACGGCAGTAGAAAATCAACTAGATAAGAAGATAAAAAGACTCCGTTCTGATAGGAAAGGTGAATACGAAACCAAATCTTTGAAAAACTTGTGTGAAAAGTTTGGAATCATTCATAAAGTGACTGCTCCATATACCCCACAACAAAATGGAATAGTAGAAAAGAAAAACATGACTCTGAAAGAAATGCTCAATGCAATGCTAATCAGTGCAGGTGCTCCAGACTCCTTGTGGGGAGAAGCCGTGCTAATGGCTAACCATATTCTAAACACGATTCCCCACAAAGGGTTTGAGAAAACCCCATATGAATTGTGGAACGATCATTCCCCGAACCTTGATTACTTTAAAGTGTGGGGATGCCTAGCCAAAGTGGGACTTTCGTCCTTCAAAAAACCGAATATAGGGTCTAAAACTTTAGATGCCATTCTTGTGGGCTATGCTGAAAATAGAGCTGCTTGCAGATTTATGTGTTTAAAAGATCGCTCTATATGTGAGTCACGAGACGCTATTTTCTTCGAGCACATATTTCCTTTGAAAAATGTTCACAACATAACTAACAATAGCCATCAAATTGGTGAACCTATATATCTTCCTTTTACTAGTGCTTTAGATGACTCGTGTGAACCTAGAAGGAGTAAAAGGTCAAGAACTGAGAAAAGTTTTGGTTCTGACTTTATTACTTATATGACTGAGTTACAAGATGTGAATGAAATATGTGATCATTTCATTTGTCAGTTAGTTCTAGAAGAAGAGCCAAAAACTGTTGACGAGGCCATGTGGTCTGTAGATTGCACATTGTGGAAAGAAGCTATCAAAAGTGAGCTAGACTCAATCAAGTAGAATCTCACTTGGGAGTTAGTAGATCTCCCAAAAGGGTGCAAACCAGTGGGTTGCAAGTGGATCTTTAAAATAAAGTTAAGGCCCGATGGGTCTATTGAGAGGTTCAAAGCTAGACTTGTAGCCAAAGGCTATACTTAGAGGTTTGGTGAAGATTACTTTGATACCTATTCACCAGTAACAAAAATTGCAACTATTCGTGTTTTGTTTGCCTTAGCCTCAATGCACAAGTTATTAGTTCACCAGATAGACGTAAAAACTGCATTTCTTAATGGTGACTTGGGAGGAAATCTACATGGAACAACCTCCTAGATGTGTCGAACCTGGATAAGAAGGAAAGGTATGTAGAATCAAAAGTCTTTATATGGCTTGAAGCAAGCCCCTAAACAGTGGTACGAAAAGTTCCATAATACTTTGCTGGACCTAGGTTACTCAGCTAACCGATCAGATGCTTACTTATATTTGAAAGAAAATTGAGTCTACAATTGTGATTATCTGTTTCTATGTAGATGATATGTTGATATTTAGTTCAAATATTTACACGATCAATGAAACTAAAAGGATCTTGAGCACCAAGTTTGACATGAAGGATCTAAGGGAAGCCGACGTGATTCTTGGGGTAAAGGTTACAAAAACCGCTAAAGGTTATCATCTGGCTCAACTGAAAAACTATTAAAGAAGTTCAATAGTTTTTATGTGACTCCGGCTAAAACCCCTTATGATATGATTGTTAAGTTGTTTAAAAACATAGAGGAAGGTATATCTCAAAGAGAATATGCCAAAATCATTGGATGTTTAATGTTCCTAATGAATTACACTAGGCCTGATATTGCCTTTGCAGTGAATAGACTCAGTCGCTATACTCACAACCCAGGTAGTACACATTGGGGTGCACTGAACAAGGTACTACGGTACCTCAAAGGCACTCTGGACTAGGTCTTGACTATGTAGGATTCCCAGCAGTGTTGGAAGGGTTCTGTGACGCTAACTGGGTCAATGAAGGTGATGATGCTAGCTCCACTAGCGGGTTCGTATTTACTATGTGCGGAGCAGCAGTGTCGTGGAAGTCGACTAAACAATCGTGCATAGCTAGATCAACTATGGAAGCTGAGTTCATAGCTCTTGATCTAGCAAGCCAAGAAGCAGAGTGGCTGAGGAACTTGTTGGCAGACATACCATTGTGGGGGTGTCCAACACCTTCTGTGCCGTTGCATTGTGATTCACAAACGGCTATTTGTGTTGCAAAAAATAGTGCCTATAATGGTAAAAAGAGGCATATAAGAGTCAGACATGAGTCTGTACAACAGTTAATTATGACCGGAGTAATCACAATGGAATTTGTGAAGTCTGAGAGGAATATTGCAGATCCTCTTACAAAAGGGCTAAACCGAAAAGCCATCCTTGAGACGTCAAGGGAAATGGGCTTGAGTTCGGTGAGGTGAGGAATTCATGATGAGGTCATGGAAAGACTCACATAAGCGAAATAACACTAGTCATAATAACTCTGTAGCTCTAAAAAAGTGGTCTATGTTGAGATAGACTTGACATAGTGAGACTTAGTGGTCGAGGCATCGACCAGTGAGTGTCAAATAAAAGTTGGTGTGTGCACTTGAGTTCAAAATTTGTCCAAACGAAGAGTTCAAGACTTGTTTCACTCTCGGGAGGAAAATTACTCAGCGTCACTACGTGTCAGTTCAAGATTTTAAATCACCGACATTAAGATCAACTTTTCGTGTTGCTCAGACGAAGTTGTGTCAACCTTTTCTATAAATGTGTGGGGGATTGTTGGAAGACATTAATAGAAAAGTAGCATGCAAATAATATTTGGCTTACTGGTAATGGCTATCCAAATATATTGTTTAAAAGCAAATATTTATTACTCCTATTTTTTTTGTGTGGAAAGACTGCTTCCTTGTCCAAAGAATAATTCCATAGTCTTCCAATCATGATCTCCTATTTTTGCTGCGCCATTACTGTCACTAACGTCATTTTGAGGTGAGATTTGTTGCACCTCTACACTATAAAAAGCATCTCCTTGTGCATTAATCATCCGCCAATTTTCTTTATGTTGCTTCCTATACTATTTGTCCAAATTGTTAAACATCCAAACTGCTGCGTTCATACATGTGTCTGAGCTATATTAACAGCTTGTGTGCAAGTTAGTGAGCCTGTGTTACCGGTCGAAAGCAACCGCGGGGTCGGGAATTGCTTTTAAGGGAGTGTTCCCACGAACACAACACAGTGCAGAATTTTCCCTATCAAAATCTTCCTCTCAGTTTCACAGACATTGTTCACACTTAAAACATAACAGGACTTCCTATGAGAAGTGTAGACAAATAAATGTTAGCTATAGATCTAGTAAATCTAATGGTTGGAAATTAAACCAATTCTCGATCGAAGTCTAGTTCTCATGATCTTTATATATATATATATATATATATATATATATATATATATATATATATAAGGGATCATGTGCGGGTGGTGCTTCCCGTGCTGTTGTGCGGGTGGACTCACATTAAGCATTACACTGCGCACTTTAAGTACACAACAGACGCACATTAAACACAAATAAAATACATTCAGAACACAAACTAACGCACCTTAAGCACATAAGTCACGCATCGTAAGCACAACCCTCACGCACCTTAAGCGCAAAACTCACGCACCTTAAGCACAAAAGCACACGTACCTTAAGTTTTAACAACAACTCACATTAAGTACACACTCACGCACATTAAGTACAAAACTCACACACCTTAAGCACAAGACTCACGCACCTTAAGCACAAAACTCATGTACTTTAAAGTTTCAACAACAATTCACGCAATAACTCACATTAAATACACTCTCACGCACAAAACTCACGCACCTTAAGCACAAGACTCATGCACCTTAAGTACAAAACTCACGCACATTAAGTACAAAACTCACGCACATTAATCACCCGCACAACCGCACTGGAACTTAAACATATATATATATATATATATATATATATATATATATATATACACACACACACACATTACGTTCCTTTTGGTTGCATTGAAAGAGATGTTGAAATTTAAAAAAAAAAAAAAAAAAGAGTTTGGTTATGGGTGAGAATGGGAAGTTGTTTCCAATCATCCAATGAAGTGCAGAGAAATCCAATTGTTCATGTGAGTGTGTGATCATCAGTCATCATTGAAACCACATACAGTCATACAACTACAACTGTTTTAATTAGCTTGTGCAGTAGTAATACAAAGGTGTGGCGTGACACCAAAACACTACATGTTGTGATGCTGATAGCTGATGCCTCTGTCTAACTAAATGCTCAGAAAAGTAAAAAGTTTAGGGCTGTTTACTAACAGAAAATTGTTCTCTGTTTTCTGTTTTCTAATTTTTCAGTTTTCATTCTCTGTCTTCTATTTTATTTTCTGTTTAGAAAACTTGTTTACTAACACTTATTTTTTCAAATTTATTTTTTTTAGATTTAACGTTATAAAATTAACATAAGTTTAATTTCGAGTGATTTTTAGATCTTATATTTAAAATATTTTTACAAATGTATGGCTTAAATGGAATAATTTTTTTTTTTTTACTTTGAATAAGTCTAATATATGTAAGATTTTACATTTAATATCCGAACAAAATTTATATTTGTATATATAACATAAAAACTAAAAAATATATTCGAACCAATAACCTACTAAGTTCACCTAAAATTTAGTTTAAATAATATTAATATTTTTTGAGTAATATTTAAATATTTTTTGGATGTTTGAATGGTATGTATATAAATATATAATTTTTACTTTGAATTCTAATATATGTGATATTTCAATATCCAATATCCGGACCGAACTTGTATTACGATATAGCATAACTAAAAATATTATCCGAACTAATAATCTATTAAGTTCAATCAAAATCTAAAACATTGTATAGAGTTCAATTCTTAATTTTGATAATGTAAAAATAATGTCTAACTTTAAAGTGTAAGCAAATAAGTTATGTATAAATAAGTAAAGTAAGTAGAAAAGATAGAAGATGGTAATAAGTAAAAAAGATGATATAGTAATGTGGTTATAGTGACATATAACCAAATTGATGATAGATGATTCTGTTTTCCATTTAGAAAACACTTTTTAAAAGTGTTCCAATTTTCTAGAAAACTGGAAAATTATTTTCAGTTTTCAAAATGGAAAACTGTGCTAGTAGACATGTTTTCTGTTTTCTATTTTCTAATTCTCCAATTTTCCAGAAAATTGAAGAAAATTTCCAGTTAGTAAACAGACCCTTAATTTTCTAATAGGTTCGGCCGGAAGTGAAAATTCCTATTGGGCTAGCTCCCATGCCTTTTGGAGTGAACTGAGATTAGTCTGGTGGACTCGGACCACAAGACGGACTAAGATAGACCTAGAATACCTCGTGGTTTACACTAAAGTTTCTAAGAGTTTAAAATTATTTGAATATGAAATTTAGTTTAAAGAGGTTAATACTTCAATGAGACCATTATAATCCCGTCATTTTTTTTCCTAAAGAACATTTTTTTTTTAATTTTTTTAATACAAGAGGAATGCAAACAAAGCATGCACAAATGGTAGCCATGCCATACAACAATGTTAGTTGTAAGAATAGGTCTCACCCCATCTAGGGGCACTCCAAAACACCAAGCATGTCTTGTACCAGTTGTACGCCACCCGCATTTATAGCCATCCCGTCTATACAACAGTTTGTCTTTTTGTATTTTAAAGTGAAAATTCAATTAAAAATGTTCAAAAGAACAAATGGAGTGGTAGCGGCCGGGATCACTACCCCATTTTGCTAAGGAAAATATATGTTATATGTAGTTTCATTTTTTACTCCCAATTTTTATTCCAAACACACAAAATTTTGATGTAGACACTTGTATTGAAACCCACATGAAAAAAGTAGTTTATGAGTGCCCGTCATATCAGGGAGTAAAATTTAGGGAATAAAATTTGGGAGCCCATGTAGTAGAACTCTTTTGCTAATTGTTGTTCCAATGGACATGATACAACATTGTCACTATTGAGTTCAAGTCAAAAGGGTGAGAGAGATGTCATGCATGCAGAACGTGGAACTAGTAATACCAGGCCGATGAGGATGCGCAAGATGCTGAGTCGCTTTGCGGATTATGAGTTGAATATGTGTAAACACTAGTTAGTTATGATATGTTAATTTAGCTTATATTGTTATTTCTCTATTTTATTTAAAGCTTTGTAATGAGCAGTAAGCTAGAGTTAATACTATTAGGTGTGCTCCGAGTATAGTGGTTTTTCCACGTTTAGTCCTAAACTTTCAAATTGACCACATGTTGTCCTTCGACTTTCAAAATTTAACCATTCGCGGTCCAAGTTAACCACCCATAGTCCTTCAACTATCAAATTTTAACCACCCATGGCCCTTTTAGGAGGACTGCGACTGGTTAAATTTCTAAAGTTGAAGGACCATGGGTGGTTAACTTGGACCATGGATGGTAACAATTTGAAATTCGAAGGACCACGTGACAAAGGCTTTGGATGGGCTTTGTTTGCTCTCCTATTTAATGCACGTGTGCTAGGTGCTTTCCAGCCTTTCAAGTGTCAAAGATGTGGGATGAATTCCAGATTTTATCGCTCTCTAAGGACGACAAATTGGAGATACTAAATGGTAGCAACATTAAGAAAGAGGTATGTGTGATTGAGAAGTGTCACACATTTTGAATAGGATTGTAGTAAGGGGTAAATACAACAATTAAGAAAGAAAATGAACTAAACAAATGAAATGAAATAGGATTGAATTGCTAGTCTTTCTCTTGATGCAATTAGGATCATTAGTCTTAGGTAGAATGATGCAAATACTAGAATGTAGGGAGATTGCTTGTGTGCTTTCATTCTTCAATTACTAGGACTTGTCTTCTAGAAACTAGAATTCCCCTTTGGGATCTTAGAATCTATAGGACCTTTCCTCAAACACCTTGCCTACACTACCTTCCTAACCTAGTCCTCTCGGATCTTTAGGCTAGGAAATGCCATGGATAGAAGTTTCAAGTGATTTAGCAATCTCTTGCCTAGATCACTTTCTTGGCACAACCCTAGGAGGTGGCCTAGCTCCATAGGATGCATACAAACCAATCTAAGACAACAAGATTCATAAGCATAGAAACATTCATAAACCTAATTTAGAATTAAGGCTCACATAGCATCATGATCAAGACACACCATTCAAATCCTAGAAAACCTAGCCACTCATAATCATAGCATTCGACATTGCAAACATAGATTTAACAAAGCAATTGAAAATAGAAGAGTAATAGAAAATACCTATTTGAATTACAAATGTTGAAGCTCTACAATAATCCTTGATTGGAAGAGTGTCAATCTCCTTCTTCAAAGATTCTTCACAATGAGAGAGGTTAGAGAGAAAATGTAAAAATCTAAGAATGGAAATATATCTAATGTCTCACTTCTGATTTCTAATTATCTCTCCTAATCTAATATATTCTAGCCTATTAAATAGCTTCCCCCCAATTTGTGTCTTCAAAAATCCACCTAGGCAGAAACTTCAACGCGCGTCCAACGCACCGGCCAATGTCCGTTGGCCGGCCACTTATCATTCCAATGATGTTGTCCAACGCACGTTGGCTAGTGTGTGGGACTTTCTGTTTCTCTTCCACGCACGTCCAACATGCGTTGGGCCTTCATGCCTTGGCTCCAGTCCGCTCATTTGCCTTGCAATGCTCCGGTACATGCCATCATGCCTCTTTTAGGCTGAAACCTTCCTAATCTCACAAAAACTCAGAGTGTGGTGATATTTTATAACACAATGCACATTATAGCTTAAATGGTTAAGAATGGTACACAAAGGATCACAATTAGACTTGAATACACCCTTAGAAGACCTTAAACTAAGTGTCTTTGGCGCTTATCACCACGGGTGGTCAATTTGAAAGTTTAGGACTAAACGTGACAAAACAACTATACTCGAAGGATCCCATATGGCATTAACTCTAAGCAGTAATGCAGTCGTGAAATATATTTTTCTAGAGCTTTATTTATTTTCTTAGGAGTTTGATTCTTGCTCGAAAAAGACTGCCGATACGTTTGTGGGGAGATCGTATCAATTTGGTGCTCTTATTGAGAGGATTTACAAAACAAAACAAAAACAAAAACAAACAAACAAACTAAAACAAAACAAAACAAACAAACAAACAAACAAACAAAAAAAAGAGAGAAACACAAAAATACATACCACTAATACATACCACTATGGCAGACTCGTATAATGTTCCTATCACCATGCAAAATCTCAAGCAGATGATGGATGAGTTAATGACTACCCAGGAAGCATGACTTTAGAGTCAGTGGAAGGATCAATTTCAATCCTATATGGCTTTCATGGAAGCAAAAATGGCAGACTAATGTAGGGAAAGCTAAGGGGGTCCAACAGTCGGAGAATGAAGTTGCAACACTCAACAGCTCTGGGCAGGCCCTGTTCTGGGCTAACTTTGCGGCTGGCCAAGCTATGGCTCAAGGAAGCTGTAGCTTCAAACCCTGTTTTACACCTGCCAGATTTTTCCAAACCCTTCGAAGTGGAAATAGATGCACCAAGAACGGGCTTGGGAGCAATTCTCATGAAACAAAGCCACCCAGTCTCTTATTTCAGCTAGATAATGGAAGGGAGGTGGAGGACAACATCAACATATTTGAAAGAGTTACAAGCTCTAGCTGCTACCGTCCAGAAATGGCGTCATTATTTGCTCGGGAGTTCATTTATTATTAAAATTGATCATTTTAGTCTTAAGGAGTTCCTGACCTAGACAATCCACAGTCAAGACAAAAAATCCTTCACAAGTTACTATGTATGGTTTTCGAATTGAATATAAGCCAAGAAAAATGAACGTAGGTGCAGACGCTTTATCAGGCATGTATGGGGCTACTTGTGTGATGTTGATTGCTAGTTGGCCTGTACTAGAGTTCCTAGAGATTTTGCATCGGGAAAACACTGGGTTGGAAGACCTTAAAGTCCTTCATCAACACATGGATGCTAACAAATTATCGGCAGATTTTTCGCGAAGGCACAATATTTTATTTTACCGTCAGCGCTATTATATTAACACCAGTCATCTTTGAAACCAACTTTATTGCTGTAATTTCATGCATCTAAGGTTGCCAGGCATTATGGAGTGAAGCGCATGATGGTCCGATTTTCAACTTTATTCTTTTGGTCGTACATGCGACGTGACGGTGAGGTTTTCGTTGCATCTTGTTTAACTTGTCAACAAACCAAATTTCTTACTAATGCTCCAAATGGGTTGTTGCAACCACTTCCGGTTCCAGAGACTGTGTGGGATAAGCTCCCAATGGATTTTATTGTTGGTCTACCCCATTCACAAGGGTGCACTGTTATTATTGTGGTGGTTGACCGGCTCACAAAGTATGCCCATTTTGGGGCTTTACTAACTCACTTCACGGCCAAAAGAGCGGCACAGCTTTTTGTTGACATTGTTATCAAACACCATGGGTTCCCAAAGTCAATTATATCTGATCGAGACCCAATCTTTACATGCACATTTTGGAGCACATTGTTCGAGTTAAGTGGTACGAGCCTTCGACATAGTACCTCGTATCATCCCCAAACTTATGGTTAAAAGGAGGTGGTAAACTGGGGAATTGAGCAATATCTTTGGGCATTTGTAAGTGATACGGTCTCGTTACTAAGTTGGGCGAAATTTAGTTATAAAAGCAGCTACAACCAATGTCTAAAAATGTGTCCATTCCAAGCCTTGTATGGTAGACTTCTCCTAGTTATTCCCCATTATATATGCTCCAAACTCCACCAATATCAGTGTCTTGGATGATCTCTTGAAGGACTGTAATATACTCCTAGCCCAGCTCAAGGAGAACCTAGCTGCTGCTCAAAATCGAATGGTGCAAATGTCTAATCGTAAGCGTCGCGAGGTCAAATACCAAGAGGGTGATATAGTCTGGGTGAAACTCCAACCCTTTCGGTTGTAAAAACGTCCATTCCCTAAACAAAGTGCTCGCTACTTTAGACCATTTGCAATTGTGGAACGGGTTGAGCCTGTTGCCTACCTTTGCAACTGCCGCAGTCTTAGAAGATTCATCCGGTCTTTCACGACTCTATCCTTAAACCTTGCCGAGGTAATGCCATGGAATTACACAAACCAACTATCTCAGTCGACTTCCTTTAGGATATGTCCTCAGTACTGGTTTAGAATTTGGACACTCGCACTATTCTTCGTGGGGGAGTACTTGAACATCCGGCTCTAATTCACTGAGTTGATTTGCCTCCTGAGGAGGCTATATGGGTTCCTGGAAATGTAATTTCTAACCTTTTTCCTAGCCTTCACCTTGAGGACAAGGTGACTTCTGGAGATGGGGGTATTGATACAACACTGCCACTGTTGAGTTCAAGTCAAAAGGGCGAGAGAAATGGCATGCATGTAGAACGCGGAACTAGTAATACCAGGCCGAGGAGGATGCACAATATGTCGAGTCGCTTTAGCTTATATTGTTATTTCTCTATTCTATTTAAAGCTTTGTAATAAGCAGTAATGCAGTCGTGAAATACAGCTGTTCTTGAGCATTATTTATTTTCGTGGGAGTTTGGTTCTTGCTCGAAAATGACTATCGATATGTTTGCGGGGCGATCGTATCAGGACACGACAAGACAAGCAAGTGTTGTCTCAAGTGTTGTCTAGAAACTCTTTAGATTATGTGTTAATTCAAAATCTGATTGTCTAATTTATATTAGGTTGAAATTATTCCTGAAATTATACCCGTCGGACATGATTTTTGTAAAAATATTTATTATTTTTTTTATGATGACATGGGTTGCATGCTTGCAACCCTGTCAAAAGGCTGTGATAGCATTTTGTACTTTTTTTATATATTTGTTTTACTTTTGAATATTTTATTTGTTTTGTTTTGATGTGATGTAAATGTGGGACTCCTTTTGAAAGTGAGAGAATATTATAGGGATGTAGGTAAAATAGTAAATGAATTGCAAATTTAGTGATGTGAAAGTATTACCCAATTTTGAAAATGAGAGAGTATTGCAAGGATAAAGTTAATATTATGATTCTTTTAAAATGGTTTTTGAACAAAAGACCGCTTTTACTTTTTTTTTTTTTTTTTTTGCCTCCTAGTCTATCTGAATGAATTAATTATAATTATTATAAAAATAAATGCACACTACTACACAACAAGCTTTTAACGTCGGCTAAATAGAGCTTTTAACATCGACTATGTTCCGTAGTTGTTCTGGGCGACGTTGTAAATATTATCTATAACGTCGGCTATTTATATAGCCGGCGTTATATATTATTTTAAAAAAAATAAATAAAGTTTACAACGTCGGCTAATAGCATTTAGCCGACGTTGTATAGTATTTTAAAAAAAAAAATTAAAATACTTACAACGTCGGCTAAATGCTATTAGCCGATGTTGTAGGTATTTTAATTTTTTATAAAATACCTACAACGTCGGCTATTAGCCTTTAGCCGACGTTGTAAGTATTTTAATTTTTTTTAAAATACTATACAATGTCGGCTAAACGCTATTAGCCGACGTTGTAAACGTTATTTATTTTTTAAAAAAATATATTCAACGTCGGCTATTAAGTTAATAGCCGACGTTGTATGTTTTTTTTTAATATACAATTTATTTGTCCATTTATATTCAAAAACCTGCTCAAATCTACTCACAACCACAATCACAATCTAAACCTGCTCAATTTCTCACAACCACAACCAAAACCTGCTCAATTATTGCACCACAATCACAACAAAATATGTAGAATCTAATATTTATAATGAAACAAGTAATAAAAGTAATAAATCTCACAATTTAATACTAATTAATAATACAAGTTAACATTATCAAAAGCTAATATCAATTTGTTCAATTTACATACTTAACCATACATCAACAAAGAAGTCGGCACATACATCTCTTACTTGATCAATTTCTTGTTGAGTGTAGCTCGATCTACCAACTCTCTCAACAATCTACAAAGTTGATAATTATTAAATATTAGTAAGCTAGCATTTTTAAAATTAGAAAGAGAAAGGTATTATATTAAATTACATGCCTTATCCATTCCCGCACATGTTTCTTTGGAAAGAATTTCAAGCATGTATTTCATCACATAATATCCACATGCCGTAGTTCCAACTTGTTGAGCACACTACATTTGAATTAAATTACATTTAAAATTTTATTTAATAAAAAACAATAAAATATATGTAGTTTTACAAATGTATAAAATACTTACCAAAATCGTAGTCCATTTTGGTGAACGAGTTGATCCATTGCTTCTCAACAACTTTGCTGAATTGACACACCTAAAATTATAAGAGATTAGTTTACATAAATACTTTATACTTTATTAATTATACATATTAATACTTATAAGTTCACATACTTTTCAACAATATCTTTGATGTCATCACGTGGCTGGCCTCCAATTGAATCAAACCAATAGATTTCATTAAGTTGAGGACAAATTGCCATCAACATCCAATGATCACTACAAATCAATAATGTATTAGTTGTAAGTAAATATAATATATAATAAAAGTGTATTATATATAAGTTATTTTATTTTAAACAATTAAAACTTACTTTAAAATATATGGCGCTAGATAGCATTGTTTTTGGCCATATTGCATGGTGATGTTGATATACCCTGTCCGTTCATCTATAGAATTCGAAATTGGTTGAATGAAATGTGGATCTAAGAAGCCATATGTGGTCTTTGATGCCAAATCAAATTTGTCATAAAGACCCCTATTCAAAAGTACAATCAATAATATATATTAGTAATATAATAGATGAAATGAAAAATTTTATATAAACAAATATAAGTAAAGAACTTAATTATTACCTTATAAAGAACTGCAATATGGAAACATCTAATGTCTCCATCCTTAAGAAACGTATAATCTCCAACGGGTCAAGTTGTAAGGGATAGTCAACATCGCCTACAATACCACGCTCGATCTTTATCACAACATTTTCATCAAGTTTGCGAATAATTTTTATATACCTTTAGACATCGAAGACTAAAAGAAGTCGGATCAGCTATATTTAGATCAGCAAAAGGTCGTTGCACACCGGAATCATAAGTCATTTGTACCTGTTCAATATAACAAATTAAATACAATTAATTCAATAGTTTTATAAATAAGTTGCATACCGTGATATCATCCCACACCAACGCTTTACTCTCTTCTGGGACCACTTTCCAATCTTTATATGTGATTGGAACTTTGCTCCGTGCAATCAACGTAAAGTAACTTTTGAATTGGGTGCTCCCTGGCCCAACAGCTTCGTGTTTACTATTAAATTGAACCACCAATTTTGTGTCACCACGCCCAGAAATTAATTTTGTCATAACGGTGGCACCCCTCTTCTTAGCTTTGGTATTAGTACCTTTAGCTTGGATGGTACTATCAACAGAGGGGTCATTTGATGAATCCATATGCCTGTTTAGCAAAGAAATTATTAGTGAATTGACAAAAGAATAATATACATAAATATAACTGTAAATATTTAGATATAGTAAACACAAGAAGAAGTTAAAGCATTACAAATAATAATCAATTCTCCCATAGCCCCTCATGATGATCATCACGTGATGCATGCACTTCATCTATCTCATTATCTATAATAACTGGTAATAAACTTGAAGAAAAGGGTGGTATTTCCTCAATCTCATAACTAACATCTTCATTCCCTTCACCAGTAATTTGTCTCTTTCCATGAAGAACAACAGACCATTTTTTATCACTAGGATCAGTAACAAAAAATACTTGTTTTGCTTGAGATGCCATTATGAATTGCTCATTTTTGTGACCTTCCCTGTTCAAATCGACAAGTGTAAACCCTAACTCATCAGCTTTAACACCGTGTTTACTATCTACCCATTTACATCGGAACATCGGCACTTTGAACTGAACATAATCAACCTCCCATATTTCTTCAAATCACACCATAATATGACAACTCTGCAATGACCGGATTTTTATCTTTCGAACTACTGAAGTGCACTGAATTTGCAACCAAAGAAACTCCACTGTTTTGCATAGTGCTTTTTTCATCTTGTTTTTTTGTATAAAAAGAAAATCCATTTATATCATATCCAGTATAACATATGACTTGCATACAAGGACCATGAGCTAACCATCGTACTGTTTCAGAATAGTTAGTAGCACTCAGAACTTTCTTCTTGAACCAACTAATAAAAGTACGATTATGTTCGCTCACAATCCACATGTCTGTCTTTCTTGGATTTTGATCTTTAATCAATGCCTTGTGCTCATCTAAATATGGCTCGACTTCACTTGTATTATGCAAGATGTACAAATGTGCTTCCTCAATATCTTCACGAGGCATACCGGCTACTTTGCGTCCTCGAGTACCTTTCCCAGCACTTCTTCCTTCATATCGATACTTAGAAAGACCAATAGCTTCTACCCCCGCCAAATATTCAGTACAAAATTCAGTTACCTCCTTAGCAATATAACTTTCAACAATAGATGCTTCTGGTCAATATCGATTCCTCACATAACCTTTTAAGACTTTCATGTACCGTTCAAATGGGTACATCCACCTCAAATAAGCAGGACCGCACTGTTTGATCTCTCGCACCAGATGTACAACCAAATGAACCATGACATCAAAAAATGACGGTGGAAAATACATCTCCAACTGAGACAATGTAACAACAATGCCATTTTGCAATTCATCTAGTTTGTCTGGATCAATCACTTTTCCACAAATAGCATTGAAAAAGAAACAAAACCTAATAATAGTATATCTCAACTTTTTGGGCAATATACCTCTAACAGCCACTGGCAATAGTTGCTGCATTAAGGCATGACAATCATGAGATTTCAATCCCACCAATTTTAAATCTTGCATATTCACAAGTGTTCTAATATTTGATGAGTACCATTGTGGTACCTTGACTCCACGTAAACACTCACAAAAATTTATTTTCTCCTTTCTTGATAAAGTATGAGCAGCTGGAGGCAAATATGTCTTCTTATCCCCTTGGCGTGGAGCTAATGTTGCTCTTATGTTCATTTCAATCAAGTCTAATCTAGCATTGAGTCCATCTTTAGTCTTACCTTTTATATCTAAAAGAGTTCCAACAAGACTAACACACACATTTTTCTCCACATGCATCACATCAATACTATGTCTCACATCTAATGTCTTCCAATATGGAAGATCAAAAAATATGAATTTCTTTTTCCATGGACTCTTTTCATTTGGAGTTACCTCAACATTAGCTCTTAACCTCTTACCTCGTTGAGATTTAAGTTTTTGAGTTTTACCAAAAGTAACATTTATACCTTTTACACATTCATAAACTTCAATCCCAGTCATTGGTTGTGGAGCATCTGTATAGTATTGTTGCCCATTGAAAGCCTTTTTTAATCTCCTGTAAGGGTGAGCTCTATCAAGAAACCTCCGGTGACCCAAGTAGACTGACTTTCTGCCATGGACAAGTTGTGTATAACATGTATTATCTTCACATATAGGGCATGCCTTATGTCCTTTGACACTATACCCAGCCAGGTTTCCATAAGCTGGAAAGTCATTGATTGTGCAAAAAAGCATAGCATGCAACTTAAAATTCTCTTTCCGGTAGGCATCAAACACTAACACACCTTCATCCCACAATTTTTTCAAGTCATCAATCAAAGGTGCCAAAAAGACATCTATATCATTACCGGGTTGTTTTGGGCCAGAAATCATCAAGGACAGTAATATATATTTGCGTTTCATACACAACCAAGGAAGTAGATTATAAATCACTAACATAACTGGCCACGAGCTATGCTTGCTACTTAGGTTCCCGTGGGGGTTTATACCATCTGTACAAAGGCCAAGTCTAAGATTTCTGGACTCATTGCCAAATTCAGGAAAAACATTATCAAAGGTTTTCCATTGAGTAGAATCAGCTGGGTGTCGAAGCTTGCCATCAGAAATTTTTTGATCTGCATGCCATGTTAAGTTTTTCGCGTCGCATGAATTTGCAAACATACGCTTAAATCTTGGAAGAATTGGGAGATACCACATAACTTTAGCTGGTGGCCCTTTCGAACTTGCCTTACCAACAACATGCTCTCTTATTTTGTACCGAGATGCCCCACAGATCGGACATGCATTCAATTCTTTGTAATCATTCCTAAACAATATGCAATCGTTAGGACAAGCATGTATCTTTTCATACTCCATACCCATGGGACACATAATCTTCTTTGCATCATATGTACTCTTCGGGAGTCCATTATCTTCTGGGAGCATATCGTTTATTAAATCAAGTAAAGCAGTAAAGCTCTTGTTGCTCCATCCATTCCCAGCTTTTAAGTTGAATAATTTCAAAACAGCAGATAAGCGAGTATATTTACTACACCCGGGCCATAAAGGCTGTTTTGAATCATTTAATAATTCATCCAACTCATTTGATCGATTTGTGAACTCTTCTCCAACATCACGGAACATTTCGTCCAACCTATCTTCAGACTCATCATCTTCATTTGCTTCGTTGTCAACATACATGTTAGATGTACTAGTTTCTCTTCCTCCTTCACCGTGCCATATCCATTTTGTATAATTTAGATTAATTCCATCACAAATTAGATGATCATATATGTCCTTGGCACTTAATAGTTTTAGATTACAACACTTCTTACAAGGACACCAAAACGGTGCATCATTATTTGGAAGATGACGTTTTGCAAACTCTATAAATTCTCTAACTCCGACTTCATATTCCGTACTCAACCGAGAAGCTTTCATCGAACTTTTATCCATCACAAGTCAATCTAGGATAATATTAATTCCAATTAAACTTTTGTTAACATGATTCAACTCTATCTAAAATAATTGTTGTGGTAAAAATAGACTAGTAATTACAAATATATACAAATAAACCCTAAAATGTAAATAAATTGACTAAAATTCAAAATTAATCAATAATAATTACAAGTATATAAAAATAAATCCTAAAATGCAAATAAATTTGTAAAATAAAATAAGAAAATTAAAGAAACAAAAATTTATAAAAATGGAGAATGAAAATTAAAAAACTGAAAATTAAAAACATAGAAATGATGTAAACGACTTTTAAATTTTGCTATTTTGTCCAACTATAAGAAGAAAAAAAAAAATCTATTTTTTGTCCTAAATGAGACTCCTAAGAAATTAAACTCTTAAGACTTAAACCAATTGGTATAAAGTATACACTCCACAAAAGTGAGAAGTCATCCCCAATACACTTAAAAAAGAGTTCAACGAGTAACCTAGTTGGTTTCGTTTGCAATTCATATGAAAGGCTAGCTGTCACAGAAGTTCATAAACCACTATAAAAATAGTCTCAATTTGTCTATTACTTGCTCTTTTTTTTTTTTTAATTGATCGCTTGAATTCAAACACACACGTATCATTTTCTAACTCTAGCAAACTTTCAGATTAGCTAGAAATCAAATTAGCAAGCTTATGCCATTTGCTCTGAGAACTGTTGACAGTATTTACATTTCAAGAACGCATACTTTTTGTAGCATTCTCCATAGACAACACCAATGATGATTTTAGGAAACCATACCCATCATAAACTAATACTTTGCAATTAATCAATAATAATTATAAATATATACAAATAAACCCTAAAATGCAAATAAATGGACTAAAAATCGAAATTAATCAATAATAATTACAAATATATACAAATAAACTCTAAAATGCACATAAATTGACTAAAATTCAAAATTAATCAATAAAAATTACAAATATATACAAATAAACCCTAAAATGTAAATAAATTGACTAAAATTCGAAATTAATCATTAAAACTTACAAATATATACAAACAAACCCTAAATTGCAAATCAATTTAATAAAATTCGAAATTAATTAATAATAATTAAATATATATATATATATATATATATATATATATATATATATATATATAACTTACCGGCAGTCGTCCGTCGATGCCTCCGTCGACGATGGCGTAGCGGCGGAGGGAAGCTGCCGGTCTGAGACGGTGCGGCCGCGGGGAGGAGAGGGTGAAGCGGCGGCGGCGGGGGGTTGCAGTTGCAGCGGCGGAGGAATGAAGTTGCAGCGGCGGCGCGAGGACGACGTCGGCGGGGAAGGACTGTGCGTCGGGGACGAAGTCGACGGGTTGCAGCGGCGTCGGCAGCGGTGGTCTCAGATCGGGGAAGAAGAGATGGAGGAGAGGGGAGGAGATCGAAGAGATGGAGGAGATGGTAGCTGAGATCGGGTCGTCAGTCAACCCTATTTTATAACGTTTATAACGTCGGCTACCGAAGGTAGCCGACGTTAAAAAGAAAAAAAAAATAAAATAAAAAATTGAAAAGGATACGACGTCGGCTAGATAGACAGCCGACGTCGTATTAGATTTTTTTTTTCTTTATAACGTCAGCTAAAGAGATTTAGCCGACGTTATATATAAATAATTTTAAAAAAAAAATATTAAACCACCTACAACGTCGGCTATTAGTATAGCCGACGTCGTAGATTACGTATTTCTTTTATATTTTTATGTTTTATTTATAACATCGGCTATTACTAAATAGCCGACGTTATAAACTTAATTATAAAAAAAAAAATTAAATATTTTTAACGTCGGCTATTTATATAGCCGACGTTAAAGACCCGACGTTGTATGTGAATTCTGTAGTAGTGGCAACGATCCATGTTTAATTATAATTATACTAATATTTATATAATTATTAACTTAATTAACATAATAATTATCATTCAATTATTATAATAAAAATAATTATTAGCTTAATTAATTGTAATTTTTATAAAAATAAATTGATTTGTTGGGATGGTCAGTTTTGACCTACACTTATTTAATTTTATGTTCACTTTCATCAATGTTGCAGTTAACAATCCGTCAAATTAATCAAATCGTTTACCCTATACATCAACGTTTGTCACGTGCACCTGTCAAAGTGTCAAACCCAAACACCCCCTATATAAAAAGAAATCAAAAAATTAAAGTAAAAATGTGTGTGTATACATAATTTCATTCGTCAAACATCTTGTTCTCAGATGACATGTAGTGACCTCTCTCATGTCGGAGGTCATGAGATCGAGCCTCAGTGGATACGTTGTTGACTGTGCTTCATTAGATTGATAAAGTATATTTGAACAATTGAACATATACTACAATGTAATAGAGTCAATAGCATTAAAATATATATATATATATATAATATATATAACACTGCACTCAAATTGGTTGCAGGGTAATATTTCAAATGCTGCACTTTGTAATTTTGTTCAGAGCATTTTCAAAATTTGTTATAATACGATAATTTTCTCCTTATTTGTTGATCATCTCAAATAAACAGATTTTCAATTTTTTTTTACAAAAAACATTATTGTTCTCATATATAGGGCCTATTCAATCATTAAATGAAATATGTATCAATATTTTCTTAATTATAATATATAAACAAAGAAGTGAAGAGTGTAAAAATCCAATAAAATTTGGTAAATATATATCCAATAATTTTTTTTTTTTTGGATAAAAACAACGTCCTTCAAACATAAGATAAATAATAATATATTAAGGGTCCATTTCCAAACACAAACAATATTTTTTTTGTAAAATATTTAATTTCGATTGTTTAGTATTTGGCTAAAATTAAAGTTGAAAAACATTCATTTTTCTGTTTTGTTGAAAATTTAAAAACTTGTATTTTATTTGTTTGTTTGTCTTTTAAAAACATGAACATAAATTTATTACAAATTTATTTCTTATAAAATATTAATTATTTTAATAATGATAATAGTAATTATTTATTTTAAAATAAAAGTATAAATTAAAGTTTATAATAGTTATTGATGATTTTTAATGGATCAGGCCTACCACAAAAACATATTAATATGAGAAAATAAGGATGCGGCAAAAAAGACTAAAATACTATATTCACATGCCAAAGGTCTTTAAAAATAACAATTGTGTTACAAAATAAAGGAATAACCCAAACCCAATTCCCCCAACCCGTGGTTGGTTAGTTGACTAAAGGTGCAAAGTGGACACGGTTCTATGTTCATAATTACTGAACTCTATGTTTATAATTATAAAACTTTATGTTCATAATTTTTGAACTCTATATTTACAATTATAGAACTCTATGTTCATAATTATAAAACTTTATGTTCATAATTTTTTAACTTCATATTCACCATTATTGAACTCTATATTCACAATTACAGAACTCTATGTTCATAATTATAGAACTCTGTATTCATAATTTTTGAACTCTATATTCACAATTATGACAAATTTGGAATCGTGCCCACCTTGCAAGGTGGACACGGTTCCACAGCATAATTTGCCCTAAAGGTGTGGAGCCAGTTGGAAGGTGCCAACCACAAAGCCATACAACTTAGACCAACGCCATACTAGGTGGAGATGTTTCGTTGAAGAAGATGATGTCTGGAAGGGACAAGAACCCCAACCCTCACCCCCTTTTAATACTATTCCAAGATGCTGAAGACATGGGTAGGCATGTTGGCGCGATCACTCGAAGACTCCCAACCACACATGTGTCTCCTCCAATTGACTAACCTTCGTGCCAAGCTACAACGTTGTGAACAAAGCTTAAGGTCCTGCCAACGCCATGTGTCATTCCCTTAGCTCCACCGCTACTGCCCAAGGTCGTTGTGGCTTGGTTATGACCAACCAAGCCCCGCCTAGGTCTGGCTAGCGCTACGCCAACTAGTCAGACACCATCGAATAGCCTGGCTAATCGCTCCGACGGGCAAGGCCTCCCTCAGACCAGCTACGCCATTGGTGGCCCGTAGTTGCCGACATAGGTCCGCCGAGGTGCATGCCAGTCGATTACCGTCCCCTGGCCACACCAATGATCGTGGATGAGGCACCCGCTAGGAGAGGTCAATCCAACCCCCCTCCCATGTGCCTTCTTACAGCTCCTCTCTTTTCTATTTTGTCAAACGCACCCTTAGCCCCTTTCTTTAAAAGGCCAACATAAAATTGAAAATTCCCTACTTGCCTTATTGGATCCCTAACCTCTTGGCCCGAAATTACAAACCCTTCTGAACTACATTAGGCCATAACCCTAGCCCATCAATTATTAAGATTAATAATAATTATAATAAGGATATCACTTGCGTGAGACTGTCTCACATGTCTAAATCCGTGAGACGGTTCGAAACTTTTAATTTATTTTTATTTTAAATAATTTTTTATTTTTTAATTTATTATAATAAAAATGAATTAACTATAACTAATTCCTTAAGTTATTTTAATATAATAATAATTTTTATTAACAATATAAGAATTTGAGGGAAATTAAAATAAAGTAACTATAACTAATTTCTTAAGTCATTCAAAAATATTTTTTGAGTATAAAGAATCAATATCAGCCCCATTAGGGATTGAACTCATGACCTCTCATTTAAAAGAGTCACTTTGTGCCACTAGATAACAAAGTCATTGGCTAAGTTATTCAAATATAATATCTAGCAAAGTATAGAAATTAAACGAACAAATTTCATTTTTAGTTAATTATTATAACATTGTCACATTTAGTCATATACTTTTAATTTTGCATTATTACATCATTCATTTTCATTTACTTGCCACAATTATTCCTTAATTTAAATTTTGTCATTCGACTATTTACTAAAAAAATGATTAACATGTAATTTCATCATTGAAACCTCTTACCTCAACATGTAATTTTTCTCTGATCTCTCTTTCTTGTTAACTCTTTTAATTAAATAATAAAATTATATGTTAGTCATCTAAATGGTTGAACGAAAAAAATAATAATAAATGCTTATTTGGATGATGATGATGATGATGAAACAACAAAGTCTGGCGACTTGGTGAAACTTCCGACATTTCATTTGGTCCGTCCACTTAAAACTTTCGGTCACGACATGGCGAAACTTCCCATTGACGGTGTTGCCGCCACTGAGCATTGATAGTTGTGCTAGAGCAAAAGACATCACCCACATGTTATATGGTTGTGTGGGTTGAGTGTTTTCAAGGCCAAGCTAAGGTTATCATTACCCAAGCACGTAAAAAAGCAATGCGATTTCGGAAAGAAATACCACAAACTTGGGGGGTTTCTCTGTAGTCACCATCGACAACCCATTGGAAAATTGCTTGCATTTCTCACTATTGTTTGTCAGAAGCCAATGAAGAAGATGAAAACTGTATATTCTGGAATAATCAATGGGTTACAGAATATATACAATTCAAGAATCATAAGATGACTATGATACACATACCTAATCTGACTAGAATATATAGAGTCCTAATAAAGAATGTCGAAAACGGTAGACATTGCCCCCCACGACGCAGTAGCTTTGCCGTTATACACGACTACTTCCGAAAGGAGTTATCTTGACCCACAAGATCTTGATCACCAATGTTCCCAACAAGTTGATAGGGAGAACTTGAACCTATACCGGAACATTATGCCACCCAATTAGACTGTGTTGCAACTTCATATGGAAATTTTTTGTCTTTGATAACCCTAGTGAGTAAAAAGCGTGCCTTCTAAAATATAGGCTATGGGGAGAAACAAGTCAACAATTGCAGTAGTGAACTTGTCGAGGCGGAGGTTCTGGTTAGTTTGGCCAAACTTCGAACTAGTCTAGGGAGGATTCGTCTGCGAAAACACCACTTTTGGAGATGAAATACAAGAGCTTGATCACCAGCGTGGCCCAGCAAGTTGACAACGAGAACCCGAATCTCTATGATATGAACCTAGTTATAGGTTGAAATAAAATAGAGTATTGTCCCAAGATAGCTCACGATGCAAGGATAGAGATAGATTGAAATACCTTAAACCTCATGTGAAACCCTTAGTCCCAAATTCTCAAAGACTTAGGAAGAATCCGGTTATATCTTCAAGTACCTCGATGATACAATCTTCAATCAACTAAAGTCAGATGAACGAGTCAACGAACCTAAATTTAAAGTTGAAGAGAGGGCGATTGATTCGATTCCATGAATCAATTGCTAGTCGAGTCCACGAGCTAGCCACTAATTGAGTCCATAATTAGCAATAAGATTTCTTACAGAAGTGTAAAAAAAGACTTAATAGTTTTATTGAAAGAAAAAACGTGATTAAAGCTGTTATGGTTGTATCCTATTTATAGGTATAGGGGCAACATTATTGTCCTAAATACAATGGAAAAAGAGTCATAAACCTAATCTAGAAAGCAAGTAAAGATAGTCCTACTTAGAAAGGGATTTAAGAAATCATTTTTGAATAGAGTTAATACCCAAAATCGTCCTCGACTATAGTGGTTTTTCTCATTTTCATCCTAAACGACTTTGGTGACCTAATATCGTCCCAGACTTTTGTGTTTTGCTCAATTTAGTCCTCCATTTGTTATTCCGTCAAATTGGTGTTAAATAAAAGGACAATTCAGTAATGTCAATATTGATCTTTCTTTACTTTCAACTTGTGAAGTGCGAAATTCCTCTTTCTTGTACGAATTACACCCAGAATTACTCCCGAACCTGCAAATCAAATTTTATATTCGCAGTTTTAGGAGTAATTCGTAAAAAAAAATGAATTTCGCAGTTCACATGTCTATGAGTAAAGAGATGCCAATATTAAAATTACTGAATTGTCTATTTATTTAACACCAAATGGACAGAATAACAAATGAAGGACTAAATTGAGCAAAAACACAAAAGTCTAGGACTAAATTGAGCGAAACACAAAAGTCTGGGACGATATTAGGTCACCAAAGTCGTTTAGGACGAAATTGAGAAAAACCACTATAGTCGAGGACGATTTTGGGTATTAACTCTTTTTGTATACAAACTAGTGTTTTCTCTTTCATGCCAAACATTTTAAATTAATGATGACCCAAAATAATAGGGCTAATTTGGGCCTAATTTAATTCCTAGAATCATCACTCAAACAATTAAATAAAGCCTTAAGTTCTTCTTCATCTTTTGCAATTGGGCTTGACTTGAATTTTTACCATCTTTGAACTTAACCAATGAAGAATTGTACGTCTTAATTGTTTGGACTTGAACCTTGTGATTGGGCCATTATAATTCTTTCCTCTATCAAATTGACTTCTTAATGGCCTTTCTTGTTCCTTCCACGGTTCCACCAATGATGCTCTAAAAATGTAGTGATAGACCTTGTGAAGAACCCACTATGGATTCTTATTGGATCCAATGTGTGTTGGTTCTTATTATTATACTTGTAAGAAGACAATGTGTATTGTATGTGCTGCCATTGTTTCACACATAAGCATTTAATAGTGAGTCCTCAAATTATTTTAAAAATCTGAGATGTCATCCTAATAGGTTTTGATCGGATGTTAACTTGCTATAGCAAGTAAAAGTGGTTCAATTGCATCTTTTCCCCGAGTTCATGTATTAATTTGGAGCATTTTCGAGTTTAATGTCTTAATTATTGTTTTGGTAAAAGTTGAATGGCTTATTTGACTTTTATTCCCAAAACAAATTAAAACGATGACTAACTGTGGCAAACAAATGAAAGTTAAGAACATAATTAATGTGGCAAAACTAAAAGTGAATGACTAAATGTGGCAATCCCACAATAGCCGAACAAATAAACTCAAGCTTGATATTAATAGATTAGTAAGGTGATGTTGACCACTTAACCATATAGTCAAAGATTTTAAACAAAGGTTTGTGCAGCAGGAAATGATTTCTCAAGAAAATAATTCAAGTAAAAGAGAGATTAGATATAGTGAATTTAAAGTGCAAGATAAGTAAATGAGACAACTAATTTTGTAGTGGTTCGAAGGTGATGTAATCGATCCTTCTACTTCGCTCTTCTCCTATCATCCAGTAAGAAATTCACTATAATTAATCTTCAATACAATTACAGTGAATCACATGAATCAAGTGCTTTGACCACTAAGCAGTATTACTTCAATAAGGCTTTCACAGACACTCTTCTGTTTTTCCTCCTCTATCTACCACTTGGTAGAGATATACAAAGATTCCAACACAAAGGTTGAAAGAAACTCCAACTAAGAGACTAAAAGAAAGTTGAATGAATCTTGTTGAACTATTAATTATCTTGAACTAGATGAAAGGTGCTTGTGAGCTTTGAAAATGTTTGAACCCTACTTGAAATTTGAAATTTGAAACTAGATGAAAGGTGCTTGTATCGTTTTTCGTTACAAGTCATCTTGCTTATCAAAAAACTCTGTTGCTAGATCCTTGAAAAGTCATGTTGATTAGTAAAAGTCTTGCTATTTATACTTCTCCGGTATGCATAAAACCCTTGATGTTCTCAAACCTTGTGGTTTGTTGAGAATCTTTGTTGCCACAAGGTCTTGTTGTGCCGATGTAAGCCTCACGTCAGCCTCGTGAAAGTTTTGTTGCTTAAAAAACTCCTATTGCTTGCAAAACTTTTACTACTTGTACGTAAAACGTACTCCTACTACTTTGATGATTCAACAACTACTTCACTCAAAGAACTCTTGTTGTCAAATAGATATGCTATATTGTATGCTCATGCTTTACTACCTCTTGTTTTCTAATAACTTCACTTATGAAGTAAACACCAAAGACTTACTGTGATGAACTCCCCTAGATCATATGACTTAGCAATTTTTGTAGCATACGAAAAACTAAATAACTAACCTCTATATATATATATATATATATATATATATATATATATATATATATATATATATATATATATATATATAAGGGGACGTTTGATTCACAGAATGTTAGATTTCTATGTTTGGTTTAAAACTAAGATATGTAAATAAGACAACGGTAATAAGATAAATTGATTAAAAAATACAAAACAAATACAAAACCCAACATTAGTAATAAGACAAGGGAATGTGAGATTACCTAAGAAATTGGAGGGTATCTCAATTCTTACATTTCTTTCCAATAGCTAAAAACTTAAAGGTTTAAAGACCTAATATATATTCCTAAAATATGATTTGAGTCATCAAAATCTAATTACACTTTTTCCTAACACCTCCCCAAATATAAATATTTCTTATGCTCCTTGGCATAGGCTATATCCCCATCAATTTGTTAAAGCCCGATAATAGAAATGCTTTAGGCAAAACAATGTAACTAATAATTGAATGAAATAGAGAATAAATATTGAGCAGCTGCTTAGTTGTGTTTGTTAACAAAATATGTTAACCGGATGGGAAAATGAGTGTGAAAATGGATGACAACATGAATGGAAGTTGTGGTGGTCATTTGAGAAACTAGGGGTGAAGGAAGAAGAGAAGGATCGTGTAATCTCAATGGAGAAAAAGGGCTCTTGATATCATATACAAAAGTAATTTGTTGTGTTTGTTAACAAAATTAATGAAATTATTTATACAAGAGTTTAACAACTAAATATCAAAGATACAGCATAACTAATAGTAGGAAAGAGACCAATAACACCTATTCAAAAGGAGACATTACATAAGAATAGAATGATCAAAACAGAACACTAAACTTAATCAATGTGAGCTATCCATTCATAATTCCATAACTGTACATTTATAATTGCATAACTGTACATTCATAATGCCACAAACGAATAACGCCGTTAACGACGTGACAAAACCAAAATTTTTTTTAACTGAAATGCCACATTTTTCCTTAAAACAACATCGTTTTAGACTCGTGTCCACAATACATTGTGTACACAAGTCCACAGCATAATTTGCGATGCTCCTTGGCATAGGCTCCAGCCCCATCAATTTGTTAAAGCCCGATAATAGAATGCTTTAGCCTTAAGGTAAAACAATGTAAAACTAATAATCAAATGAAATAGAGAATAAATATATAATGAGCAGGTGCTAGTTGAAGAGTTGACCCAAATTGACAATATAAAATCCCCCACGTGTGTGAAGCCAGAATGCAACAAGAAGAAGTCAACAACAACCCCACCCGCGTTGACCTCCATTCTTTCAAGGCCTCATCACATCATGTGTTATGTCATCATAATATAATCCGTCCATCTTCAGATCTTCTTCTCTACGCTCTCTCTACGCTCATTTGAACTTCATTCGAACACGGGATTACCAGGCGTTAGACCTATAACCCCTTCTGTCGTTTGAAATTTCTTTCTTCTTCATCATCCCAATCATATATATAATCAGGTCGGACAACGTTATATTCATGAAAGACATCATCATCATCATCAAAATCTGTCTTTTGTGTTGTTTACAAGCTTTATTAATTTGGTCTCCGATGGAGCAAGCTAAGTATACGGGAGTGAGGAAGAGGAAATGGGGGAAATGGGTGTCGGAGATTCGGCTGCCGAATAGCAGGGAGAGGATATGGTTAGGCTCTTATAATGCACCGGAGAAGGCCGCCAGGGCTTTCGACGTCGCCCAGTACTGCCTGCGGGGTCCCACCGCTCGGTTCAACTTCCCGGACGACCCGCCGGACGTCCCCGGCGGCCGGTGGCTCTCTCCGGCAGAGATACAGGGCATCGCGGCGAGCTCCGGGAACGATTACCGGCTGAAACCGCTGCCTGAGAATGACGGCGACGGCGTTCGGGGGACGGGGACTGATGATGATGATACGACGCACGTGGTGGAAATAAATGACACGTCAACCTCGTCAGCCCCGGGTGGTGGGGCCCAATTGGAGGGGATTGATTGGTCGTTTCTGGACAACTTGGATGCCCCTTTCACGAGTAATGATTATTTTGGCTTATTTCACGGTGACGTCTACGTGCCACCAAACGACTATGAGATTGAGTATGGAGATGATGGAGAGAGTATAGGCCATTTCTCTCAACAATCTTTCCTTTGGAACTTTTGACAAATCTTCTCAAACACACTATCATCTATACTCAATTTCTCATACCTTAAAGAAAATTTTTCATATATATTACAAGTGGATGATATAAGCGAAGTCAACGTCACAATATATCGAACACAAGATGGTGACATTTAGTTTTTGTTCCTAAATATGGTGCTACTTGATCGACGACGTACTAATATTTCTGGTTCTATTATTATGTATTTTAGGTTTTTTTTCCAGAAATTTTTTTAAGAGATGATTACCCATGTTTTATCAAGGATGCATCATATATCCACCAATGAATATATCTAATGTCTTTGTATACAACAGACTGATTTGAAAATTATTATAAGCGCAATTTGTGTATGTAATATATATGTAATTTTCGTTTTTTCTTGCAATATTGATATTCATCTTGTGTTAACTCAAGGAACCTATTTTGCTTGCATGCATGCATGTATTTACTATGTAACAGAAGTTGATGAATATATATTTTTTGACAGAAAGTTGATGAATATATAAATTTTTAAGCAATTCAAAAAAAATATAATCCATTAAAAATCTCTTGAGTGACCAGGGTACTTGTTGTCCTGTCCTTGATATGAAGACCCTGGAATCCTTTTTTGCATTAGGAGAAACTATTCAAAATTTCTCCAAAAGAACTATTAGAAAATTACGTTGTCTGTAACACCACCTTAACAGGCTTAGGAAGTTGCAGCTTAATAAGAAAGAAGTACGCATCACTACAACACCTCCTCTTCAACGTGATCGATAACCATTTGTGAGTTAGATTTTGCCCAAAAACTGCCAATACATGCATAAGAAATCGTTATACAGTGGACCATGATCCATACAATTATGTAGATCATGGTCTAAAACACTGTCGTTTCTTTTAATGAAAAGAAGCGGCAGTCGTTATGCTCACATATTGAATCTATATTAATTTTTGTCAAATGAAATTGTATAGTAATTGAATTAGAATGATACTTTAATTGTGTTGTAATAAAACTATAGTGTGTATAAAATAAAACTGAATAACAAATCTCACATATTGAGTGTATATTATCAAATGAAACTATAGTTGAATTATAATGATACTTTAGTGCAGATGTAATGAAACTACAGTGTGAATTAAATTAAATAACAAGTTTCACATATTTGAATTGAATATATATTGTCCAATGAAACCGCAATTAAATTAGAATTATACTTTAATGATGTTGTAATTAAACAACAGTGTGTATAAAAAGAAATTCAATAACTATAGGTCTCATATATTGAGTGCATATTGTCAAATGAAATTGTAGTTAAATTAAAAGGATACTTTAGTTGTGCTATAATAAAACTACAACCTAAATAAAACGAAAATGAATACGTCATAAATAATATTATTATTAATTAACCAAGTCAAAACGTACGTGGAACGTGGGTACGTGTGTGTGAATGTTAACATGGAAATCTGTAAATGTGCAGTACGTGGGAAGTGCAGCATGGAGCATTAATTTCTTCATTTTAGTATTTTAGTTATACTAGTATTTGCACCCGTGCGATGCACGGAATGAATTTGTTATAATATAATAAGAATATATAAATCGATAAATAATTATTTAAATTAGAAAATCAAATATTTTATAGTACAATTAAAGATATGGTTTGGATCGTTTATATATTTTGATGTTATTGTTGGTTTTTTGGGCTCAGGGAGGTCCAACACAACCGTGGATTCACCTTTCAAAAATAGAAGGGAATAAGCAATTTTTGTGTGTATGGGTCTCTATTCTCTCGGCATGAACCCGCCTTTTTACAGCTTTGGAGGAGCCTTTTATAGTAGGTATCCTTTGATTTTGACTTCAAAACATACATTTAAGGTCATAATTGGCTCATTAACCTCTATTTATCCCTAAAGGCCGATGGGTTGCCGTTACTGGGCCTCCCAATGGCTCTTTGACTGGGCTATATATTAAACGTCATCTTAAATGCTCCAACGGTCTCTTCGTCACTTGCACCGACCGAACACTCGCGCCGACCTCATGGTCGGGCCGACTCCGTGGCTCGGTCCATGCTTCTCTTAAGCTTTCCTTCTTTTGGGCCTGACCTCTTCCTCTTTCCGGGCCACTCTTTATCTCTTGGGCTTTTTCTCTCTCTCCCAGACTTTAGGCCCGGGGTCCACACCCCATCAGTTATCATTGCTTGAATTTGTGCAAATAATTGCTCAAATTAATAGCTAATATCTAGATGTACGCATACAGTGATATAACTTTGAAGATTTTATTTATTATTGTTTAGTATTTTCATAAATTAGGCAAATGTGCTCGTTCTCTAACAACTCAGTTATAGAAATGAATTGCTATCCTTATTCATTTGTATGAAAGATATATTTTTTGGTCTAGATATATAGCAATTTTTTTCATTTAAAAAAAAAAACATAATATCACCAATTATATTTACACATTATTGAAACTTCTTTGCAGACGACATTGGTAGTGGCAACACAATCTTGTTTATCTTCGTCTAGAGCTAATACCTTCAATCCATCAAGGCGGGTTAATTGTGTGAAAATATATAATGGTAGAATATCACTCAATTAGTTATCCTTTTATATTTTCAATCAATTAGTAATATTAGATTCATTTTCAGCCATTTTTTTGTTTATTTTCAGTCAATTAGAATATCAAAATGCAATGATATTTTTACCTAATTTTCGTTCCATTTTTATTTGATGATGTAGATATTATTATTGAAATATTTCTGTTCCATTTTTAATTTACCTTTACTATTATTTAAAATATGCATTTACTATTGATAATGTAGAATATTATTATTGAAATATTTTCCTCCAATTTTGAATTTCCATTCCATTTTTTAATTTTTTTTTGAATCACATTCCATTTTTAATTAAAATGCATTGATCTGACCATTTCTTTTTTTTTTTTTAGTCAATTATGGATCATATTTTATTTGCAATCAATTATTAATATTCATTTCCTATAATTATTTTCAGTTAATTAGTAATATTAGTGATGGGGTGAGAACCCCGTGGGCTCGGGGCCCAAGAAGAAAAGAGATCAAGCCCAAGAAGAAGAAGAGAAACCCAAGAGAAAAATGGAGTAAGCCCAAAAGAGATACGAGTCAAACCGAGGAGTTGGCTCGACCCGGGAGTCGGCACGGGTAGAAGGTCGGCCTAAAGTGGCCGTTATCATTTGAAAGACCTATTAAATTACCCTACTCACCCACAAGGCCAAGTGGCCGTTGTCCTCATCACAGCCCCATCATTACCAATTAAGTACACATTTACTACCTAACTTAATACCCATAACCCCTTATCCTATTTACTACCTCATCCTAACCCCCAATTTAATACCCTTAATCCCTACTAAATACCCCCCAACATCTCTAAAGCTCCTTTAGCTATAAAAAGGGGAAGGCAACAAGATCAAAGGGGGGGCCTGGATCATGGAAAAGGCACTATGCCACAACACAAAGCAAATAATACTCCTCCCACTCACTCATTCATCTACATGTGGGGAGGACTCTCCCAAATATTTTCCCAAGGAGACTCCGTATGAGAAGGCTCCAAGCACTCTTCCTACACCACTCTCCCAAGAAGGCTCCATATGAGAAGACTCCACCACCATTCCATCTAGAAGCATACTCCATCTCTCGGTATCATAAATAGCTCTATTCTTACACAATATCTCTATATACAAAATAGTCATACAACATGTACAAAGATATACCTACGAAATACATAGTGGAATTAGGCGTGGCACCGCCCAAAAAGGCCCGTGGTTTTCCTTTCGGTTTCCACGTCAAAATCATCGAGCCCATATTATTTTAGCAAGCTTTATTGAAAGGTGTATCCTCCAGCTAAAGGTTGTGTTGGACCTCCTTGGGCCCGAAAACCCAAAAACCATCACTGGCGCCGTCTGTGGGGATCGTGACAAAAGGTCGCGTTTACCTCTTTGTCTGAGCAATTTCGGAGAGCGTCCGGTCACTACGGACGGAAGGTTGAGAAGGTCCACGGAGAATAGTGGACCAAGAAGAGGATTAGAGGAGAATCGAGCACGAATACTACATGTTGAGGTCAACAAGAGGTAACCATTATTATATAAATTTTACGTAATATTTAAATTAAAGCTGTTGGCAAAGAGTCGTCGGTCCATCACACTGAGGGACTCGGCCAGGGGAAATCAAGAAGTCGGGACGCCGAATAAATGATTCCCCCACCAGGACCTTAACGGTAACCACCATGGTCACAATTATTTTATTCTGCCTTTACTTTTGATCATGGGGAAGGCTTTGCTATACTGAAGCACATAGACAGTGTGATTCAAAAAAAAAAAAAAAAAAGTTCCAGTCAAGTGTTTCTAGTTCCAGAGGATAAAAAATTCTCGACTTTATATCGATGCGGAGCAATAATTGAAATGTCTTAGCCTGCTGATAAAAGCCAGACGCGAAAAAGATCACCATCGGATCCGAGGCTGCGCAGGAGTCGACCCAAAATTCCACGGAATTCTAAGCTTGTAAAAAAAAAAAAAAAATCAGAGCAGTCACGGCTTTCGAATGAGAACATAACAGATTGAAGCCAAATCTTTGGTGGTCAGAATTGCAGCTCATACATGGAAAAATTGAGAGAACAAAGTTTTCAGGTAGAAAAGACTGATTGATTGCGGCCGACTTGGATAACCGACTCGAACTCGGATTCGGAAGCTTCGCGGCAATGGCCACCAGTTCTCCTCCCCTAAACGCACATGCAGACAATAATCTAAACTCAACAAGCTACTCCAGCTACCATGACCGACGCCACCGAGTGACCGCCGACTCCTTCTCCTCCATACAGAGGTGGTCCGTCGAGTCCGCCAAGCCCACGTAGGTGTTCACTACAAACTGTTCCCCCGAGTCCGCCAAATTCGCAGAATCAACAGAGTCGGCCGTCATATAGTTGGCCCAAATATGTTCAGCTGTGAGGCAGTCGGCCAAGCGAGTTCGCTGGAGTCGGAGCCATATGTGGTTGGCAAAGACGAGTTGGCACCGTCTATCCCCCAGATTCCAGTCTGTGGTTCTTGCAATATGGTTTTTTTTTTGCAATCGACAATGGCGAACTCGGCGACATGGCAGGTGTTTAGAAGGGTGGTCGGCCTTGACTGGACGAGTAGAAGAGCGGAGTACGATGACGGAGGAGTTCGATCAAGTCGGTCTTAAGTAATAAGACAGTAAGCTCTATATTGCTGGCCATAGGAAGGAGATCTACAACATAAACCTTTTTCGGAGCAACAACAATTGATACGCTATGACAAGAAGTCCTAGTATTGGGCAGAAAGCTCAGGCGACCGACTTGGAGGTTGGTCATTGAATGTATATACAGACACCCTACTCAAATAGACTTAGTCTAGCAGGGGCTAGCAGAGGCAGTCAGTGTCAGGAAGAGCCGACTACTCTCTTACGGTAAGCAGAGTCTGAGTGACTCGACAGTCAAGGAGTCGGGTCACCACGCAATCGGACACGGGGTGGGAGCTAGTATTAATAAAGCTAAGTCAGACGCCCAGCTTCCCTTCTGCTTCTTCGATTCTTTTTCTCAGTGGGCTTTGGACGGATTTTCATAGGTGATTCATGAGTTTAACAATCGGAGCATCCTATTATGGGAATCGCAATTAACTTGGCAGAGAAATCTGATTAACCGACTCCTTGGCCACCGCAAAGAATAAGCTGTCGCAACCACCGCCGACCAAGCCGCGGGTTGATGACACTGCCGAGCGGCCGTGAACAGCCCATGGCTCTGAAAATTACAACTCGCGTAAAAAGAGACCCTGATTGCAAGGACTCGGACGATGAGAACCGACTACCCACTAGGCACCTACAAACTTGGCCCCTTGTCGGTTAAGCCACCGGACGACCGTTGAACTAAGAAGGAAGCATTAGTGGAACGAAGCATTCATGGTTGTATGATGATTGAGGAACTCGGCGGTTGAGGAGTCGGCCATCATGCGGTCGAGAAGACCAGGCGCGCGTGAAGTCGAAGAAGCATATGCGCTCTCTCGATGTTCTGGTATTTTTGGTATCAAAGCCGCAAAGCCATCATCTCATCCGAGTTATCCAGCCGAATCACGACTCAGACTTGCTACATGGGTGCCGTGAATTACAGCATGTGAAGTCACGCTTGATAGGCCACCGATCTCGGATGGGCGAATTAAAGAAGGGTCGACAATGGCGGATTCCGATGACCCACTCCGGCTCGGACGAAGAGAATGGAGCTCTGAAGCTCTCCGCCATTTGATCGCCCGCACGCACCACCGCTCGCCATAATCATCGGAGATTCCGGCTCCTCCATCATTCGTAGCCCCTCTTTGCCGGAGCACAAACGACGAAACATCTATTATAGAGGGAGTTGATGAACTTATGGGACTCGTAAAGAAGACATGGGGGATCCTTGGCTTAAACCAAATGCTTCATAATGTTTGCTTTACATGGGTCCTATTCAATCGCTTTGTAGCCACTAGACAAGGTGAAAATGATCTACTGGATGCTGTTGATGGTCAGTTAGCTGAAGTTGCAAAAAATGCAAAGTCAACTAAAGATCCCGCATATTATAAGGTCTTGAGTTCTACACTAGCTGCAATGTTGGGTTGGGCTGAGAAAAGACTCCTTGCACATCATGAGACTTTTAATGGTGGAGGTATTGAATCAATGCAAACCATAGTTTCAATTGGTGTATCAGCAGCAAAAATTTTAGTTGAGGATATATCTAATGAGTATCAACGTAGGCGAAAGGGGAAAGTTGATTTAGCTCGCAGCAGAATTGATACTTATATTAGGTCATCGCCTCGCACTGCTCTTGCTCAGAGGATGGAGAAGGTAGAATCAATTTTTAGGAATGAAAAGTTCAAGAAAAAGGCAACTCCATGGAAAATTGCATGTGTCACATACATGGCAGGCAAAGGAGAATTCATGCACGCGTGGCCTAATTGTCAGCAGAAAGAGACGCTTGAGTTTCAACGCCTGGTGCAATAGTTGGTAGGAAAAGCAACTGGTTGAGAAGCCCCAGGTCGGCACCGCCCACGTTATACAGCAGTGATTAAACAAATCATCTCCAAGGGGGCCGACGGCTTTCCACGCTTCATCGTCGGTGATCGTTGAATGCTACGAGCGAACGGCGGAGGAGTTCAGAGGTCGCTGGTCCAACGCCTTGATGGTGTTTCGTTGTTAATTCCACTGCCGAGCTGCAAGTGAAAATGGACTCCGGTTGCCCATGCAAGGGTCCAACTGGAGATGATCGCCGACTCCTTCTCTCCTATCAAGCTCTAAGAAATCTATCCCAGAGTAAAAGCTAATAAGTCTGAATATTTACACGCTTAAGCTCATATCACTGCCGAGCATTGAAGGGACTCGACGGCCAAGGAGTCGGCCATCTTGCGGCTGTTGCAGAGTCGGAGTCGGTCTTGGGTACATAGTGGGCGTCAATTAAACTCGAGATCAGCGGGGAAGCAGATAGCATTGATCGTATTACATGGCCTGGAAGCGTGCTCTAGTTGGCAGCATGAAAACGCTTCTCGGTAGAAGATTCTAGCCTTGTTGTGTGGATAATCTTTCTATATGTGTCGATGCATCTATCAAGGACGCACTTGAAAAGAATGGAGTGGAGTACGTGGCACGTTTGGAAGAAGGGTGAAGGCAATTTATCAACTCACCCTTCTGGAGGCAAGGTCAAGACAGCGATCATATGTACAATGAGCCCTGTACGGTCGAGCAATCCTAAAAAATGCCCGCATGAAAGTTACCAACAAAAGGACAAATACGATGATGTGATGATTCTGACTCCTTCGACACTGATTGACACTGACGATGACGATCTCAAAACTGGAGTCATTCGATGAACAAAATCCCGAAGTACGATACACCTCGTAACTTGCTCATGGGTTGTCTTAACGCGCAATTTAGGCATATGTTTCAATTGCGTTGGAATGGCAAAGGCCATGGAAGGAAATAAAGAGGCCAGGGTTTGACTCCTCTTGCCTTAGCATTCATATTTTTAAATACTAAGGCACAGTTTCCCGCCGCACATGGAATTTCTCATCTACAAGGGGCTGTATGAAAGGACTCGAGTTAGCAAAAGAAAATCAAGGGTCCGGCCAAGGAAACAAGGGCACCGACCCTTAGACGTTTCTTAGAAAAAAGCCAACAAGGGTCGCCTCGACTGAGGGACTCGGCGAGAGAAAAAGAAAAGAAACAAGGGCTAGGACCCTTAGAAAAAGCCAAAAGAGTCGCCTCGACTAAGGGACTCGGCGAGTATTGAGAGAAACGACGGGGCACTGACCCTAAACTGCTTCTGAAAAAAGAAAAAGCCTAAAGGGTCGCCTCGACTGAGGGACTCGGCAAGAAAAGATAGGAAACAAGGGCACTGACCCTTAGACGTTTCCGAGAAAAAGCCTACAGGAGTCGCCTCGACTGAGGGACTCGGCGAGTATTGAGAGAAACGATGGGGCACTGACCCTAAACTGTTTCTGAGATAGAAAAAGCCTAATGGGTCACCTCGACCGAGGGACTCGGCAAGAAAAGATAGGAAACAAGGGCCCAGACCCTTAGACGTTTCCGAGAAAAAGCCTACAGGAGTCGCCTCGACTGAGGGACTCGGCGAGTATTGAGAGAAACGACGGGGCACTGACCCTAAACTGTTTCTGAGAAAAGAAAAAGCCTAAAGGATCGCCTCGACTGAGGGACTCGGCAAGAAAAGATAGGGAACAAGGGCCCAGACCCTTAGTCGTTTCCGAGAAAAAGCCAAAAGGAGTCGCCTCGACTGAAGGACTCGGCGAGTATATAAAGAAACAATGGGGCACTGACCCTAAACTGTTTCTGAGAAAAGGAAAAGCCTAAAGGGTCGCCTCGACTGAGGGACTCGGCGAGAAAAGATAGGAAACAAGGGCGCTGACCCTTAGACGTTTCTAGAAGAAAAGAAAAAAAAAAAACAAGGGTTCCGACTCTTAGACGTTTCTAAAGAAAAGAGAAAAGAGACAAGGGTTCCGACCCTAAGCATCTCTTACAGGAAAAAGAAGCTACCACCGAAGAGCCGCCTCGACTGAGGGACTCGGCGAATAAAGAAGGAATTGAGGGTCTGAACCCTTAGAAGTTTATTAAAGAAAGAAAAGTTGCAGCCGAAAAAAAAAAAAAAAAAAAAAGGGGCTCAGAACCGGGTGGTCACATCCACTGAAGCAGTCGGTCATATGGCAAACGGAGAGAAGTCATGAGGATGGAGTCATGTGGGATCTTGAATAAAGAGTCGACAAGAATCGAGGGGATAATTTTGAGGCAAGACAATATACTTTTCCATGTCCTGCTAAGCGCGAGACATAGAAAAGTGAGGGACTAGTTGATGGGGTGAGAACCCCGTGGGCTCGGGGCCCAAGAAGAAAAGAGATCAAGCCCAAGAAGAAGAAGAGAAACCCAAGAGAAAAATGGAGTAAGCCCAAAAGAGATACGAGTCAAACCGAGGAGTTGGCTCGACCCGGGAGTCGGCACGGGTAGAAGGTCGGCCTAAAGTGGCCGTTATCATTTGAAAGACCTATTAAATTACCCTACTCACCCACAAGGCCAAGTGGCCGTTGTCCTCATCACAGCCCCATCATTACCAATTAAGTACACATTTACTACCTAACTTAATACCCATAACCCCTTATCCTATTTACTACCTCATCCTAACCCCCAATTTAATACCCTTAATCCCTACTAAATACCCCCCAACGTCTCTAAAGCTCCTTTAGCTATAAAAAGGGGAAGGCAACAAGATCAAAGGGGGGGCCTGGATCATGGAAAAGGCACTATGCCACAACACAAAGCAAATAATACTCCTCCCACTCACTCATTCATCTACATGTGGGGAGGACTCTCCCAAATATTTTCCCAAGGAGACTCCGTATGAGAAGGCTCCAAGCACTCTTCCTACACCACTCTCCCAAGAAGGCTCCATATGAGAAGACTCCACCACCATTCCATCTAGAAGCATACTCCATCTCTCGGTATCATAAATAGCTCTATTCTTACACAATATCTCTATATACAAAATAGTCATACAACATGTACAAAGATATACCTACGAAATACATAGTGGAATTAGGCGTGGCACCGCCCAAAAAGGCCCGTGGTTTTCCTTTCGGTTTCCACGTCAAAATCATCGAGCCCATATTATTTTAGCAAGCTTTATTGAAAGGTGTATCCTCCAGCTAAAGGTTGTGTTGGACCTCCTTGGGCCCGAAAACCCAAAAACCATCAATTAGATTTCATTTTCAGTCAATTAGAATATAGATGCAGTTCCTCCCAAATATTTGTCGGACCGGGGTGTGGGGGGCTCTTAGGGTTGGGGATTCAACCTTTTGGGAGAAGAATATAGATACAGTGATATTTTTACCTAATTTTCGTTCCACTTTAATTTGATGATGTAAAATATTATTAATGAAATATTTTCGTTCCATTTTTAATTTACCTTTACTATTTTTTTAAAATATGCATTTACTATTTGATGATGTAAAATATTATTATTGATATATTTCCTTTCCATTTTTAATTTTCCTTTACTTCTCAAAAAAAAAAAAAAAAAAAAAAGACTTTGCACTTCTCAATACTTGCCCACATTGATGGGCAAGCAATTATGTTTGTAAGAGGAGCATTGCTCTTATTATATAAGGAGCTCAAGAGCTCCTCTTTCCAAATATTTTCAATGTGAGATTAAAATGATCCCACATCATTTACAAAGGAAGTCCGTGGCTCCCTTTTGTCTTTTTTTTTTTTTTTTTTTTTTAAAAAAAATTAATTTTATTTTGTATATATCGTTTTGTTTGGATTATTGTTATTATTATTATTATTATTATTATTATTATTATTATTATTATTATTATTATTATTATTACTATTATTATTATTATTATTATTATTATTATTATTGTTGTTGTTGTTGACAAATTTGTCAAAATTTTAACAAATTAGCCATTTTAACAATTTATCGTTTATCAAAACACCAAAAATATTATTTAATAGCTCAGTAATATTCCGCAACAGGTACTCCCCGTCCCCGTCCCCGCTACCCCGACCCTGTCCCCGACGGAGAATTGAAAAAATCCCCCGCCCCTGCGGGGAATTTTGCGGGGACGGGGAATCCCCATCCCCGATCAACCTATAGTCAAAGTCTCAAATTAATATAATTTTTAAAAATACAAACGGAAAAAAATGAAATCCAAAGTGCTAATAGAGTTATTTTTAAAACTATAGTATAATATTGAGTACTTTGCGATGTTTAATCGTTTATGTTTTAGATTTTAATTTTATAAATTAAATTAAGTGAATTATTTAAGCGGTGGTAGTGAAGTAATCTAATAAAGCTAAATAACTAATAATATAATTCCTAATTTATAATATATATAATTTTTTTTTCGGGGACGGGGCGGGGCGGGGAGGGGTATCCCCGTTCCCGTCCCCGATCCCCAGTATTTTTTCCCGTCCCCGTCCTCTATGGGGACGAGGCACATTGTCATCCCTAGTAATTTACTCCAAACTGCTAAAAATTAAAACAACACATACATTTTGGGTTAATCTTTCACAACACCACTAATAATAAATAAATAAATAAATAAATAAATAAATAAATAACAAATAAATAATAAAAACTAAAATAAGAAGACAAAGCTAAGGTTTCTTAAATAAGAACCTTTTGACTTCTCAATACTTGCCACATTGATGGGCAAACAATTATATGTTTGTACCTCTTATATGGAGGAACTCAAGAGCTCATCTTTTCAAACATTTTCAATGTGGGATCAAAATGATCCCACATCATATATAAAGGGAGCTCGTGGCTCCCCTTTGTTTTTTTTTTTCTTTTTTTCTTTTTGTTAATTTTAATTTTATTTTGTATATAGTTTTGTTTGGATTATTATTGTTGTTGTACAAACATATAATTGCTTGCCCATCAATGTGGGCAAGTATTCAGAAGCCCAAATGATTTTTTTTTTTAGTACTATTGACCCGACAAATTATGCTGTGGAACTGTGTCCACCTTGTAAGGTAGACACGGTTCAAAAATTATTCATAATTATGAATATATAGTTCAAAAATTATGAATATATAGTCGATAATTATGAACATAGAGTTGTGAACATAATTATAAACATATAGTTATGTAATTATGAATATAGAGATTCAATAATTGTGAATATCAAGTTCAAAAATTATGAATATATATCTTTATAGTTATGAACTTATAGTTCAGTAACAATGAACATAGAGTTCTGTAATTATGATTATAGAGTTCAATAATTATTAATAACAATTTTTTTTTTACTAACTTTACATTTTATAAAATATATAATCGAGATTAATATTTCTTTCTATCTCAGCTAAACTTTGAGATGCAAACTTCATTTTACATATTTATTCATACATTTTATACCAGTAATATATATATATATATATATATATATATATATATATATATATATATATATATATATATATATATATATATATATATATATATATATATATATATATATTTTGAAAGGAATAATTTTATATTTTTAGTAACTTATTAATATTTGATGGTTTTTATATATATATATATATATATATATATATATATATATATATATATATATTTTGAAAGGAATAATTTTATATTTTTAGTAACTTATTAATATTTGATGGTTTTTGGGTTTTCGGGCCCAAGGAGGTCCAACACAACCTTTCAGCTGGAGGATACACCTTTCAATAAAATATGCTAAAATAATATGGGCTCGAGGATTTTGACGTGGAAACCGAAAGGAAAACCACGGGCCTTTTTGGGCGGTGCCAAGCCTAACTCCACTCTTTATTTTGTAGGTGTCTTGGTACATACTTGTAGGGCTATTCTCTACACAAAGGGTTGTGTTTCTAATAATATAGCAATAATAATATAAAGAAGAGTGATGGAATGGTGTGGAAGAGTCCTCCCATGTGTATGGATGAGTGGTGGAGCCTTCTTGGCATATTGTGGAATGAGGCCTTCTTGGTAGAATAGTTGTGGGAGAGTGCTTATAGTCTTCAAGTGTGTAGCAAGAGTGCTTGGGAGAGTCCTCCCATGTGTGTATGAGTGAATGAATGGATCCTCCCATGTGTGTATGAGTGAATGAATGGATCCTCCCCCTTCTTCTTGTCTTCTCCTCCTTTTATAGCTAATCCCTCCCAAAAAGTGTCCGTTGGACCATTTAGTAGGGGATTTATGAGTGGTTTCAAGAGGGTAGTGAATAGGTGTTTATGTTGGGGGTTATGGATAATAATAATAATAATAATAATATAATTGACTAGTGGTAATAAGTGGGGTAATAATAGGGTAGTAAATGGGCTAACGACTAGTTTTAGGCCGACCCTATACCCGTGCCGATTCCACACTCGCCGCCGACTCCTGGACCGAGCCGACTCCTTGGTTTGACCCGTATCTCTTTTGGGCTTGCTCCATTTTCTTCTTGGGCTTCCCTTCTTTGTCTGGGCTTTATCTCTTTTCTTCTTGAGCCCCGAGCCCACGGGGTTCACACCCCATCAACTAGTCCCTCACTTTTCTATGTCTCGTGCTTAGCAGGGCATGGAAAAGTATATTGTCTTGCCTCAAAATTATCCCCCTTGATTCTTGCCGACTCTTTATTCAAGATCCCACACCATCCTCATGACTTCTCTCCGTTTTCCATATGACCGACTGCTTCAGTGGATGTGACCCTCCGGCTTCGAGCCCCTTCTTTCTTTAGCCGTCGAAGTGAATCTCGGCTGTGACTTTTTCTTTCTTTAATAAACTTCTAAGGGTTCGGACCCTCGATTCCTTCTTTATTCGCCGAGTCCCTCAGTCGAGGCGACTCTTTGGTGGTAGCTCCTTTTCCCTCTAGAAATGTCTAAGGGTCGGAACCCTTGTTTTTTTTCTCTTTTTCTCTAGAAACGTCTAAGGGTCGGAACCCTTGTTTCTTTCCTCTTTTCTCCAGAAACGTCTAAGGGTCGGAACCCTTGTTTCTTTTCTCTTTTCTCTAGAAACGTCCAAGGGCCGGAACCCTTGTTTCTTTTCTCTTTTCTCTAGAAACGTCTAAGGGTCGGAACCCTTGTTTCTTTTCTCTTTTCTTGCCGAGTCCCTCAGTCGAGGTGACCCCTGTAGGCTTTTCCTTTTCTTAGAAACGATTTAGGGTCAGTGCCCCGCTGTTTCTTTAATTTCTCGCCGAGTCCCTCAGTCGAGGCGACTCCTTTTGGCTTTTTTTCGGAAACGTCTAAGGGTCTGGGCCCTTGTTTCCTATCTTTTCTTGCCGAGTCCCTCGGTCGAGGTGACCCATTAGGCTTTTTCTATCTCAGAAACAGTTTAGGGTCAGTGCCCCGTCGTTTCTCTCAATACTCGCCGAGTCCCTCAGTCGAGGCGACTCCTGTAGGCTTTTTCTCGGAAACGTCTAAGGGTCTGGGCCCTTGTTTCCTATCTTTTCTTGCCGAGTCCCTCGGTCGAGGTGACCCATTAGGCTTTTTCTATCTCAGAAACAGTTTAGGGTCAGTGCCCCGTCGTTTCTCTCAATACTCGCCGAGTCCCTCAGTCGAGGCGACTCCTGTAGGCTTTTTCTTGGAAACGTCTAAGGGTCTGGGCCCTTGTTTCCTATCTTTTCTTGCCGAGTCCCTCGGTCGAGGTGACCCATTAGGCTTTTTCTATCTCAGAAACAGTTTAGGGTCAGTGCCCCGTCGTTTCTCTTAATACTCGCCGAGTCCCTCAGTCGAGGCGACCCGTGTAGGCTTTTTCTCGGAAACGTCTAAGGGTCAGTGCCCTTGTTTCCTATCTTTTCTTGCCGAGTCCCTCAGTCGAGGTGACTCTTTTGGCTTTTTCTAAGGGTCCTAGCCCTTGTTTCTTTTCTTTTTCTCTCGCCGAGTCCCTGCTCGAGGCGAATCCTGGCTATGATTATTATTATTATTTTTTTTTTCCAAGTAGACTTCTTGGACTCTTGGTTCTTTTACTAACTCGAGTGACTCCCGGTTGTAGCATTACTTCTTCTTCCTTTCATATAGCCCCTTGTAGATGAGGAATTCTCCGAGCAATATTTTGGAATGTATATGCATTTTCTGCCACTAAATTTCCATGCCGAGTCGTGCTCCCATATTGTATGCCATATACGTACCCCTTCTATTTTTATTATTTTCACTGACTTTGGAGAGATCGTCGGTACTTTTGCGTGTTTGTAATTTTCCCCCTTCTTCATCTTCTATCCGTATAACTGGATGGGTCAATCACCTGAGATCCAGGCGCTCGACGGTTGACCTTGAATCTAGGCGGGCGGACAATCCTGATGTCCGACACGGAGTGATCGGCCCAGCGCGAATGAGCGGACCTACTCGGTCAGATTCTAGGAGTCGGCCTTGAAGCTGATTGGGCGGACAGTCCAATGCCCAACACAGAGTGGTCGGCCCAGCGCGAATGGGCGGACCTACTCGGTCAGACTCTTGGAGTTGGCCTTGAAGCTGATTGGGCGGACAATCCAATGCCCGACACGGAGTGGTCGGCCCAGCGCGAATGGGCGGACCTACTCGGTCAGACTCTTGGAGTCGGCCTTGAAGCTGATTGGGCGGACAATCCAATGCCCGACACGGAGTGGTCGGCCCAGCGCGAATGGGCGGACCTACTCGGTCAGACTCTTGGAGTCGGCCTTGAAGCTGATTGGGCGGACAATCCAATGCCCAACACGGAGTGGTCGGCCCAGCGCGAATGGGCGGACCTACTCGGTCAGACTCTTGGAGTCGGCCTTGAAGCTGATTTGACTCAGGACTCAGGGTCTGATGCAAAGTGGTCAACCCAGCGTACAAATGAGCGGACCTATCCGATCAGACTTGTGTGGAGTCGGTCTTGAATCTGGGCGGGCCGCCTTAAATTGTCGTATATGCCCTTTCATCGAATTTTGAATTTTCCCATTCTCATTAGAAGGCTCGCACATTTATGGTAAGCGCGTATTTCCCATTGTAACGTCATTTTAAAATAGGAAAGGATGTACTATGACGCACTGAGCTCCATATTTTTATGTGTAATTTTTCCATATGCGCATATGTTCTTTCCTTATTGCCGCCATTGCTGCGTACATCCCCGGTCTTCACCAACCAGATTTCTACCAAACAGGATTTCTGTACCGGGTCCATCATTGCTGGCTTTTTTTTTTCTCTACCAACTTCCTCTCAGAGTCGGTGGTTACTATTGGCTTGCGCGGCGAATAACTCCGGCGAATTGATTCAACTGCTGATTTGCCATCTTCCGTTGTCATTAATCGACAAATAGGAGTGATCCGCAATGGAGATCCGGCTCCTCACGAAGAACAAGCCGGAGGATCAAATTCGAAACGGCCTGAGCCGGCGCGGTCGAGCCGCTCATATCGTTGATCTTCTCCATCGATCCTCGATCTCTAAGCGTTACTGCAATATCCCCGGCAAATGGAGCGCCTGCCCGTCTCTGTACTCGTGACTGCAGGGTGCCGACGGTTGATGAAGAATTCGGACGACAAAGCCAATAGAATCTTCTGCTTCCTTTCGCGCCTCTACTACAAAAAAGCTAGATCAGCTCCTCCCCTCAACATGTCTGATTTTTTCCTGGTAAAAAGATTTCTGTGATCGCATTTTTTTTTTTTTTTTGCGTTCTCTTTTCCATATCTGGTTCTTCGATATCACTGTATTCCAGTTCATCATCCAACCCCCAGCTTCTTGATCTCGGCTATAGAGAGCGACGACGGAGAGATCCTGCGAAATATGATCAAACGCGATCTCGTCACTTGCACTCCGGCGGACTCGAGCAAGGATGATGAAAATAAGGGCGACTGCACAAACGTGTGCCAACCCTTTATGTTTCTGAAGAAGGGAATTTGGCTGAGCACTCTATTGTAAATTATCGGGAATCCCTCCGGCATTGGACTGATATAGTGCTGCCTCGTCACCGTGGGTTGAAACGAACCATTGCCGCAAAATGAATAGTGGCTGGATATAACAACCTTGAGCCGTAGATTTTCAGTAGCTTATTGAAGCAGAGCCGCAAGGTGGGTGACAATTATCCAAGGGCCGAGGCCGAGGAGCCTGACTGGCTGTCGCGACTGACCATTGGGCTCGCATAGCTCGCTAGATTCATCGTTGCATCCCCGACGATGCATGATCTGGCCGAGTCTTGGACTCGAATACGCGAATTGCGCGGTGAAATTTCGTCATGGTAACAGCAGCTATGGACGCGACCTTTGCTGCTTGTCAAAGTAGTCGGAACCATTGCCATTTTACGTTTCTTCTTCCCAAAGGAGCACCTCTAACAAATGAAAATTCCCACCCAGTCCTCTAATCAGCGGCCGCCGGGAGGGTCTTTGGAGGATAACAACGACAGCAGCATTTTAGTTTGTCTTCTGGATAGCCAAATATTTCAAGCAAGGCAGGCGGTCGGCTTTCTATGATGTAAGATTCATAAATCTCCTCAGTTTTGCCACGTAGTGATCTCATGTGGTTCACCAACATTATGACGTTGTCTTCTGACTTTCTTATCTGATTTAATCTTCTTGTCGATTGAATTGTGAGTACCTCGTCGAGTCCATAATCGGTGAGGACGAACAGGATTTGAGGCCTCTGTTTCTCTCTTCCTCTTTTCCGTTGGTAGTCCCCCAGTCATCACACTCTACTATTCTGTGCGACGAGTCCGAGTCCATCGCCTGAACGCCGAATGGTCACCGCTTCTTAATTTTTGTTTTCTGATTTTTTTTTCAGCTGCAATTTTGCCCACTCTTTTGGCCTTCAACTTGTTATTTTTCTTCGAATGCCGTGACTACTACGTACCTGCCGCTTTAATTCCCATACTTTGAGAACTTCACTTTGCATAATCCCTTTTTGAATCACGTGAATACACGAAAGTCAAGGGCCTGTCATATGTCTTGTAGATGGTAAGTCTGTACTTGCCCTGCTGGTTTTGATTTTAGTCGACGCCGACTCCTCTTCACGGCTTTGATCACCCAGTCGAGTGATACGGGTACATAGGGTAAAGGAGTCGGACGATCTTCATAAATTTCAGTACATGGCCGCGACGGCGAACTCGGACAACCGATGACTTAGACTCGGACCCTCCTCTGCGCAAATCCTCCACCCTCGCCGGATCTTCTATGCCGATTTGTCGGAAAGCCGCTTCGTTGGGATCGCCGACTGAGCTTCGCCGGAAAACAAAAGTGATCGGCCGACTGCTTTACATAGCAATTTGAGGCGTCTTCTGCTCTCGATGAATCCTTGTACAGCACTTAGTGGGAATATATATATTGTAGAGCCTGGTGGGAATCATACTGCTTATGCGTTCCAACTTCCAATATAGCAAAGACTTTCACATTGCTTTGTTAAAATATGAAATTTTGGAGTTGAGTGCTTTTGCCTTTCTTTAGGTGTTGCCACGTACTGCATCTTCCTTGCATATTCAATTGCCACGTACCCTCATGTCACATATGTAGAAATTAGGAGTTATGTAGGAAATTCTTTTTTCCCTCTTTATGCACAATAGATATTCATTTTTCATATGCCGTGCGGACAAATATGACAATTGTGCATAAACTTTTTTCTTCCTTGGATTTTGGCGGACCATATTCCTACGGACCACGGTCTCGGATTTTCTTGCGATTGATTTGAGTCGAGTTGGTGGACTCAATTTTCTTGCTGTGATAGTATTAGAGTATGTATACCGGAGAGTCTCTTTTACAAGCCTCTTTTAACAACATACTACTCGTCTGGCTCTCTTTAAGCAAAGCCTTTCACATGATCAAGAATAAAGGCTGAATAAAATAATTGTGACCACGGTGTCTACCGTTAAGGTCGTGGTGGGGGAACCATTTTGATGGGGTGAGAACCCCGGCCAAAGAAAAGAGGCCCAGAAAGAATGCATGGGCCGAGTCCAGGACTCGGCCCAGGTCCAAAGAAGGACGGCCCAATGCCGAACGGGGGTGAGGAGTCGGCCCAGGCACGGCCCAAGAGAGGACCCGGCCCAGAGAGCCGTTGAAGGAGCCTTCAGAGCAGTTAAAGCAAGGAGCCGTTGAGGCATTAAAGGTCGGACTCGGTCCGGCAGTTACCGGCCAGAGAGAGCCGTTGGCAGAGTCCGTAACGTCTCCCAACGGCTCGGCGCATTAAATGTAATCTTGAAGTCGGCCATCGTGAGCCTTTAAGCCAGTAGAGGAGGAGCCACTATAAAAAGGGCTCCTCCACCCTTGTATGAGGCAGATTCAAGAACCCGGAGAGGGAATAGACAAGTACTATTAAGCATCATATTTTACGGGTGGTGGATACACCTTTCACAAAAGGGTTTGAGTCTTAGTAAAATATGATGCTTAATAGTACTTGTCTATTCCCTCTCCGGGTTCTTGAATCTGCCTCATACAAGGGTGGAGGAGCCCTTTTTATAGTGGCTCCTCCTCTACTGACTTAAAGGCTCACGATGGCCGACTTCAAGATTACATTTAATGCGCCGAGCCGTTGGGCGACGTTACGGACTCTGCCAACGGCTCTCTCTGGCCGGTAACTGCCGGACCGAGTCCGACCTTTAATGCCTCAACGGCTCCTTGCTTTAACTGCTCTGAAGGCTCCTTCAACGGCTCTCTGGGCCGGGTCCTCTCTTGGGCCGTGCCTGGGCCGACTCCTCGCCCCCGTTTGGCATTGGGCCGTCCTTCTTTGGACCTGGGCTGAGTCCTGGACTCGGCCCATGCATTCTTTCTGGGCCTCTTTTCTTGGGCCGGGGTTCTCACCCCATCAGTATTATTATTATTATTATTATTATTATTATTATTATTATTATTATTATTATTATTAATTATTGTTATTAACTTACTGATCAAAGTCCATTTTTTTTTTACTGCAAACCATGATATTATTATTAATAAGTGAATTATGGAATCTTTTCTATTTTTCCTTTTTTTAAATAAAAATTAGGCAATGAATTTTCCATTTTCCGTTTTAAGTCTATTTGTATTCTTCTTCTTCTTCTTATTAATCTTTAGTTAATTAATTATCAAGTATTAATTGTTTGGGTGTAAGAGTTTGAACGGAAAAACATAAATAAGGATTTTGTTTTTAATAATAGTGTAATAGATATATATATATATATATATATATATATATATATATATATATATATAGATACAGACTATTATTATTACAAAATCAAATCTCTAAAATCTCAGGAATTGAGGTCCAATCTTCAAATTTCTCAATCCGAAGAGTCAATTGTATGGCCTAGTAGAACAATATAAGAAAACTGTGGAATATTTATTATTATCTACCCAATTTTTTTTATCATTATTATTATTATTATTATTATTATTATTATTATTATTATTATTATTATTATTATTATTATTATTATAATTATTTTTGTTGACTTGCAGATCAGATTTCATTTTCCTTTTTACTGCAAACCATGTTATTATTATTATTAAGTGAATTATGGAATCTTTTCCAATTTTCTTTTTTTAAATAAAAATTAGACAATGAATTTAATAATTAATTATTAAGGCAAGTATAATTAATTTTGTACTAATAATATTATAACTTAAGTATAAAAATAATATATATATATATATATATATATATATATATATATATATATATATATATATATATATATATATATATATATATATATATATATAGAGAGAGAGAGAGAGAGAGAAAGAGAGAGAGAGAGAGAGAGAGAGAGAGAGAGAGAGAGAGAGATTAACATAAAATAAAAGTATCATAAAAACTACACAGAAAGTGATTTTATATCAAGGACAGTCAGATGAAGAATAAAATCAAAATAATACTTTGTTCAATCTAAGCCACAATACTTCATCATTTTTCTTCCCCCCCCCCCCCCCCCCCCCCCCCAAAAAAAAAGGTTTCAATGGCAAGAAAAACGTCTTGAAGGGAGAGACAAATTACTCTTTTATTACCGAAAATGCACACTTTAAAGACATAGAGATTCAATCAAAAGAAAGCCCAACACTTTGACAAATTGACAACTAAAAAAATGCTTTGAATATTATTTTCGTTTTTAGTGTATTCTTATCATGCTTCCATTTGTATCTGTTTACATATACACAAAATTCATCCATCAACAAACTTTATTCACTTGATGAGCAAGGAACTCTATTGCTTCCCGATCAATCTTTATAGATCTGTATCTTCTCCACAAAAATAAACAAACAAAAAAATATATCAACATTTTTTTCTTATGAACCACTTTTCTTGTTTAAAAATTAAAAAAAAAAAAACAAAAAACAAAAAACAAAAAACAAAAAACAAAAAACAAAAAACAAAACAAAACAAAACCCAAAAAGAAAGAAAGAAAAAGAAACTAAGATAATGAAAACCTCACCCGTGCAAATCACGTATCAACCTCAACTGTGGAAGATCACAGGATAATTAGCAAAAGTCAATGAAATAATTAACCTTAGTTGTGATTGTGAAATTGATGAGTTGGCTATGGTCATATAAGGTGTATTTATACACAATAGATGAGATCAAAAGAGCTTAGTATTGAAATTATAAAATGGTAAGAGATATTAAGAAAGGTAAAAGCTTTCAATTATTTACTTCCTGCCCACTACTACACGGCATTCCATATACATATACATTCTGTATGAGTATAGCTTTTATATATAAATAAAATACTACACACTAATTAGCTTAATTAACAATAATCACCTTAATTACTACATATTGTATAACTACATTGTTCTAACGGTTTTCCCAAATTATTTAATTATTTAATTAATAATATATTACTAATATAATTATTCCTAATATATTTGATAATAAAACTGGGTATAAAAAAGGTAATAATAATATTATTATAGATTATTATTATTATTATTATTATTAGATTACATAAATGCCCCTAAGTTTTGGGGGGAAAACTTGGCTAGGAGGATTTTATTTTTATATATATATATAGATATATAGATATATAGATATAGATTTGTTATATATATATATATATATATATATATATATATATATATATATATAGTGGCGAATCCAGATACTGCCTGAAAATATAGTGGTTCAAGGCAAGTGCATTTACTGCCTGAAAGTGTTTTTCTGTGAGTCTAAGAAACATGGCACATCATCTTTGAAAAATCATATGATGGCATGCCTTAAAAATCCTGTCTCAAAGGATATGAGGCAGTCCCTTCTCACATTCAATACTGTTTCAACTTCTGCAACAGAGGCTCCTGTGGGGGTTTTGGGGACTTGAGTTTTTAATCAAGAAGCCATTAGAAGGGCATTATGTGAGATGATCATAATAGATGAACTCCCTTTTAGGTTTGTTGAGGGTCAGGGGTTCAAGAAGTTTATTCTTGTAGCTTGTCCTAGGTTTCAGATTCCTTCTAGGTGGACTATTTCTAGGGATATCTACCAAATCTTCCTAGATGAGAGGTTGAGTCTTAAGAAGTTGTTTAGGGTGGGCACCCAAAGGGTCAGTTTAACCACTGATACTTGGACTTCTGTCCAAAGGATTAATTATATGTGCATTACTGCACATTTTATTGATGACCAGTGGAGGCTTCAGAAAAAAAATCATTTCCTTTGTCCCTGTTTCTTCTCATAGGGGGGAGTATATTGCCAAAGCCTTAGAGAGTTGTCTGTTGGAGTGGGGGATTAAAAATGTGTTCACTGTGACAGTGGACAATGCTTCTTCTAATGATACAGCTATGGGATTTTTTAAAAGCAAGTTGTTGTCTTGGGGGGGTTCTTCTGTTAGGGTGCAGTATATGCACATGAGGTGTATAGCCCATATTTTAAACTTAGTTGTTCAAGATGGCTTGAGGTTTGCAGATGAGTCAGTTAAAAGGGTGAGGGATGCAGTGAGATGAGTTAAGAACTCACCTGCTAGGTTGAATAAGTTCAGAGAACTTGCTGAACTCATTGGGCTGGAAGCCAAATCAGCTTTGCAGCTTGATGTCCCTACAAGGTGGAACAGCACCTACCTTATGCTCAACATTGCAATTCAATATCAAAGTGTCTTTGACTCATATCATCAAAATGATCCTCCTTTTTCTGCTAACTTGGGTTCTGCACCTTCTTTCCTTGATTGGGAGACTGTTGAAAGCTTAATGAACCTTTTGAAAACTTTTTATGAAATGACTGTGAGAATATCTGGTTCTCTTTATGTCACTTCTAACACATTCTTCTCTGAGATCTCTGATCTCAGTTGCATGCTGGAAGATATGACTAAAGCTGAGAGAACTGAAAAGGTAAAAAGCTTGTGCAATTTATTTGTGTAATTCTGTATATCTTGTAAGTTGTTTACTTGTTTGTGTTTTTAAATGCTTATGCTTTCTGAGTTTCTGCATTTATTAGGCAATGGGGACAAAAATGAAAGAGAAGTTTGATAAGTACTGGGGAGATCCAGAAAAAATGAACCATATCATTTTCTTTGCCAATATTCTGGACCCTAGAGATAAAGAGGAGTACATGCCTCACCAGTTTGTCCAGTTGTATGGAGAGGCCAAAGGCAAAGAATGTTTTGCCAAGGTCCAAAATTCAATGGTTGCATTGTACAATGACTATGCAGCTACATACTCTGACAGTTCATCCTCTAACCAACCTGTCCAATCTCAGCCTACTACTTGTACAGTTGGTAGGCCTATCTCAAGGATGAAGAGTGAACTTAAAAAAAAAAAAAAAAAAAAAGAGATTCGAGAGTGGTGGTGGAAGCAGTAAGAAGACAGAGCTACAAATATACTTGAGTGAAAATCTGGTTGAGGATGATGAATCTGTGAGTTTTAATGTTCTAAAGTGGTGGAAGAATCATAGTGAGAGATTTCCTATTCTCTCTAAAATGGCTAGGGATGTACTTGCAGTTCCTATTTCCACAGTTGCATCTAAGAGTGCATTTAGTACAAGTGGGAGGGTGCTTGATGCATTTAGGAGTTCCTTGACTCCTAAAATTGTGGAAGCTTTACTGTGTACCCAAGATTGGTTGAGATTACATAATCAGCCAATCACACTTGAGGAAAATTTAGATGAGGTTGAAAGATTGGAGAAAGGTAAATATATAATTCTTAAATCATTTCTTTTTTACTTTTGTAACTTGTAAGTCTAGAACTAACTACTTATACTTAACTGTTTTGCAGAGTTACCCACTGGAGCTGGAACTACTCTACCATCAATGCTGCCATCCATTCCTGTAATGTTTTCAGTAATTATTATTTGTTTAACTAATTATTTATCTTTATATGTTATGGTGTTGTACTGTTGTTTGCTGATGGCCTTCACAAGATGAAATCTAAGAGTCTTAACAGTCTAAGTGGCTTGGCAACTTTCTATAATTATATTATAGAAATGTTGCCCCACTTAGAGTTGAGCAGTATTCACTATTGATTAAATACTTGAATCCCATGAATCTCAACTTCTCTCTAATTGTTTTCAAAATCCTGAACCTCTGTTTTATTTTATTTATTTTATGCCAATCAATCATCTAAGTAATTGTTAGGATTAGCTCTAATGAATAAGTTAGTAACTAGTGCTTGATACAACCACTTCCCTGTGGATCGATAACTCGTACTCCGAGAATTATTTGTTTGCAAATATACTACGCATCAAATTGGCGCCGTTGCCGGGGAGGTGGTGTTTCTAGTATTAACATTAGTGAAATCTTTATTCTAGGAGACTAGTCCATTTTTATTTTATTTTATTTTATTTTATTTTGCTAACCCATAACAAGTTCATTGTTTTGAGTGTGATTTAGTTTATGGATAGATATGCATTCCAAGGAACCATGCCACCGTTTTACCCTCCTTCTCAAGGTTATGAGATGAGTTGGAATATGAATCGAGAATATGGAGGAATGGAACAACAATTCCCTTTCTCAAATTTTGCCAACTCTAGTCAAGGATATTATCAAGAAAGTTCATATCAAACATCACAACCCCAATGGTGCTCATTTTGTGGTGGGAATCACTTTGTGGAAAATTGTTACATGCTCAACCCCACCAACCATATCCCTCAACAATCTACTCAAGGATTTTGTGCCAACATGAGTCAAGCTACTTATCAAAGATGCACACCACCTACTCCACAACCCTCACGGTGCATGATATGTGGTGGATCTCATGAGGCGGAAAATTGCTTTATCATGGATCCCAATTACAAGTATCAAGGGCGAGCTCAAGAGTTGCCGTACCAAGAGTTTCAACAAGATTGTCAATCACTTGACCAAATAATTGAGATGAAGTCCAAAGAGACCAAGGTAATGCAATTGTGCTCGAAATATCTGGAGTTACAAGATCACATGAAGGCTCAACTTGATCGCATGAATGCTCGACTCGATCACATGATGGCTCGACAGCAAGATTTGACAATTCAAGAGCCACTTCAAGATTCATTTAATGGAGAGGTTCTAGAAGAGTTGCTCTTGCCAAATGAAGGTCATGAAGTTGAGAGAAATAAAAAGGATGATGAGGATCTTAGAAAGGAAGATGAAGAAATATTTGATAAAGGCATTGAGATGGAGACACCAAGCTGGGAGGAAAATGTAGAGTTGCAAGGTAATGATGGCAAGGAACATATAGAGAGTTGCCCATTAGATGAGGAAGTTCTTAATGGAGCACATGATTTGAATGAGGATGTCTCACCAATGGAGAACACTTCCCTTGGAGAGAACTTCAGAGAAATTTTGAATTTGGGAGGCATTGGAGTTCTTAAGGATAATGACACACATTTGCCTATCTATATATCCAATGATTCCCAATACTTGCTGGTTCATGTGAATGATCCGAGACTCTCATTACTTGTTGAACAAAAGAGTGTTGAAAAAGAAGGAAAAGAGAATGGAGGCATAATTCTTGATTCGAGCAAATGTGGTTCCTTACATGATGACGTGAAGGGTTCGAGCTTAAGAGAGTTTATAAATGGACACCACTTGAAGAAATACTTGCAAGAGAAAGTTGATGGAAAGAAGGGGATTTTTCTTCTCCAATCACTTGATGGCTAGAGAGGTAACGTCGAGCTAACGACGTTAAATTTAGCGCTTCATGGGAGGCACCCCATGTTATCTTTTATTACTTTCCCTATTTATTTATTGCTTTATAGTTTCGACTTATTTAGTTTTATTATTTTCTAGTTCGTGATTATTTTATTGCTTCTTAGTTTTCTCTTTTCTCTTGTTCTCCTTTTCTTTTATTTTGCATCAGGGATGATGCAAAGTTTTAAGTGTGAGGGGGAGGAATCATTAATTTGGGGATATTTCTAAATTTTTAAAATTTTTGCTTTTGCTTGGATGACTCATATGCTATTTTTGGTGAATAAGCTACTTGTCTTAGCATGCAGTTACAATTATTCTCTCTTGTTGGTTTGTGGTTTGTTTTAGTGGTGCTTGCTACATCTCAATTTGTGATGGATGATTTGAGGTGTAACACATATTTGATCTATTCCCTTGCCAATAGCTTTGTTAACCACTTAATAATTGGATTAATTCTTGATCTTGTGTTATGCATTGCTAGTGAAGGCTTATGTGAGATTCCGGTCATGGGTGTTTTGCTAGAACTTGCCTCATTACTTCCTAAGTGATGTCTAAGTTTTGCATGTTTTGAAGTGATTTAGGCCATTTTTGTTTAGCCATAGCCTTTAAACCTGTCCCTATATATATTTTTATCCTTCGTATCCCCATTGTGCCTTTTGTTTGTTCAAATAAGTGCTAAGCACTTATCCCCTCTTTGTGATTGTTTTTCTTTGATTTACCCCATTATTATAACCCTTAGCCCGTGGCCAAATATTTCCCTTCCACCCTTGAGAGAATGAAACTTTTATCTTTATCTTTTCCGTATGAAGAGTTTTATGGAGTTGTGCTACGAAAAAAAAAAAAAAAAGCAGCTAGTGTTACAAATGTTCAAGTGTGGAGGTCATGAAAGTTTGAATTAAAATTATCTTGCTATATCCAAAAGAAGTCCAAAGACAAAGAAAAGAATGAGAAAAAAAAAAAAAAAGATTGAAAGTTTTTGAGTTTGGATCCCCACTTTACCAAAGAGATGCTAAGTTCTTAAAAGAAATTTGCTCCTTGGAATTATGATTATCTCATCTCTTCCAAATTTTGAAAAGTTTAGATAAATTGTGACATTCTCTCTTTTTGATTAATTTTTCCATACCACTTCTTTGTTAACTATCACCCGTAGCCCCATTTCAAGCTAAATAAAGTCCTATTTGATCTTAGCATGAATTCTTAGATTTGATCTAGGGGAGTATGAAGGGCAAGCCTATGGGATCTCATTCATGAGCCGTGTCTTACATAATCTCAACTGAGTATTTGTCCACACTTGATCCTCACATACTTTAAATTCTTGGTGCTTGGTTATTGGCTTGGAAATGGGTCTATTATGTGCCAAACTAATTTGATTCTTGAAGCTTGTTGTTTTGTAGCAAGTTGGTTGGTGGTTTGAAAGGTTGTGCAAGAGAGATCATGAGTAATTTGTATGTTTTGACTTGTGATTTTATTCCTTAGTTTTGCTTGAGGACAAGCAAAAGTTTAAGTGTGAGGGGGTGATGTTATCACATCTGTGCTTGTTTTTATGGTTATTTTGAATCATCACAGTAATTAAGCTCTTTAATTTTGCTTATTTAATACATGTTTTCCTTGCTATTATCATTTAATTATGGTTCGCACTTGTTTTGAATATTTTACGGTGTTTGTTAGTGTTTTTGAACCATTTTAGGTCAAAGGTATGACCAAGGGGAGTTCAAGGATGAGTTTGGAGCAATTTTGGATGAGTTCGGGGCCCAGTGGACTCGACATGTCGAAATTTTCCAGTAGCTAATTAATTCGCGCACGAGAAGTCTCGACGCGTCGAATATGCGTCTGTTTCTGGGATAAAAACAGACGCCTAAAGTGGCGCGAATAAAAAAACAGACGCTTAAAGTGGCGCAGCTGGGCAAAATTCAATACAAGCGCGAGATCTCTTTTCCTAATATGAATTGCGCGGATTTCAAGGCTCATATCTCCATATTAAAAGTTAGCAATTCAAGGAATCTTCCAAATTCTAAATATCATTAAAGACGACAATTTCTTTATTTAAATATAGGAATTAGAATTTGAGTCCAATTTGGTACAAGATTCCTATTTCATCTCAACTTTGTACCCACTATAAAATCCCTCCTTCCTCAACCCTAAGGGGAGACCGGACACAGAGAGAATTCAGAGATTCTTGGAGACAAGAAGGAGAGAAATCAAGAGCCACAAGTTGTCTTGGAAAGCAAGAAGAAGACTAGGGAGATTTGGGAAAATCGTCTGGTTAATTCTTGTACTCTTTTGATGATTTGTAATTCTTTATTTATATTTGCTATGTATAATTTAGTCATGCTTGGCTAAATTCTTTAGAGATTCTTGGGTAAAAGTGTTTATGAACCTATGTGCCTGAGCTCTCAGTTTCTTTAATATATTATTATTTGGGTTTAATACTTGTGTTGCAATCGTGATAATATTGTTTGATGCTTGTAATTAATGGCCATAGTTACTAGCTTCATAGCCATGTTTGTGTCACCAATGGGAGTTGGGGCATAAATTAGGGCACACACGATTGCACTTAATGGTTGGTCCTTGGGAAAGGGGAACTTATTATGGGAAGTTTATTCTAGATTATTGCTCATCGGGAGATGGTAGTAATTAGGAATAATTGAATGCTGATCTTTGATCTTATTGGGTGTTTAAGCCATGGGAGTGGAAATTCACTAGGAATAGAGATTACGGGAGTAATTCGATTCCACTTTGCATTCCCACACAAATCTTAATTCCAAACTAAATATTGCAAACGATAATTGGCACTAGGTGATTAAATACTTGAATCCCATGAATCTCAACTTCTCTCTAATTGTTTTCAAAATCCTGAACCTCTGTTTTATTTTATTTATTTTATGCCAATCAATCATCTAAGTAATTGTTAGGATTAGCTCTAATGAATAAGTTAGTAACTAGTGCTTGATACAACCACTTCCCTGTGGATCGATAACTCGTACTCCGAGAATTATTTGTTTGCAAATATACTACGCATCAAATTGGCCCCGAGTATAGTGGTGAGTATTCCCGCCTGTCACGCGGGTGACCCGGGTTCGATCCCCGGCAACGGCGCCAATTTGATTGCTGTAATTTGGGGCAAACAAATAATACCCGGAGTATTCGGGTTGTCGAACCACAGAGAGGTGGTGTACTAATCACTAGCTACTAGGTTACTCATATGAAACTAGTCCGAACAAAACTTGAAGGTTGATTGATTGCATAAAATAACAAGCAGAATAAAATAAGTAGCAAGGTTTTGTAGACAATAGAGCAAAATAGGATTTTTGGGATCACAATGTTTAATCACCTAGTGCCAATTAACGTTTGTAATATTTGGTTTGGAATTAAGATTTGTATGGGAATGCAAAGTGGAATCGAATTACTCCCGTAATCTCTATTCCTAGTGAATTTCCACTCCCATGGCTTAAACACCCAACAAGATCAAAGATCAGCATTCAATTATTCCTAATTACTACCATCTCCCGATGAGCAATAATCTAGAATAAACTTCCCCTAATAAGTTCCCATTTCCCAAGGACCAACCATTAGGTGCAATCGTGTGTGCCCTAATTTATGCCCCAACTCCCATTGGTGACACAAACATGACTGTGAAGCTAGTAATTTAGGCCTTTAACTACCAACAACAACAGATTAAAACAAGATTGCAACACAAATCATAAAACCAAACATAAATATATTAAGAAATTAACGAACTAGGCACATAGGTTCATAAACAAATTCACCCAAAAATCCCTAAGGAATTTAGCCGAGCATGGCTAAATTATACATAGCAAATATGAATAAAGGATTACAAATCATCAGAAGAGTACAAGAATTAACCAAGCGATTCTCCCAAATCTCCCTGGCTTCCTCCTTGCTTCCAAAGACGACTTGAGCCTCTTGATTTCTCTCTTTCTTGTCTACAAAGAACTCTAAAAATCTCTCCGTCTCTTTAGGGTTGAGGAAGGAGGGATTTTATAGTGGGTACAAAGTTGAGATGAAATAGGAATCTTGTACCAAATTGGACTCAAATTCTAATTCCTATATTTAAATAAAGAAATTGTCGTCTTTAATGATATTTAGAATTTGGAAGATTTCTTGAATTGCTAACTTTTAATATGGAGATATGAGCCTTGAAATCCGCGCAATTGATATTAGGAAAAGAGATCTCGCGCTTGTATTAAATTTTACCCAGCTGCGCCACTTTAAGCGTCTGTTTTCATCCCAGAAACAGACGCATATTCGACGCGTCGAGAATTTTCTCGACGCCCACTTTAAGCGTCTGTTTTTTATCCAGAAACAGACGCATATTCGACGCGTCGAGACTTCCTGTGCGCGAATTAATTAGCTACTGGAAAATTTCGACGCGTCGAATCCACTGGGCCCCGAACTCATCCAAAATTGCTCCAAACTCATCCTTGAACTCCCCTTGGTCATATCTTTGACCTAAAATGGTTCAAAAACACTAACAAACACCGTAAAATATTCAAAACAAGTGCGAACCATAATTAAATGATAATAGCAAGGAAAACATGTATTAAATAAGCAAAATTAAAGAGCTTAATTACTGTGGTGATTCAAAATAACCATAAAAACAAGCACAGATGTGATAACATCACCCAATTTGATGCGTAGTATATTTGCAAACAAATAATTCTCGGAGTACGAGTCATCGATCCACAGGGAAGTGGTTGTATCAAGCACTAGTTACTAACTTATTCATTAGAGCTAATCCTAACAATTACTTAGATGATTGATTGGCATAAAATAAATAAAATAAAACAGAGGTTCAGGATTTTGAAAACAATTAGAGAGAAGTTGAGATTCATGGGATTCAAGTATTTAATCACCTAGTGTCAATTATCGTTTGCAATATTTAGTTTGGAATTAAGATTTGTGTGGGAATGCAAAGTAGAATCGAATTACTCCCGTAATCTCTATTCCTAGTGAATTTCCACTCCCATGGCTTAAACACCCAATAAGATCAAAGATCAGCATTCAATTATTCCTAATTACTACCATCTCCCGATTGGCAACAATCTAGAATAAACTTCCCCTAATAAGTTTCCCTTTCCCAAGGACCAACCATTAGGTGCAATCGTGTGTGCCCTAATTTATGCCCCAACTCCCATTGGTGACACAAACATGGCTATGAAGCTAGTAACTATGGCCATTAATTACAAGCATCAAACAATATTATCACGATTGTAACACAAGTATTAAACCCAAATAATAATATATTAAAGAAACTGAGAGCTCAGGCACATAGGTTCATAAACACTTTTACCCAAGAATCTCTAAAGAATTTAGCCAAGCATGACTAAATTATACATAGCAAATATAAATAAAGAATTACAAATCATCAAAAGAGTACAAGAATTAACCAGACGATTTTCCCAAATCTCCCTAGTCTTCTTCTTGCTTTCCAAGACAACTTGTGGCTCTTGATTTCTCTCCTTCTTGTCTCCAAGAATCTCTGAATTCTCTCTGTGTCCGGTCTCCCCTTAGGGTTGAGGAAGGAGGGATTTTATAGTGGGTACAAAGTTGAGATGAAATAGGAATCTTGTACCAAATTGGACTCAAATTCTAATTCCTATATTTAAATAAAGAAATTGTCATCTTTAATGATATTTAGAATTTGGAAGATTCCTTGAATTGCTAACTTTTAATATGGAGATATGAGCCTTGAAATCCGCGCAATTCATATTAGGAAAAGAGATCTCGCGCTTGTATTGAATTTTGCCCAGCTGCGCCACTTTAAGCGTCTGTTTTTTATATCCACGCCACTTTAGGCGTCTGTTTTTATCCCAGAAACAGACGCATATTGACGCGTCGAGAATTTTCTCGACGCGTCGAGACTTCCTGTGCGCGAATTAATTAGCTACTGGAAAATTTCGACGTGTTGGCTCGACGCGTCGAGTCCACTGGGCCCCGAACTCATCCAAAATTGCTCCAAACTCATCCTTGAACTCCCCTTGGTCATACCTTTGACCTAAAATGGTTCAAAAACACTAACAAACACCGTAAAATATTCAAAACAAGTGTAAACCATAATTAAATGATAATAGCAAGGAAAACATGTATTAAAGAGCTTAATTACTGTGATGATTCAAAATAACCATAAAAACAAGCACAGATGTGATAACATCAACTATTCAGTACTGATGTCACATACTCCCATTACATCCATTCTGGATCTCTGGTATTACTCTCATCATCTTAATTGATCTCTGTTCAGTTTTAATGCATTATTATTTATTCTTACTTCTTTTTTTGGCAATAATGATGCTTCCACCACTGTCTGAACAAATGGTATAGTGTTGTTATGTTGCTCATGTGCTATAATAACACATTTGAGCAATTTGCCACTATCTTTGCTTGAAATGGAAAATTACAATCTGAACCTATAAGGCTATTAGTCTAATGCCCCTACAGCATAATATTGTTATTTAGTTAGCTGTTTAGTACATAAGTTGTCTAATAATCTAATATTGTGTTAAGTTTTCATATTAACAGGAAGAAGTGTAGAAATGGTGATTGATGATTTGATGAAAAGGCCTAGACTGGATTATAGGAATGATTGCTGTCTTGCTGAAGTTTAACTGTTTAAGTGATTAACTTCAAATTTTTGATGTTTTGGAAGTTAAACACTTAAACTTATATTCATTTTGTATTGGTTTACTTTTTGCAATTTTGTTTGTAAACTTAAATTATTTAGCTCTGCAAACTGTCATTAAAAAGTTGTTGCATGTTTTAGTTTGTTAACTCATTAGTTATTACTTATTTTGTTAATAGAAACTTGGTAGATTAGATATTATAATATTAAATTAATCATATTATGTTTTTTCAGTTTTTAATTTTCAATTATCAATGAACTTTTCCAAATCCGAATGTGGTCCGACATTCGATCCGAATAATTCGAAATCCGACATAGCATATCCGATAGGGTTTTAGTTTCAAAAAAGTCGGATAGGATTCCAAAATTTCAATCCGCAATCCGATCGGATGAACGGAAAAACCATCCGATCCGATCCGTCCGTTACACAGGGCTAAGAAAAAGTACATCAGGATATGCCTTCTATATTGGCTCAGCCATATTTTCTTGGTAGTCAAAGAAGTAGCAATTTGTAGCACTTTCAATTGCAGAATCAGAATATATTGCAGCATCAAATTGTGTTACTCAAGCAGTTTGGCTGAGGAGAATTTTGGAGTTTTTACAACACAAGCAGGAAGCACGTACAACTATTTTATGTGAGAACAAGTCTGCAATTTCGTTGTCCAAGAATCCTGTCTTTCATGGTCGTAGCAAACACATTGATATCAATACTCAGACACATTAAGTACAAAACTCGCGCATATTAACATGACGCACATTAAGTACAAATCTCAGGCACATTGAGTACAAATCTCACGCACATTAAGTATAAACCTCACGCACATTAATCCATCGCACATCTACACGAGAAGCAACAAATGCACCTGATCCCTTCCCTATACATATATATATATATATATAATTGTTACTAAACTTTTTTTAAATAGTAACCAAGTATTTTTGTTGCAAAGGATTCTACTATATTTAATGAATGCACATATATACAAGATCAATGAATGAATCAACGGTACTAGTCTTTTAAGTGTTTCGCGCAGTGTTCTTTTAGTTCAACCATTATTGTTGAATAAATTATTATGGATAAAGAAAATTTTAATTATAATGTAACCCAAAGATATTAGACGATAGGTAAATATGATGTAACCCAAAGATCAAAATACTAAAGAAAGTGTTTGGTTATTCAATAGTTCCAAACCCCTGAAAATACAAACATTACAATGTACAATATTTTCACTTAGCGTTTTTGAGAATGATTTCTCCAAAACACACACACACACACACACACACACACACACACACACACACACACACACACACACACATATATATATATATATATATATTAGGGCTGGCCCTGGGCAAGTCTGCCCAGGGCCTTTGCATAGGGCCCCCAATATTTGGGGGCCCCATAATTTAAAAAAATAATAATAAATTGTATATATAGTGTATTAAGCCGCAGTCGGCATTACCGCAACACCGCCCTTACGAAATCGGCATTGCCGCAATACCCTTGCTTTTCCTTGCTTCGGCATTACCACTATTATGCAAGTACGCAACCCTATCCCCTATGGCTTTATGTATTTAATTTTTTTTTTTATGTATACAGTATATTAGATTAGATTATTAGTTAGCTAATTAAGTGCTTTGGCTTTATGTATTTAATTATTTATGTATACAGTATATTAGATTAGATTATTAGCTAATTAGCTTGAGTTCATTGAGTATTTACAACATTATCGAAAGCTCTTAATACTTATTTACACAAAATCACAAATCTCACAAATAGACAACGAGTGAGACGATAAACGCAATTCGATAGAATTGTCAATTCTTTTTTACCATACAAAGTCACAAATTTTCAAGTTCTTCAATTCTCTTAACAGGTAATTAAAATTATTAAATATTTCACCATTCTTGTTTATTGTTTTATTTACATGACTTAATAATTCTGATTTCAGAATAATATATATTCAAGAATTTGTTTCTTGATTAATTATTTGTTTAAATAGATGTGTAAAAATATGATGCTAAGGAAAATTGTTAGATGTAAATCTTCATATAGAATATCAAGATGATTGTGAGATTGGAAAAAATTTAAATGATAGTATGCACAACGATAATAGGTATCACTGTGACAATGAAAATAATAAGAATGTTGATAGTTGTTTAGATGATGTTGGTCACAATGATAAACCAAATGATTCGCTTTTATTTGACATATATGATCCAAGAAATTGGGATGCTCTTGATTCTAAATTAATAGATACTCTTGTGTAAGATTCTAAAATGTTGAAATCTTATTTACGATCAAGTATGTTGCAAGAGAAACTCAATGGATTGCTTTAATCTCTATTGAAAATGAGATTTTAAAAGAAGTTGATATCAAAAGTTTGGTGGATGATTTTGTGTTAAAATGTCCACGATGCATGTCACTTTTTAAATGAAATTTTAGATTAATTTTGTATACAATATTTATATTTTGAATTTTTGCCACAACTTTTTGAACAACTATTGTTTATATATGCAAAATATTTGAAAAAGGGGTCCAATTTAAGATATTATACAGGACCCCGTTTTTTATTGGAACGGCCCTATATATATATATATATATATATTAAAGTTTACTATAGAGCCATTTCCACTCTTTGAATAACAAGAGCCAGTTTCGCTGGCTCACTGCTTGCCCATCAACAGATGGACAAGCTTAATTTTTAAATTGGAGCCTTAAGGCTCCTTTTATAGGAGCATCAAGGCTCTCATGCCACTTTTCCCACCAAACTAATGGGACCCCATATGTTTTATTTTTTATTTTATTTTATTTTATTATTATTTTTTTATTTTTTAAAACAATTATTATTATTATTATTATTATTATTATTATTATTATTATTATTATTATTATTATTATTATTATTATTATTATTATTAGGTCATTTAAATGTTAATCTAAACAACTAATTTTTTCAAATATCTTTTTACCCACTGTTGATATAATTCGCTGGTCAAATTCGCTAATATAATCCACTAACGCTAACCGCTAACTGCTAACTGCTGATGATCAAACAAGGACATTGCGAGGTAGTTTTCCACTTCAATTTGTTGTGTCATTTAAATACTCTCTTTGTCAACAAATCTCTCAAGTAGTTAATATGATTGACTTTATTAATTATTTTTAAATTTTTTTTCATGGTATTAATAAAATACTTGGTAAATAAATATATAGCATTATTTTGTATTATAACTTTGATATTTAATTAAAAAATAATGCAAAAAAAAAGATAATAGACAATGTAGTGAATATAATCAATTGTTGAATTTGAATGTAAAGAATTTTTACATTGGAGAAAAATAAAGACAATATAACTAATGAAATTATTTCTCATAATTAATTTATTGATAATGAATAATTTTTTTTAATAAAGACATTGTAGGGACAATGTAGCGAATATAATCAATTGATGAATTTGAATGTAAAGAATTTTTATATTGGAGAAAAATAAAGACAATATAACTAATGGAATTATTTCTCTTATTTAATTTGTTGATAATGAATTTTTTTTTTTTTTGAATAAAGGCATTGTAGACACATAATTCTAAATTAAAGAAATGCATATGTATTATTTTTTGTTGTAGCTACTAACTTATTATTTATATAATTTAATAAGAGTAAAATAGAGTACTAATTATGTCAACTTTGATTGCGATGGGTTTCAAACCTAAGACCTTTCTTATTGAAATCAATGAGTAAGTTAACGGATAATCATATAAATAATTAAGGATAAATTAGGAAATCTAAAAAAAAATTAAAATATGATCAATCTGAGCCATTCATTGATTAAAAAATTTGACGATCATTTTTTTTTTTTTACCCATTATAGACCTAACTCTCTTTGGCTCTTATTAGTATATATATATATATATATATATATATATATATATATATATATATATATATATATATATATATATATAGGCCTAACTCTCTTTGGCTCTTATTAGTATAGTATATATATTATGTTCAATTACAAAGGAGTTTGAAGTTTAATGATGCAAAAGTGCAATAAATATTATCATTTCCTATTCCTCTCTTTCACTCTCAATTTATATACATATACATACACACACACACAAATATATATATATATATATATATATATATATATATATATATATATATATATATATATAGGCTTCGAATCCGGTGCAACCCCTATAGTAGATGAGACCATGAGGCCTCCTGATATCCATTGATTCATTTTCCATGAATGGTTGGGATTGGAAGAGATTGTGGTAGTAATTAAGGACATTTTTCAATGAAAAGGAGATAATAGTAATTGTAGTTCTATGTTTATTTATGGATATAATATAATTGGAATCTGAAGCATTATTTTTGGGAGTTTATGAATGGTAATTAATACTTTCAATTATTTACAAAGGCTGATGAACTGAACATGGCGTGAAAAAAGACTTAAGGAGAAAACGAACGGGTGGCTAGTAGCAGTACAGGTATGTGCATTTACGTGCCCTCGTGTGTGCATATACTGAAGATTGGGGTTTTTTTCCCAGGAGGGGTGGGGGTTGTTAGACGAACTAGAAGTTATGTGATGTGCATAGCGTGTGTGTGTTCAGGTGGGTGCATACAGGTCTGGTTGTGAAACAGATAGGTTGGCAGGAGGATGCATAGACAGCAATGAGTATGTGCAGAGAGTGCAACAAGGGTGAAATTATGGTTTGCACATTAATTTTAAAAAAATATTCGGGAGTTTGGTTGGCCGACATAATTGAAAAGAGATGTGTGAGCGTGAGATAGTGATTGTTGACAGTGTGGAATGGAAAGCATGTTGATTACAACTTAGTATGATGATCGTTACAGTGCATGGTGCATAGGCCAGAAAAGGCCTGTGTATATCGCCTGCATCTCTATGAGGATTTTGATGTTGTTTTTTTTTGGACGGCCTAAATATATTGGGATGGGTGTGCGTGAGCTTCAGAATTTATAAAGTGTGGAATGACAATACTGTGTGATTATATTGAGAAATTTGTTGGTTTTTTTTTTTGTTTTTGTTTTTGTTTTTTTTTGTTTTTTGTTTTTTTTTTTTTTTTTTGTTTTTTGTTTTTTGTTTTGTATTTGGTTGTTAAAAACGTAAAACGTTGATAAGTAGATTTTGTGTGGTAGGTGCACCACCCATGGAAGATGATGTCAACGCCGAACAGTGTGTTATAGATATATCGTCGAGTGGGACAAAGATTTGGTTGCGGTAGATGAGTTGACTTATTGATTGGGTTTAAAATTGTTATTAATTTGTAATTATGATGTGAGCGTTGTTGTATGCAGGTGGATGCATTATTCAGTAAAGTATAGCTGTAAGTAAATACTAATATGGTGCATATGCATCTTCGTGCACTGCTAGTGCGTAGCAGGCCACCGGTCGGTGCATAACGCTGTGGCTAAAAACATGCATGTGTCGCGGTATGCATTAGTGAATAGAAGAAAGTTCATAGCACTTGTTTTGTGTGGGTTTTATGTTTTGGTTTTGGGTTAGTCCTCTGCTGGCACCCAAGTTTTCACGCACTTGACAATTGATTTTTATTTCAAACAAGGATGTGTGCGTCGTTATATAAAGGTGAATGCGTTACACTGTTAACAAGAGTTATTACTTATTACTAATACCGGTGTGTGCGTAGTAGGCCGTCAGTCTGTGCATGTCGCTGAGTAGGCCAGCAGTCTGTGCGTAGTAGTAAAAAAGGTGAATGCGTTACTCCTAAAAACAAGAGTAAGTAGTTATTAATAATATGGTGGGTATGCATCAGTGTGCACCGCCAGGTGCATAGTAGGCCATCAGACTGTGCATAACGCTGGCGATGAATGCTTACATGTTTCTGTGTTTGCATTATACGATTGAAGTTAGTGCGTACTGCTGGAATATATGACTCATCTATAATACGCAATGTTCATTTGAGTGCACGTACGTAAAGCTTGTGAGAATTCAAATGCATTTAAAAAATCCCTAAAAACGTAAGACGAATATAAGTTACAACTGTAATACGAAATGTTCAAGTGAAAACCCAAAACAATCGGAAACAAAATCCCAACAAAACTGACCACAATATTTAAAGTGAGGAAGGAATTGTAAAAGCTGTGTATAAACGAAAGGTTTGACAAGATGCTTTGGAGAGGCGCAAATCTTCAGGGGAAAAAAATTGCCTCATTAACCTCGTCAGGCTCAACATCTGATCCATCCGTATCTGGCGCCGGTTGAGCGGGTTCTTGGGGCACTTCTACTACTTCCGACTGTGGCAAAGGTGCCACCGCATCAACTACACCCACCGGCTCAACACCACCATCCCCTGCAAATGGCACAAATCAAAAGATCGAAACCAAAAACAAAAAACCCCATAACATAAAGAATACCACTACAAAACATCATAAAGCTGAAAAGCAATGACCTAAGGACAAACTCAACAACCTTAGTGCACAAAGCTAAATCAAAAACGCAAACATACAAAAAATAACCCCCCAAAACGAAGACCATTAAACCTAGCTTTATCACGATGACACACATCCACGCACAAATTATGAAACCACACACACGCAACATCAATAAACTTTTAACCACTAACTACAAGTCCATTTAGACTAAGTTGCACACGGTGACATACATCTATGCACAAACGTGAAGACTAGCAAATCTGTAGAATAACATAGTACTGTTCACGAACGAAAGATCCCAAAAATAATCAAAAAACTTAAAACACACAACACAAATGCATAAAATCAAAAAAAATGACAAAGGAATGACCGAAGCACAAACCAAATACCCATAGTGCACAAAGCTAACAACAAAAGACAACACCCCCCAACACCGACGCACAAGCCACACCTCAACCCCGCACACACTTGCCAAAAAACACCTCCCAAAAGTAAATTCCATTTAGCCTAGTTTGCACATTGTGAAACACATCTATGCACCAACCATAAAACACACACATACCACAACAATAACGCGCATGTCAGAATAGGAAAAAATTGCCCGGCTGTCTACCCTACGCAACAACATAGCACACCAACCTTTTATTATTATTATTATTATTATTATTATTATTATTATTATTATTATTATTATTATTATTATTATTATTATAAGCACATCCACCTATTCTAGGTGCTCACATACCTCAGAATAGATACGCACACACCTAGATATGCACAAGTAACAGTGAGAGAAATTAAAAAACACAGTAAACAAGTTTAACAGTAGCGTCCAAAATTTTGACAGCAAAGGCAATATCTGTTTTTAACATTAGCTAATAACTTTCATATCTCTTACTCTTAAACATGGAAAAAGAACAGGATATGCATTCATTTTTATCATCAACTGTGTTTCCAGAGCTATAAGATATTCTACCCAAATAGATCAACCAACATAACATAAAAAAGAAGAAATACAAAAGAACAATGCTAAGAAAATAAAGCTAAAATCTTGAAGCAAAAAACCAGATAGGAAAACATAACCTTAATCATGCTTTGCCATGCAATCCTTCATGAAAGCAACTAGTTTTTCAACCCCAGCCAAAGGCATAGCATGGTAAATGGAAGCCCGGATTCCACCCACCGACCTGCACCCCTTGAGCTGCACCATTTTCCCAGCAGCAGCCTCCTTAATAAATTCACCTTATAGCATAGAAATATTTAATTATGATTACAGAGCATCATATCTCAAACATCATAACACTTATTTCCTCATATGATCCGAAGAATGTCTCATTGTCATTGCGGGCGCAAATAAATCAAGTCGTCATAAACACGAGCCAAAAAACTCTAACACAGCAAAAACAAATGCAGAAACCAAAAACAAAAAAACAACCCTAACACACAAACAAAAAACACACACAGAGTCTAAAAAAACCCAAAAAAAAACAAAAAATAGACGTACAATAAGGTTTCATTCATCCTTGAATTTTCAATGTAACTTCTACCATCCACACGCACAAACCAAAAATAAACGCACAGTCCCAAAAAAATCCAAAAAAAAAAAAAAAAACTTGATGACTGCCCTACCACCCCACATTAGCGCCGGATACCCCACACGGCAAACCCGACCGAAAAAAAAACCCCCCATTAACAACGCCCGCACCGCCACTAAAACGCCAAAACGCATAAAAAAAAAAAAAACCCACAACTAAACGAACCCTAACCAAGCTACCACCGCACAACACCGCCAATCCCCCCGCCTCCTAGCCCCCGAAAACACCAGCCACAAAACCCCAATGTCAGAACCCACAATCCGTAGAAAAAAAAATCAAAAAAAAAATACACATACAAAGACTCATTCGCCCAGGAAAAATACAAAAACCACGATGAACAATCAACACCTTCGGACCAGTAAACAAACGCCCAAAACATTTTTTAAAAAAACGAAGCAAGTGTCCCTGGTATTGCAAACGCCGAACAAGTTAAGAAATTTAAAAAAAAAAAAAAAAAACCGACAGAATACCTGGAAGGGGATTGGGCGAACACCTCCTAATCCGCTTAGATCGCCTCGAGCTCAACCCAGCCATGAAAAACACGATCCAAAACAACGCAAAATCGACCATGCGAATGAAGATGAAGACTATCGAGGAAGAACAAGAGACGATCAGACCGAGAATAAAAACAAATACCTAATGAATCGGGTTAATGAGAGAGAAAACAAAAGTGACCTAATATATCTCTACACACGCTCCCAAAAATCACGCGGCGTAATAATAACTTAATATAATGAGCATCATTCCAAAAGAAAAACCTACCCCCCTCTTAACAAAAATACATGTCACGTGTCTTCACAGAGCAAGTAATCTGCATCGTTGAAAAAGGAAATCAAACGATCAGGATTACGGCTCACAAGCTCATCCAACTAGGGGGTTGCACCGGATTCAAAATATATATATATATATATATATATATATATATATATATATATATATATATCTTACAAAGGTTCAAACCATATCAGTAACACTTTACCTTTATTTAATTAGATTTTTTACCCCTTCACAAGAGGGATTTGTAATGTATAATTGATACAAAATATATTTTGTGATTTAGTCATGACAAATGTTTTTAAAGTCTATTTTTTTTATTAATTATTTAGTCAATGTAGTTTTTGTGAATAAACAATATATGTGCATGGACATTATTATAGTTATTATACTATGATAATGTAGGAACCGATGGTAGGAAAACAAATAATAATCAAATAAAATTGACTATTATTTTCTGGAAAGAAGGGAAGAAATGAAGAAATTTGGCTAGTGTTTGGTGTTGGGTTTTTGCAAGAGTCGAGTGAGCACTCTTTCCTTAAAACCTTATTTGCCACCTCCCAAAGATGCTAGGAGCGTTGTGGCCTAGGCTTCCCAGGATAAAACTTGCTAGTGATTCAATGTTTGAGCACTCAAACAAGGAATCCGGCGAGCAAGACACGGCTATGAACACAGAAGGCTAAAGAAGGAGTAGAAGCAGAGAGGTTTTGAGGCCAAAGAAAAGATGAACTTTCGTGTTCAATTTTTGTATGTAAAACTCTACTGCCCAACTCTTCTTTTTATAGGGGTGAAGGATTTAATAGCTTTTAATTGGCACTTTAAGGCACCCCCCCCCCCCCCCCACTACTCCTGATAACAGCAGCCATTACCATGGGTTTCAATTCAAAAATAAAGATTGGAATTAATTCCGTAACAGTAGAATTGAACACCCAACGCTCACAGACTGCACAGGTTCGTGTAGGCCGAAACTAGAAGTTTTGGCCATGGGCCCTTATCAAAGTTTCGGCCATGGGCCCTTATCATGTCTCAGCCCGCAAGGCCGAGACTTCAGTTTCGGCTTATAGCCGAAAATCCATGTTACTGGTTTCGGTGACTTCAGTTTCGGCTTATAGCCGAAAATGCATGTTACTGGTTTCGGCTACCACAAAGCCGAAACCAAGGTGTGGCCGAAACTACCTACTGGTTTGGCCACAAGGCGTAGTTTAGGCTACATCTTATAGTGGCGTGATCGAAAATGACAGTCCGTTTGGCATAACTTAGCCCGCAAGGCCAGCCAATTTCCAGACGACATTCGTGCCCGCAGGTGCCCGGGCTTGAATCAAGCCTTTTTCAACCTCTGCTAGTTGGAATTTGATTTGCACCCCCCCCCCCCCACCCCCGCCCGCGCGAGAGAGCCTCTATACTATACAATTCTACAAGCTTCAAAAGAGCTCTTGTATATAAGGGGGGAAAATCTTCATTCCAAAGCAATGTGGGACAAAAGCTCACTTTTTCCCTTCATTTTCCAACTCAAATGAGTCTACTTTTAGAATCAATATCTCATTCACCCATTATCCGTTTTGAGCGTACAATATATCAATCTCTTCGTCTCACTACGAAGTATCCGAATCCACTTTGACCCGACCCAAATCGGAAGTGGACCCCACTGATAATTGTACCACAAAATAGCCACTTAACATGCCATTTTATGCCATTTTAAGTTATTTTTTCCAACAATCCCCCACATGAATGAAAAATTGATTTTCGGGGTATTTTGAAATCGGAAACAACTGTGTTCAAACGGTCGATCCATGCATAGGATAGGTAGGGAGTCACTACACCCTTTGAACCTTCCCTCGTGAAGACATGTTTACTCTACTGGCTGTACGGTAGAACGCGATGTCTTTGAACCGACTGCCCTTTGTGTAGACGATGACATATCTCACACAGGAATCTCCCAACCATGTTCTTGCTCTCACGAGTGTGCCCGTTTTGGTCGTGGGTCACCGTTCCTGGTTCTGCGAGAGTTTCTAAAGATTTGTGCCCAACAATTCTCCTTTGAAGCGACCCTCACTTCTCTCTAACATAGGTGATTCTTTCTCGAGTATCCCGCATACTCAAGTATCATTCAAGAATTAACATGCTAGCCTCTTGCGGGAGTCACTGTTTTAACGAGGAGTGGTAGGGGGTCCGAGACCCCCACAGTGACGCGCTCCGTTCCATAATTTAGTTGTCTCATTGAACCTAGGTGCCAGCTAGGTTGGGTATCCACTATAGAACTTTTTAGTCCAAGGGCATTAGACCCATTCCTCGTGTCAACTTCTCCACAACTTCTCTTCCTAACCATTTGGTCAACGGATCCGCTATATTGTCTTTTGACTTTACGTAGTCAATCGAGACAACACCAGTTGTGAGTAGTTGTCTAATGGTATTATGTCTACGACGCACATGTCTAGACTTACCATTATACATATGACTCTGTACTCTCCCGATTGTGGCTTGACTATCGAAATGCACACATATTGGAGGTACCTGTCTTTCCCAATTAGGAATGTCCTCTATAAAATGGCGTAGCCATTCAGCCTCTTCACAACCTTTCCAAGGTTATCAGCTCAGATTCCATTGTGGATCTAGTTATCACAGTTTGCTTAGAGGATTTTCATGCAACGGCTGCACAGGCTAGTGTAAACACGTAGCCACTCGTGGACTTAGAGTCCTTAATGTCATATATCCAGTTCGCGTCACTATACTCTTCAAGTACAGCGGGATATCTCCCATAGTGCAGTCCAAGATTACGAGTATACCTCAAGTGTCTCATAACCTTTACTATTGCCTTCCAGTGCATAGCACCGGGGTTACTCGTACATCTACTGAGTTTACTAACCGCATAGGCAATATCCGGCCTAGTACAGCTCATAAGATACATCAAACTACCAATAACCTGAGCATATTCCACTTGTGAAATACCTTCTCCGTGGTTCTTGGTTAGATGAATGTTTGTGTCAAATGGTGTCCTAGCCACTTGACTATCATCCTTGTTAAATTTCTCAAGGATTTTGTCAATATAATGTGATTGGCTCAACACGAGACCATCAAGTCTTCTAATGATTCTAATCCCGAGGATTAAATCAGCCAAACCCATATCCTTCATGTCAAATCTCGCATTTAACATGTTTTTAGTAGACTTGATCATCCAATCATTACTACCAACGATGAGAATATCATCGACATATAAACAAAGGATGACATAGCCATCTATCGTTTCCTTAACGTAGACACATTTGTCACTTTCGTTTATTTTAAACCCGTTAGTTAACATCGCATGGTCAAACTTCTCATGCCACTGCTTAGGCGCTTGTTTTAAACCATAGAGCAATTTAACCAATTTACACACTTTCCTTTCTTGGCCCGGAACCACGAACCCTTCGGGTTGTTCCATATAGATTTCCTCATCTAATTTGTCATTTAGGAAAGCGGGTTTCACATCCATTTGATGAACTTCCAAGTTCCTCAACGTGGCTATAGAAAGTATCATCCTAATGAAGTTTATTCTCGTCACGGGAGAATATGTGTCGAAGTAATCGAGGCCCTCGCGTTGCCTGTTACCCTTGATTACAAGCCTAGCCTTATACTTCTCGATGGAACCATCCGGTTTCATCTTCCTTTTAAAGACCCACTTGGATCCTAAGGGTTTACTACCCGGAGGAAGATCAACAAGTTCCCAAGTGTGATTCTGTAGAATAAAATCCACTTCACTTTTTATAGCCTCTTTCCACATTGGTCCTTCAGTAGAAGTCACAGCTTCTACATACGTTCGAGGCTCGTTTTCTATCAAACAAGATAGAAAATCAGGTTCGTTTTCTAATAAACAAGTTAGAGTACCCGAATCGTACTCTAGCAAGTAAGTTAGAAAATCAGGACCGAATGATTTTCTAACTCTCGCCCGCTTACTGTCTTGGCTCGAGCTCGGGTTCTCTCTCAGATTCCCCACTATCATTATCCATAGTTTCGTCAAACGTTCGTTTTGACGTACTTGGTCCCTCGTTGGACCTACACGGAAATATATTCTCGAAAAAATATGCATTCCTTGATTCTATTATCGTGTTCTCGTGTACATCTGGATTATTGGACTCGTGTACTAAGAACCGATAAGCACTACTATTATGTGCATAGCCAATAAAGATACAATCCACCGTCTTAGGACCTATCTTTACTTTCTTAGGTGTTGGCACCAACACTTTGGCAAGACACCCCCACACTTTCAGGTACTGGTAGGAAGGTTTCCTACCGTTCCACAGCTCATAAGGCGTCTTATCGAGCTTCTTGCGGGGTACCTTATTCAAAAGGTAATTACTTGTCAAAATCCCCTCACCCCACGCATCTTGAGGTAGGCCCGAACTTATAAGCATCGCATTCATCATATCTTTCAATGTACGATTCTTTCGTTCGGCAACACCGTTCGATTGAGGTGGGTAAGGTGCCGTACGCTCGTGTATTATACCTACACTTGCACAGAAGTCACCAATAGGTGCTTCGTACTCACCACCTCGATCGCTTCTAACCTTCTTAATTCTCCGATTAAGTTGGTTTTCCACTTCATTCTTATAAAGAACTAATTTATCAACGGCTTCATCTTTGCTCTTAAGCAAATACACATAGCAGTATCGTGTGCTATCATCGATAAATGTGATAAAATACTTATTACCACCTCTCATTTGTATCGATCTAAAATCGCACAAATCACTATGGATTAATTCTAGTCGTTCATTTTCCCTTTCAACCGATTTGAAAGGTACTTTCGTTAGTTTTGGCTCAACACAAATTTCACACTTGTTATTTGTGTCAATTTGAAAGTTAGGAATATGGTCCATGCTAATTAATCTATGCAAAGAATTAAAATTAACATGACCTAGTCTACCATGCCACAAATTGGAAGACTCAAGCAAGTAAACAGAATTGACTTTGCTTTTATTGATAACAGGAATTACACTGAGTTTAAACAGCCCATCAGTTACATATCCTTTACCAACAAACATCCCTAACTTGGACAAAACTACTTTGTCTGACTCGAACACCATGCGAAAGCCATGCTTGTTCAACAGAGAGTCAGACACAAGATTCTTCCTCAGCTCAGGAACATACAGCATGTTGTTCAACGTCAGTTCTTTCCCGGAAGTCATCTTCAGAACCACCTTGCCCATGCCTTCCACAGCAGACTAAGCAGAGTTTCCCATCCACACCTTTTCACCCTCAACGGTCTCAAAGGTGTTGAACATCTCTCGGTTGCAACACAAGTGTCTGGTTGCACCGGTATCAATGAACCATTCACGAGGGTTTGAGCCCACGAGGTTCACTTCGGTCACCATAGCCGAAAGGCTAATCTCGACCTCCTTCTGACTGCTATCTCCAACAACATTGGCTTCAGAACTCTTGTTCTTCTACCTTGGAGCCTTGCATTCAGATGCTCTGTGGCCATGCTTGCCACAATTGTAGTATTCACCAGGAAACTTGTTCTTGGTAACGCCATCTTTCGGACCTAGCTTTCGCTTTTCCTTCTTGTTCCTCTTGGAGCTCTTACCGTGCTCCACAACGTTGGCCTTAGCGCCAACAACGATAGGAACTTTCCTATCATTCGTCCTGTTCCCTTCCTCAATCTTGAGTCGCTGGATCAGGTCCTTCAGATTCATCTCCTTTCGCTTATGCTTAAGGTAGTTCTTGAAGTCCTTCCAACCTAGAGGCAACAAATAGATCACAGATCCCACTTGGAAGGCTTCACTTAGCACCATGCCCTCGTCACGGATCTCATCGAAGATTAATTGCAAATCTTCTACCTGACTTAGCACAATTTTTGAATCAACCATTTTAAAGTCGAGGAATCGGCCAACCACAAACTTCTTTGAGCCGGCATCCTCACTTCGGTATTTATGATCCAAAGCTTCCCACAACGCTTTTGATGTGCTTATCTTTCGATATACATCATACAGCGTGTCACACAATCCGTTCAGGATGTAGTTTCGGCAAAGGAAGTCTGAATCCTTCCAATAGCCAACTGCCATCACGGATTGTGCATCTTGTTCCTTCAACTCGGGAACCTTCTCGGACAAGAACCTTGCCAAGCCGAGAGTTGCTAAGTAGAACAACATTTTCTGTTGCCACCTCTTGAAGTTCGAACCAACACCGGTAAACTTCTCCGGCTTTTCAGCCGAACCACTCGGTACCGAAGGTACCCGAGACATGGGAATATATCCCTCAGTGCTCCCACCATCCTGTGAACCAACGTTCACTGGTGTAGCTTTGGAATTAGCAACATTGTTACTATTTCCTCCATTGTTGTTTTCAACAACATTTTCTTCCCCATTGTTAACGATAGGCAACTCGGGGTTCTCCATTTCTTCAAGGAAATCAGAGAAAACAACCAACGGGAAAACAAGAAATAAGGTTTTAAGACTGTAGGAACCGTTGGTAGGAAAACAAATAATAATCAAATAAAATTGACTATTATTTTCTGGAAAGAAGGGAAGAAATGAAGAAATTTGGCTAGTGTTTGGTGTTGGGTTTTTGCAAGAGTCGAGTGAGCACTCTTTCCTTAAAACCTTATTTGCCACCTCCCAAAGATGCTAGGAGCGTTGTGGCCTAGGCTTCCCAGGATAAAACTTGCTAGTGATTCAATGTTTGAGCACTCAAACAAGGAATCCGGCGAGCAAGACACAGCTATGAACACAGAAGGCTAAAGAAGGAGTAGAAGCAGAGAGGTTTTGAGGCCAAAGAAAAGATGAACTTTCGTGTTCAATTTTTGTATGTAAAACTCTACTGCCCAACTCTTCTTTTTATAGGGGTGAAGGATTTAATAGCTTTTAATTGGCACTTTAAGGCACCCCCTCCCCCCCACTACTCCTGGTAACAGCAGCCATTACCATGGATTTCAATTCAAAAATAAACTCTTCTTTTTATAGGGGTGAAGGATTTAATAGCTTTTAATTGGCACTTTAAGGCACCCCCCCCCCCCCCCACTACTCCTGGTAACAGCAGCCATTACCATGGATTTCAATTCAAAAATAAAGATTGGAATTAATTCCGTAACAGTAGAATTGAACATCCAACGAATCATGTCTCGACAGAAAATGACGGGTTCAATCTCTGCTAGTTAGAATCATGGTTGCCAGTAATATCAGTTGTGAAGGACTGTCTTGCAGCAAGGGAAGATATTGATTCTTTAGGGGAGATCATGATGCTGACTAGACCTAATTGTCCTTGGAAACTTCATATATTTGACCTTTAAACTAATTAAGAGCTAAGTATTCTCATTTTTAAGGAAAATATTTCTACATTTATATATTATAGTGAATGATCATATTGTGCAAGTTGATGTGAAAATTCATTTATCTTAGAATTTTTTTAAATTTTTTTTTGAAGTTCCTTGCTTATGCTCAGACGTTTATCCATTTACTATTGCTAGAGTATAAGAAGCAAGGGCTGAAAGCACAAAAGAAGGAATCAGATGATCTTGCGGTCACCAGAAAAATTGTCCAACAACCTTTTGGAAAAGTTAAGGGGTCATTTACTTCGTTTCTCTGTTTTTCCATTTCTCCATTTCTCTAGTTTTCCTTCTCCATTCTTCCAGTTTTCCATTTCTCCAATTTTTCAATTTTCATTCCACATTCCTCTAGTTCTTCATTTCTCTAATTTTTTTATTTTATTAAATACAATCATCTCATATAACATTTTTATATTTCTACAACGAAGATAATAATAATAATAATAATAATAATAACAACAACAACAACAACAACAACAACAACAATAATAATAATAATAATAGTAATAATAATCTTTTCTGTTAATTTTTGTTAGTTCACCGTGAACTTACTCATTGATTTCAATAAAAAGGTCTTAGGCTTGAACCTCAATACCTTATCCCAATCAAAGTTGGCATAAAATAATTGGTAGGGAATATCCCGACCGACATAACCTCCACCACGACCGGATTGCCTTTGTCTTTGTCTTTCTGTCTTTGCAGGTAGCAGGTCGGGCTTTTTACGAAGACCCCGGTCGGGAAGCGACCGGGAATTGCCCGAGCGCTGGTGTCGACCACCGAGCGGTAGCCCTTTGGCGAGAGAGCTGACAGAGGACACGTGGCGGCTCTTCACGACGACAGGCAGGGCACCCGGAAGGGTGACACGTGGTGGCTACGTGGAGGACATGCCGAACGGCTGGAGTTTTGTCCCCGGCATAACGGCTATAAATACCCACAGTAGCTACAGTGTGAGGGACTTTTGGACGATCGATAGGTTGTTGTTAGAGAATCCCGACCGCACTCAGTCGGTACTCAGAGCAACCAAGTAGATTGTACTTAGGGCCTCTACCGTGATCAATAAAGTCTTTTATTTGCTTTAAACGGTCTCGGGTATTTTATATTGCTTGCGTATAATTAGCAGTATCATTTTGGCGCCGTCTGTGGGGACCAGTGCAACAAAGCTACGTCTTGACGAGCACTCGACCTCTTTGCAACGATGTATCCGTGGGCATACAACAACTTTGCCGACGACCAAGCAGATGTGGCGAGCTCATCTGACCACCATGCTACCCAACAGCAAGGTCAGACGGTCGATCTAAACCTCAACCTCTCACCACCGCATCCATCAAATGCATACTTAGCCGCCCAACAGCCGGTGAATTACTTACAACCCGGATACCCAACACCCGGTCAGCCATACCAGCAGCAGCCGATGATGTATCCCGGCCAGTATCCGTACCCGGTCCCACCCCCACCGTATGGATATTGGCCAGGTCAACCGATATGCTACACTCCCCCGGTTGGTTATCTACCATATACGCCTGCTTATACAGCTCCAGCCGCCGCCCCTCCAGTACAACCGACCGCACAGGAAGAGCCGCAGCGTCAGTCCGCATCCCGGGCTCGACGCTCGGCTCACTCGCGGTTGGGGTCGGGGGGTGCTGATGCGATGGAGGCACCAGCTCAGGCCGTCCAAGCGGAGGACCCTGAAGAAACTGCCCGGGCGGCGGCTTTTGATCGTCTTCGACCGGAGATGCGCCAGCGTTTGGGACCCCAAGACCCGAACCGCGGGCAAGAAGACGTACAGATGCAGGAGGCTAGCCAGGAGGCTTCATCTGGGTATAGCGGGTCGAGATCTCACCGACGGCGACGCGCTCGGGATACAGCCCAAGCCGCTCAAGCCGCTGAGCTCAACGAAACCCGAGGATTGCTCTATAACCTCCAGGCGGAAGTTGCGCAGCTCAGGAATGCGTACCCTGCAACACCCCCGGTCAACCAATCGACTCTGCACCAGACGCCTTTCACAGCAGCGGTAATGGCCCAGCCTTACCCGCTCGACTTGAAGGTCTCTGGCGAGAAGAGTTACGACGGACGGGCGGACCCCGAAGCCCATGTGAATGATTTTTATAGCAACATGATGATGAAGGGCGTTTCAGACGCCGTAATGTGTAGGGCATTCTACTCTACGCTCACCGGTCGAGCAGCAGAATGGTTTCGGACCTTACAACCGGGCTCGATCGACAGATTTGACACCTTGGCGATCAAGTTTGTGAGGAAGTTTATTACTTCCAAAGTGGTGAGAAAGCCCTACATGTATCTTGAGAAGGCCAAGCAGCTAGAAGGGGAAAGCTTGACTGATTTCCTCGTCAAGTGGAAGGCAGCGGTCGGGGAGGTCGAGCCTATGGACGATGCGACCGCCACCCATATGCTTCACATATCTCTCCGGGCGGGACATTTGTATCAAGACTTCATCCTACACCCCCCGACCAGTTATGAGGAGGCCCTTCGAAGGGTCACAGACTATGCCAACGCCGGCGAGGCGAACGCCGTAAAGCGCTTGCAGGAGGTCGGCTCTTCGTCCCGTAAACCGGCCGGCCGGGCGGAACATCGGTCGGGAGATGACAATCCCCGATCTCGCACCAGGCCTGGCGAGTTTACGGCCTTGAATCGATCCGCAGCGGAGGCCATGCAGTACGCCCAGTCTTGCAACCTCATCAAACTCCCCCATCCCGATCGAGATGGCCCTGACAAGAATAAGCACTGTGCTTACCATCGATGCGCCGGGCATGACACCGAGGAATGTACGCACTTGCGCCAATTGTTGGAAGATTTGCTCAACTTGGGCAAGTTGGACAAGTGTGTGGGGAAGAGAGAGGACAACAAGAGGAACATCGATCGGAGGGATTACAGGCGCTCTCATCACCGCTCTGATCGGTCAGGTCAGGACCGAAGAGATGATCGAAGGGACGATCGTCATGATGACCGACGGGACCCTGACCCTCCGTCTGGCAGCCGCCCATCCGGAAAGCCAACCATACACGTCATTTTCGGCGGGCTGGAAGATGCTTCCCGACCGAGGACAAATTGCCCGGTCGCAATAGTGGATTCCCGGGAGACCGGGAAGAGGCAGAAGATGGAGCCCATAACCTTCACCCTTGAAGACCAACCTAGCAGTAGTGACCACGGCATGGAGGCGCTCGTGGTCACGATTGACGTTAAGGGGACAGACGTCCAGAGGGTTATGGTCGATACGGGCAGCAGTGTGAACGTCCTATACCTGGACGTCTTTGAAAAGCTTGGCCTTGACAGGAAGGAGCTGACTCCGGTCGGTGTACCACTGTCAGGATTTACCGGGGCTCTTATTTACCCCGAGGGAAAAATAACGCTCCCGGTCGAGATCGGCACACCTCCACGGTCGATCAAAACGGAGCTGGAATTTGTTGTGGTCAACCTCCATTGCGTCCACAACATTATCTTGGGCCGACCCGCCATTATGAAGATCGGTGAGATAATTTCTATGCCCCACCTGTGCATGAAATTCCCCACCCCCAATGGGGTCGGTGTGCTCCGTGGCGACGTCCAATCCGCCCGGAAATGTTACTCCCGAGCGGTTAATAGACGTGACTCCGGTCCATCTTCCCGGGTGAACACCATAGCCAAGGAAGAGGCTAAGGGTCGGAAGGAACAACCTGAGCCTTCCGAAGAAATAGAAGAGGTTCCCCTGTCCGAAGACCGCCCGGATAGGAAAATCAAGATTGGCCGAGCCCTCACCCCCGAGCTTCGAGCGGAAGTTTTGACCATACTCCGGGAGTATGCTGATATCTTTGCGTGGGGGCCTGAAGACATGCCCGGGATCGACCGATCGGTCATCTGTCACAAATTGGCCGTCGATCCCACAGCCAAGCCGGTCGTGCAGAAAACACGACACCTTTCCTCCGATCGCCGCGAATTTGTTAGAGAAGAAGTCAAAAAGATGGCGGCGATCGAGCACATCCGTTCGGTGGTCTATCCCGAGTGGGTGGCAAATATTGTTCTTGTTCCTAAGCCCCCAGCATGGAGGATGTGCATCGATTTTACGGACCTCAACAAGGCCTGTCCGCTCGACCCGTATCCTCTACCGAGCATTCACCAGATGGTCGACGAGACGGCCGGGGCCGAATTAATGAGCTTCATGGATGCCTTCAAGGGGTACCATCAGATCATGATGCACCATGAAGACGAGAGCAAGACAGCCTTCGTGACCCCGGACGGGCTGTATTGTTACCGAGTGATGCCGTTCGGCCTCCGGAACGCAGGAGCAACCTACCAGAGGATGGTCAACATGCTCTTTGCCGATCTATTGGGCCGAACAATGGAAGCTTACATCGATGATATGCTGGTCAAGAGTCGGGACCGATCCGACCACACTCGGGATCTCCGGGAGTGCTTCCAGATCATGAGGAAGTACCAGTTGCGGCTGAACCCGACGAAGTGCACATTCGCGGTTCAGACCGGCAAGTTCCTCGGCTATATGATGACCAAGAGAGGAATTGAGCCCAACCCGGCCAAAGTAAAAGCCATTCTGGACATGCAACCACCTTCCACCGTTCGGGAAGTCCAGCAATTGACCGGGCGGTTGGCAGCCCTCAGCCGCTTCCTCTCCAAGCTAGCCGAGCGCGCTTTGCCTTTTTTCAAAGTTTTGCGGAAGGTTAATGGATTCGTCTGGGACGAAGAATGCCGAGCGGCTTTTGATGAGCTGAAGGAATATCTCATGTCACCGATCGTGCTCTCAAAGCCCGAGCTCGGAGAAGAGCTAGATGTGTACCTCGCCGTTTCCGACCGTGCAGTAAGCGCAGTATTGTGCCGAACCGATCCGGAAGGGGTCCAGCGACCGGTGTACTATGTAAGCCACGCGCTACATGGTCCCGAGCTCCGGTACTCCCGGCTAGAGAAGGTCGTCTACGCCTTATACATTGCCGCGAAGAAGTTGGCTCCCTATTTCCAAGGTCGAGTAATTCGCGTGTTGACCGATCAACCGATCGGACCAGTCCTCCGAACTGCCTCATCATCAGGTCGCCTAGTCAAGTGGGCGTTAATGTTGACCCAGTATGCGATCGAATACCGACCAAGACCGGCTATCAAAGGTCAGGCCCTTGCTGATTTCTTGGTCGAATGCACCGCCTGGGATACCCGACCCCCCGAGGTAGCGGATCCCGAGGCTGAGTGGTGGTCGTTGGCTACTGACGGGTCGAGTAGCAAGAAAGGAGCAGGAGGAGGAGTGGTGGTCACAAGCCCGGAAGGATTCAAGGCTTATTTTGCTCTCATGTATCAGTTCCACCCGACCAATAATGAAGCCGAATACGAAGCCTTTGTTAATGGCTTACAATGCGCTCGGGATTTGGGGGCTGAATACATCCGGGCGCAAATGGATTCCGCGCTCGTGGTCGGGCAAGTTCTCGGGGATTATGAGGTCAATGGAGAGCGTTTGCAATTGTACCGAGACCTTGCCATGGAGAAGCTTGCTCAGTTCCGGGGGTATACCGTCTGACATATACCCCGATTGGATAATGCCGATGCAGATATCTTATCTAAACTGGCCCAAGACGCACCAGAACACATGTCGAAGATAGCCCGGATTTTGGTGATCCCGAGGCACAGCATCCATCGTCTACCGGTCAATCCAATCCAACCGGCAGAAGACAATTGGATCACCGATCTGAAGGAGTTCCTCGAGCACGGTCGACTTCCAGACGACCCTCAGCGTGCTCGAAAGGCCAAGTTGAGAGCCCCGAGGTTCCAAGTCTTGAATGGCCGTCTCTACAGGCGATCGTATGGAGGCCCTCTCATGCGTTGCTTGACCGCATTTGAGGCCGATTTAGTCATGAAGGAACTTCACTCGGGAATCTGCTCTTCGCATCAAGGAGGCCGATCGCTTGCCCGTCGTATCATGCTGATCGGGTACTATTGGCCGTCCCTCCAGCTAGACTGTGAAAAGTTAGCTCGGGAATGTGAGACGTGCCAACTGTACGCCCGGATGCCTGGACGACCAGCAACCTTCTATCAACCAGTCACGACCGCAATTCCTTTCGCTAGGTGGGGGGTGGATATCTTGGGCCCCTTTCCTCAGCTCTCTGGTCGGAGAAGGTTCGTGATTGTCGCCATTGATTATTTCTCCAAGTGGATAGAAGCCGAGCCCCTAGCTACGATCACCTCTCAGCAATGTGCTCGTTTTCTTTGGCGAAATGTGGTTTCCCGCTTTGGCGTGCCCGTACATCTCATCAGTGACAATGGCCGCCAGTTCGTAAGCCAGTACTTCCAGAACTTTTTGGCCACGATCGGGACGACTCACATCCGATCGTCGGTGGCTTACCCGCAGGGAAACGGACAAGTGGAGAATGCTAACCGGACGATCTTGGAAGGTCTGAAAAAGAAGCTACATTCAGCTGGTCGTAGTTGGGCCGATGAGTTGCCATATGTGCTGTGGACTTATCGAACGACCCCGAGAGAAGCTACTTTGGAGACCCCTTTCGCCCTGGTTTATGGAGCCGAAGCTCGACTCCCGATCGAGGCTTGGATCCCGACCGATCGAGAGAGAACTTACAATGCGGAGGAGAATGAACATGCGATGGCCGTAGACCTCGATGCGGTCGAAGAAAAAAGAGAGCTAGCCGCTCGGCGTATGGCCGAATACCAGAAGCGTGTTAAGAGTTCAAAAGACGTTCGGGTCAACCCTCGTTATTTTCAGGTTGGAGACTATGCTCTACGGCGAAGGGAGGCCAGTCAACCTTTAGAGGGCGGAAAGCTAGCTCAAAACTGGGAAGGGCCGTACATCATCAGCGCGATCATACGGCCGGGAACATACCGACTGGAGACGACAACCGGGCGGGTAATCGAGGGGACTTGGAATTCCGAACACCTCGTTATGTTTAGGCATTAAGCCTATTTTTGGTAATCTTTGGACGAAGAGGGGGCTTGACCTGCGAGTTAGTCCCGATCGTCGTTTGTAATGAAGTTTTATGATTGTAAATATTTGTTTAACCGCCTGCGAGCGGGAAGGTTTTAATGTATATACGATCGGTGATTGCTCGACCGCTTACATGCGACGGCCCGGTCGGTTATTTTCTCTACCTTCATCTCCAAGTCAATAATTGATTGCACGCAGATCAATTCATCTCCAAGTTACATCGACCGGGCGAATCTATCGACCGGTCAAAGGCGCTCCACATCGGCGGACATGCGAGTCACGCCATTGATCGGGGAAGCTAGGAGCACACAGCATAATTCCCCGATCTGATCACCTCTTGTCCACTATTGCACTCACTCGTGCCATGAGAGCACAATAGTGTGGGGGCTGGGATAAGGGGGTGTCCGTAGGCCCATCGCTCGGGAAAACTCGGCTATCGGGGGTTACCTATTTTCAAAATTTCGTCAAGGCCTGAAGATCGGGTAAACCTGATCAGGTTGACCAGTATGACGTTGACTTAAGTCCGTTGTTCGGAGATATCCCGGATGTAGAGGCTTGGGTAATCTCAAGATTTCTGACAGGCCTGGAGATCGGGTAAACCCGATCAGGTTGGCCAGTTAGACGTCGAAATCTCGAGCGTCGAGCGGGTCGAGTAATGCAGGACCGGGCCAAAAGGCCATGAGGTCGAGCATTAAGGGTCGGCCTGTGCATGAACAAAAATAAAGATACAGAAAGAGGGACGAGCGACGCAAGTTTAACAAAAGATGAATTTCATTAATTTAAAGGAGTGCCCGGTACAAATTCGGGACCGGGCTCCCGATTGATATCACTTACAAAAGAAGCAGAATTAAAACTACTCTACTTCTTCGCCTCGGCATCGCCCTTCCTCGGCGCTTCTTCCCCGCTCGGGCCGGCTTCAGCCCTACTCGCCGCGGCCCGATCCTTTGGATCAAAAGGTGCTGGCCCCGGGTCGGCTACTTCGTCGGGGAGGGTGGTCAAGACCAACTGCAGATCATCCCTTTCAAGGGCTTGCTCCATGATCTTCTTGGTCTGATCACGCATTTTCCGCTGACCGGTTTTGTAAGCCCACCGGCCAAACGTCCATATCAGCTTCTCCCCGACCTCAGTGCCCCGAACGGATTGAAGAAAGCGAGTGCCCGACTTGGTATCTCGAAATAGGTGATGGGCGAGCTTATCCGGGTCGTTCTGACGAGCCTTGAGCTCGGCTGCCTCCCCGATCGCCTGTTGGGCGACTTGCTCGGAGAGATCCCGTTCAGCCTTGACCTTCTTCAGCTGAGCCTCCAGCTCTCGGATCTCTTGCAGTCGCCGGTTGGCGACTTTCTTCAAGGCCTCAGCTTCGTTGGCTTGAAGGGCCCGCTGTTGAAGGAACTGGGCCGCTCGGGAGATCTGCAGTACACAACACGATCAAATGTTAGCCGGGCGGAGTTACTTGGAAGAAAATTTAGGAGATGGAAGGGTGCTTACCTCAGCCAAGTCATGGCCGATTTTCTCGGCTACCTGGCTCGGGGTCAATTTGGAGAGGTCCTCCTTGGCCGACCCGGCATTCCCGATCCGAGCAAGGATCGAGGATCCGCCTTTGTTACCCCCGCCCGAGGGTGTCGGGCTGTGCTGTTCCCGGCGCCGTTTCAAGGCCCCGGTCTCTGCGGCGGTCTTCTCCGCCGCCTTCTCCTTCCCTTTCCCGACCGCCACTCGGGCGACCAGGACCTCCGAGGCGTCCACCACGAAGCCTTCGGTCGTAGTGACGGTCGACGCCCCGATGGGTCGGGCAACCGGGATCTCTTCCTCCCCGGCCGGCTTAGCTTGGCCCTTCTTCTTGCCAAGGGAGATCTTGGCCACTGGGCGCAGAGGGACGTCCTCGTCTCCAAAGCCGGCCATTTCTGCAAAACAGAACAAAGTAGGTTAGGTCGAGTTAAAGGCCCAGTCGGGTTTTCGAGTTCGGAGAAAAGGGCCAATGTCACACCTTTGCCCTTTCGTTTGCCCCGAGCAGGCATCTTTGCGATCGTAACGCCCCGGGGCTCGGGCTTGTACTTGTAACGTATATTGTATACGGGCTCGGGCAAGTCAGCCGCTTCGAGGGACTCGGGCGTCTTGAAAATGTGGTACTCGTAGATCTCGCCCGAGATTTTAGTGACGGCGTCGATAAGGGCCTGGGTCTCGATGGGGATAACTTGTCTTCGGAAACGTTGGCTCCAGACCCTCTCGACCGGGAGGATCCACGGATCATACTTCACCGAGAAGATCCGGTTTTTCCACCCCCGGTTGTTCCCGGGCAGCCCCTCGATCGAGCATTTGTCTGCTCGAGATTGTATCATCAGAAATCCTCCCCCGTGCGCAGCCGCCAGCACCTTTACTTGGTAGACGAAGTTGAAGAGCTCCATCGTGCAGGCTACGTCGTGCCGACTGCAGATCTGGGGAAAGCAGGCGATGATCCGATGCGCGTTCGGGCAAATCTGCCCGGGCATAACCTGGTAGTAGCCCAGGAATGCGGTGAGGAGGCTGGAAAAGGGGAACGTGATCGGGGCCATCAGCGAATCGTAGTGTAACCCAATCCACTTCCCCTGGTGCCGCTCGATGATATTTCCGAGCTGCCTGTTGGTGTCGAACTCGACCCGACCAGCAAGAGTTGCCGCGATTTTGCTTGCTTCTCCATTTGTCAGCAAGCTCCTCTGGCCTTCGACGTTCTCGCTGTTGAGAAACTCAAACCCGTCCCCGCCCGGTGGCGCCGGCCCGGTTGGGTCCTCCTCATCCGCTTCGGCCTCGTTGGCCCGGTCTCCGCCCTCAGGCTCGGCTCGAGGATAATCCCCTATTATCCTCGTAGGCGTTTCCCTAACGCCTTCGTCCGGGGAGTTTCGTCCGCTCGTGGATGTCTCGTCACTCCCCGACCCGCTGGAATTCGACCCCGAGGTCCCTGACGAGCTCGATGACCTTGCGGGCTCGGGGGCTTGGTCGGGTGTATGTTGCGGTCGTTGCTCGACCTCTGGAGAGTAGGACATGATGTCCACCTCCTCGCTACTCTGATTGACCGTGTTGTCGTAGTCTGCAACTGAAGCGTTCTGGCTATCTGAGTCTGACATGCTTAGTTCTACCTAAAGGTCGGTCGGGGTTAGTACAGGGGTCGTGAAGTTAGTTCGATGTTAGCTCTATCCTACTCCTACGCAAAGCTAAAAGCAAGGTAAAAAGCTAAGGGATCAAGAGCTTACCGATTGCTGGTACTTGAAGAGAACTCGAAGCTTGGCTTTGCTCGGCTGGATCGTTGAATTGCTGCTCGGGACTCTCTGAGGGTACCGACTGCTTCAGTGGATTGAGGAAAGTTCAAATGGAGGCTTCAAGGGCCTATTTATAGGAGAGCATTTAGGCGGGAAACCAATCCACTTGCGTGACACGACCCGCACTGATTCCAAGGCCGGCAGTGGCCGACACGTGGCGAGGGAGGGAATGACAGCTGGCTGGTCGGTTTGGTGGCGGACGGTGGGGCTTCTTCATCCCGTCCCGTTTTTTCCCGGATGGTCAAAAAGGCCCGGGCTGGGGGGCTTTTGGTAGGGAATATCCCGACCGACATAACCTCCACCACGACCGGATTGCCTTTGTCTTTGTCTTTCTGTCTTTGCAGGTAGCAGGTCGGGCTTTTTACGAAGACCCCGGTCGGGAAGCGACCGGGAATTGCCCGAGCGCTGGTGTCGACCACCGAGCGGTAGCCCTTTGGCGAGAGAGCTGACAGAGGACACGTGGCGGCTCTTCACGACGACAGGCAGGGCACCCGGAAGGGTGACACGTGGTGGCTACGTGGAGGACATGCCGAACGGCTGGAGTTTTGTCCCCGGCATAACGGCTATAAATACCCACAGTAGCTACAGTGTGGGGGACTTTTGGACGATCGATAGGTTGTTGTTAGAGAATCCCGACCGCACTCAGTCGGTACTCAGAGCAACCAAGTAGATTGTACTTAGGGCCTCTACCGTGATCAATAAAGTCTTTTATTTGCTTTAAACGGTCTCAGGTATTTTATATTGCTTGCGTATAATTAGCAGTATCAATAATATTAAATAATACAACAAGATTCAAACTCATGATCACTTGAATAAAATACAATTCACCTGTGTTTCTCCCATTCTTCCATTTGGAGAAATCCAAATTTCATTTCTCCAAAATTGTACATGAAGTGGAAAAATGGAAGAGGAGTAAGCATTTGGAAGCAAAATTTTAGTAAACAACTTCTCCAATTTTTATTTTTTCACTTCTCAATTTCTTCAATTTTTTAAAAAATCCTCCATTTTTTCAAATTAGTAAACAATCCCTAAGTATTTTAGTTTTAGAAGAAATATCTATACATCATGCATACATCTATGGTTATATATTTCCCTAAAATTTGTATTTATTGCATAATTGTGTCTAGATGAATGATTATCTTTGTAGATAATTTTTTTTCACTATGGCTACTATTTAAGAGGAAGATATGTCAATATGTATCTCCATTTAATTGATGTCAGATTTTGAGAGCTTGTTTGAAACACAGTTTATTGTGATACGTATACTTTCTTGATGTGACCACCTCACACATTGTATGGTGAGTGCACCAATTGTCATGTGACAATTGTTGTTGTGTCACAAGTTGCTCTCTTATGCTTAATGACAATGTGAACCGTCATTAAAAGACATCTATTGATTGACTCTTATTAATAACAACTAGTTTTTTTACGCGCTTTGCGCGAATGAGATAATGCCCAATGATTATTTTTAAATAAGTATTTCAAAGTATATCAATGCAATATTATATTAGAGATGTTCATGCATATGTAAATAAATATTGAATTTGTTTATTTAAAACGGTAATTCAAAATATATAAATGCAAGATAATATTTATTGAATTTTCTAATCGATATTTGGTAGTGGTAGTTTTCCCCTACATGTTTCATGCATTGTGAGATGTGTGTCGTAGGTTATCATGTGAAAGTATTGAACAAAATATTAATATTTATTATATTTGTATAAAATACTTGGTAAATAAATATATATAATGTATTGTGTATTATAACTTTGATATTTAATTACAAGATAATGTAAAAAGAAGACAATGGACAATGCAGTGAATATAATAAATTAATAAATTTGAAGGTAATGAATCTTTGAATTGTAGAAAATAAAGATAATATAACTAATGAAATTATATCTATTTTTAAATTTTTTATAATGAATAATTTTTTTTTTTTAAAATAAAGACATTATAGACATCTAATTCTAAATTAATTAAATGCATATGTATTATTTTTTGTTGTAGCTACTACTTTATTTTGTTTAAGAGCAATAAAGTGGACAAATTATGCTATGGAACTGTGTCCACCTTGCAAGGTGGACATGCATATCGGAGATGTTCATGCATATGTAAATAAATATTGAATTTGTTTATTTAAATCGGTAATTCAAAATATATAAATGCAAGATAATATTTATTGAATTTTCTAATCAATATTTGGTAGTGGTAGTTTTCCCTTACATGTTTCATGCATTGTGAGATGTGTGTCGTAGGTTACCATGTGAAAGTATTGAACAAAATATTAATATTTATTATATTTGTATAAAATACTTGGTAAATAAATGTATATAATGTATTTTGTATTATAACTTTGATATTTAATTACAAGATAATGTAAAAAGAAGACAATGGAATATAATAAATTGATAAATTTGAAGGTAATGAATCTTTGAATTGTAGAAAATAAAGATAATATAACTAATGAAATTATATCTATTTTTAAATTTGTTATAATGAATAAATTTTTTTTGTTAAAATAAAGGCATTATAAACATCTAATTCTAAATTAGTTAAATGCATATGTATTGTTTTTTATTGTAGCTACTACTTTATTTAGTTTAATAAGAGTAATAAAGTGGCGTATATACTTTTCATCAACAATAATGCAATCATTGATTTTTTTTTAAAATAAAAAAATACATACAAAAAATATTAATGCAAAAGTATAATTGAAATATTAAGTTTTTTTCTGATCTAAATAATTAAAAGAATATTAAATTTTTTTCTGATCAAATAATTTTTAAAGTTCTTGATTTATAATCTTTGATGCTTAACTTTGAATGTTATGTATTTCGTCAGACTAACTATTTGAACAAATTTTATGTTAAATTTTATATTATATATATTTTAAATATATTTTAACATATTCGTAGTATATGTTTACCAATTATGCCAACTCTAATTGGGATGTGGTTTGAAACTAAGACTTTTCTTATAGAAATTAATGTGTAAGTTAATATAATAAATACTTAACGAAATATTCCGTTACTAAAGTTTATGCTAACGGAATTTAGGTTATTTAAGGGAAGAAAATAATATAATAGAGGGTAAATAAGGAAAATCAATAAAAAAAATACTAAAATAAAAATATTATGAACTATTCATTTTAAGAAACAATAGTATAATATGAACCATTCATTTTAAGAAACAATAGGACCGACATTTTTTTGTTCCAGTTAAGGGCCTAACATTATTGGCTCTTATTAGAATTGTAGATGTAGATTGTAGATTGTAGATGTAGATTATTTGCTATAGGTCATAAATGTTGTGATTTATCTCACATTTCATAAATAAACTTAATAGCTACAACATGAAGTGAGCTTCTAGAAAAATTGTTAAGAGCGTAGTATGTGGTATCTTATTCTTTGGTTTCATACCACAAAACAGTGACATGATTTTGTCAAATTGCAACAATCCCTATTGTTACTAAACCTTAACTTTTTCTTGTAATAATAATGAGATGACATGAGCCTAAATGTTTTGATTTATCTCACATCCTATGAATTAGTTTTGCCTAGAATTATATGTTAATATAATTAGGGCAATTTATAATTATCTTTAATTTTTTTAAGTACTATCGACTCTATTACGTAGTCTATTCAATATACCTTTTCTATTGCTTGTAGTCCAAAATGTCAATATCTCACCATTAGGGGTTCAATCCAGTTACTTTCCTTCAAGAAGAGGCACAAAAGTGCAAATTGAATATTAATTTAATTAGTGTAATGCACGTATTATAACTAGTATAATAGAAAGAAATAATTTTTTTGGGTGAAAATAGGAAGTAATAATATGGATATGTCAAAATCATAAAACTCCAATGGCAAGAACGAAATAACATAAAAGGAGGCGTCCATTTAAGAAATGTGTTTGAAGTTTGTGTTCTCAGCCTCTGAATCTGCAAAGTGCGAAGTGTCAACACCGCGAAGACGGGTAGGATTGTGAGTTCCTTGAAGAAAATGGCATGTTTCCCGTTTGAACTTCTCCAAAGGGTCCCCTCCTTTTTCCCCTTCTGTCTTCACGCCAATCCCTCTTTTCTCTGACCCCTCAAAAAGCATAAAGAAAAAGCAAAGGAGGAGAGGAAGAAGGAGACAATCCCACTCTCTCTCAGATTCCATTCCACTCCACTCTCTCTCACACTCATTTTCATCATTCCAAAAAATCCTTCTTTGTTTACATTATCTTCTTTCCCGTTTGCTCACTTCCTTGTATGAACCAATTGAGAAAGCAGCCAAGATTCGAACTGGAAAGATCCTTGAAATTATCAACATCTAACCCATTCTTCCAAATCTTTACTTTTCCCCCTCGAATCCTGTATATTCAATTCATTCTTTCTCCTTTTTCTTTTCCTCATAAACCCTTTTCCTTGTCTGTTCCCATTCTTGCTATTGTATTATTTTTCTTGAACTTTCTAATACAGGCACATATATAGACACAGAAATACAGTATGCGGGTCTGTTATTGGATGGGGTGAGTTGAGATGGGTGGCGTAGGAAGAGTGGAGGTGATTGGTAGCAAAGGGTGTTCAAAGCTGTTTGTGGATATTTCTTCTTCATTCAGAGGGCTACAACCTCATTCTTTAGACCCACCATTGCCCATGAGCCCAGCTTCCTCTAACACTGTAGTAACAGAATCGAGGGTCGCAGCTCGATCCGTTGGCCCACTTTCTGGGCTTGTCATCTGTGTCACTGGATTATCAAAAGGTATACTATAATGCTTGATATTGCCTGCTTTCCTGTACCAGGATAAAATTCACTATTGTACTTTGTGTCTGATGGGTTATGATTGGATCATGGCACTTGTTTGGTTTTGCAATTATACAGTATTACAGTTTGGAGATATAATGTGTATTTTTTTTTTTTTTTTTTTTTTTTTTTGTTGTAATTTGATTAAATGGTTTATTGATGATATGATTTTGCTTTAATGTTTGGTTGGCAGAAGCCAGGATGCAAGTGATGGAAGCAACAGAGAGGTTGGGTGGTCAATACAGCCCACATTTGCATCCACATTGTACCCATTTGGTGGTTCAAATATCCTTTCTTTCCTCAATTTTTCAATTTCCCCTTTTCTAACTGTGAACTTGATTACCCATTTTGATTACCCTATTAGATGATAATATTTCCCCCTTTTTTCTGGCTATCTTCTTTTCCGTAGTATACTGTGTCTTATTTTTTAATAATCTTTTTATGGAATGGTGATTTAAGTACAAATGATGGGCAATAATCAACAATGAGGACATGGAATGGTGGAAAGAAGATTGCTAATTAGCTATCATTTTTTATATAGTATGTTTTTTCACTTAGTTGGTTTCCTCCTCCTGTCCAAACTGATTATATAGTTAACATCTTTAGTGCTTGTACTTGTATGCTTCCTTAATGTCTTTTACAGCTTTTGCGGCCGCAAATTTGAGCATGCCCTGAAACATGGATCCAAAACTGGTCTTTTGATTGTTACACTGGGTTGGTTTGTAGATAGTGTGAGAAATAATGGTAAGAAGTTCTATCTTTCATACATAGTTCTATTTCTAGTATATGATGAATACACTTCTTATGAATAGTTGTCTTCCATCCCTTTCTTTAGCTTGTTGGTACCATTTTGGTTCAATTGGCTACTGAAATAACTAAATCCCTATTGCATTTCTTTCTGCAGTGATAATGATGATGTCCTTTTAAGCTTTACTATTTCTGCCATTATTTGATGAACATTTTGTTGCTGTTGTTTGCTGCAGTTAGGTTGAGTGAATCACTTTATAGTGTCAAAGTTGCCGGAGAAGGTGTCTCTTTGGATGTTTTCAACCGAATTGGTCAGAAAGATGACACTCAGACTTCTTGTCTTCCCATGGGAGCACTTGAACATCACAAAAAATCCAACACGATTGAAGAGCCACAACAGAATGTTTCAGAAAGAGAATATATGAGAAGAACTACAGGCTCTCCTTTGTTTGGTCATTCATTTTATGTAGATGTTGGTGTGTCTGATGAGCTGCGTAGGAAGGTATACCTGGGTTGTATGATGGTTATAAATTATGGTTCATCATCTAGACTTGTTTTAGGATTTAAAGTTTTAACATCCATCCTTTTATACTAGTTTGATGCTAGATGCGTTTTTATACAAATGCCAATGTGTTAAAAGTTATTCCAAAGCCTGCGAATCTAAAAACATAATAAGTCTCAATCAAAGTTATATCCCTCATTTATGTCCATGTTTTTAATGCTAATCATTTTGTATATTGAGCTTTAAGAGTTGTACTATATAATTTTTTGGACAAAAATACCCCTACCGTTATAACTTCTGTTATCTTTTCCATTATTGTTACCATGCACATGCATCCACCATATATTTTCTTATATTCTTTAATGATAATAATATTTGTAGACATTATATATTGGATTATTATAATAAATAAATTTGATTTCATATAGATTTTAATTAGTAGAGATTTGTTAATTATTTAAAAAATATATATATAAATATTGGGCATATTTTCCGCATCGCGCATAGAAAAGACTAGTTGATGTTATATAAAGCTGAATGCCTCTAACTTAGTTACTTAGATCAATTAAATTTATCAGAGCTGCATTTGAGTGCTTCTCTCAGGCAATTTGTTGCTACACTTAGGTTGTTGAGGCGGCTTCTGCCCAAGGTGCTACTTTGGTGGATCAATGGTTTGTTGGTTGTGGGGCCAGTCACATAGTGTGCGAGGGAAATTCTATTCGGAAATATCTTGGTCATTCTACAAATATTGTTACAGTAAGTGCTTTTGCTATATGAATGTTTATAAGAGCCTAAATAGATTCCTAGATATGTATTCAATGGAGTTTTCTCCATCTAATATGATCTGCAACTTATCTCTTTCATGTCTCAGCCGTTATGGGTTCTGAAGACTGTGAAGGAAAAGCAACTGCAAAGACTTGTTCACATATCTGCTGATCTAGCTAAGCAAACGGGGATAATGGTTGAGAGTATTCAATCTGGCATTTATAGAGAGGTGTGTGTGCTTTACTCATTCTCTCTTACTCTCTTCCTTTGTCATCATTTTTTATGAAGATTTCCCGACACTTGTTGCTTTGCCATTTCAAAAGAATGCATGTCAGATATGTAAACATTACTTTAAGATGTATATGAAAAGCTTTGAAAGACATCCTTTTGGTGGGGCATGCCCATGGGTCAGTTTTGGTGGTCTGTTACCTATTATTGAACAAAGACTGTTAGTGAAAATCTGTTAGTTTCTCACTTGTCAAAAAGTGATCGCATTGTCACATAAGGAATCGTGATTGAGGGGATTGCATTTTGCTTTATTACGAGCAACGCAAAAAGTGTAACCCTAAGTGTGCTTTTGAATATTAAGCAAGGTCAACACAGTCAACAGATGAAATTGAGGGTTCAAAATGCCTTATCTCAGCTCCAAATTGCTTATTACTCCCTTTTTTGGGCTGGCAGGGGAAGAAAACGATAATAATGCCGTCTCAACCCTTCCTAGTTAAGCATACTTCTCTCACATTCTCCTCTCTCTGGGCACTAAGCAAGAGGATATTTTTTTTTTTTAATATTTTTAATATTTTTATTTTATTTATTTAAATTAATTAATACTCTGGATATTTAATTTGTGTTTAATTAATTAGTTTGGGCAGTAGGCAGTGGGGCTCTCCAGACTCCAGGAAATAGTTTTATTTTATTTTATTTTAAGTTAAACCTTAATTAATTGTTGTATTCTGTATTCAGTATGATGCTTGTGTTAAGATAAATATTAATGATTGATGAATGATGGAATATTATGAAAATATGATTATATTAATTTTTATTATGTTAATTGTAGAATTTGGGATGCTTGTCAAAGGCTGTTTCATCTCTTAATGATGTAATATGCTTGTATTGTTATATAATGGTGTCAATTATAATATTTTTGTCTTAGATATTGCATTATAAATTATTTATATATCATTCTAGATTATGAAATTTAATTTTGCCACGTCGCATTGCTTTATATACAAAAGCGACACTTCGCTTTGTGCTTTAAAGTGATGCGGAGCTTTGTTGCTCTGGTACACTTTTCACATTACAAAATGTTGAATTTGGAAGATGGAATGGCCTGGCGGGTGGAGAATAACACCACCCGCTAGTTAGGCGGAAGCAAGAATGAAGAATCAAGAATGAGAGAATGTATGTCTATATGAAACTGAAAGGTTATAATATATTCTATATTCTCTATGTTTCTAATACATAAACACAGTACATATATATATACAAATACATAACTGTAAATACCTATCCATAAACTAACACCTATTCATAAACAGACACAACCCTACAGATAAACCTAACTATTTAGTTTTCAACACAAAACATTGGTTGGTTTTTTTTAAGTTCAAAAGTGCTTGGTTTAGTTTGCACTGTTTTAAGATGAACATGCGGTTTGAGTGATTTACAAATACACAATAACTGCCTATTTTCTTACCAATTTAATTTAGACTAACCATCATGCTTTTCAATTGCCCATAAAAGTTATGTTTAAACAATACATGGAAGTTGAAGAAATGGTAGAATATTAATGACCTCAAAGTGAGAGAGAGAGAGAAAGAGAGATAGGAGTGTCAGAAATAGATCAGCAAGAGAAAAATTAGTAATATGGGTTTTAGGCAACAATGTTATAGTTGGCAAAAAAGTTATGATTATCAAGTTTGATATTGCAGTGTCTTGAATTGTTCTTGAAACTGCAAGTTGTTAAGAGGTTCAATTTGGATCTTTTGAAGAACTATTGTTAATGATGGTATCAAGCTAGACAGGTAGGGAAGCGAAGAGAAATGTAGCAGGTGGGCAATTACTCAAAGGTAGGATGGAACTTTCAATTGAAAGTTGAGATATCTAGACTCCAGACTTCCAGAGAGTTGCCATTGGACAGAAATAAAGCAGCAAAGATAATGTGTAAAAAATATTAGACCTGCCACTTACTTAGCATGCCTCTTGCAGTCTTGCTTGATCGTTTAAAAATCCTATGGAGGTTGAGTAATAAGTGCAAGCATGGTTGAATTGCTTGGTTTATAGATTTCAAAAGCCAATTTTATTTAATTATTATATTTATGAATTTATCCAAAGTTTCTTAACTGGCTTTCAACAAAGCCGTAATGATTCCATTGAGGCAAAATGGCAATAAAACAACCATATTAAAAGAAGGCCTATGTGGTGGTGCAAATGACACTTTCTGTTTCCCTTTACCCTCTCTTCCACACCCTTACATGTAAATGAAGAGAAGAATTAATTGTGGCACCCATATTGTGCTCAGAACAAAACTTCAAAAACTAGGATCAAATGTTTCTAAGTGTCTAATCATCCATACATTAAGTTGGTTATCTTTTAATTATTAAAGCTTTGGCAAGCAGAGTGAAAAGGAGAAAGAGAAAGCTTTTAGCTTGATTCTTCAGTCTTGGTTTTGTGCATTGTATACTGGATCTTGTAAAGCAAAGTGAAAGTAAATAGGTGCTTTTAACTTTGGGTAGTAATGAATTTACTGTGATTTGTTTTTTCTTTTCGATCAGTAATTTTACAGTGGTAGTTTAATGTAGTTCAGAAGTGTAGTTGAGTTTTTGTTCACAGAATCTCAATGAGTTTTATGTTAGCTCCTAAATGTTCTATGCTTGTTCTGCATGCTTTGACTAATAGCACTTCATCTTGAGTTCTGCCTTTTCCATATTTTCCTTAACAAATTTTAGATGTTGAGAATCCCTTTTTAATTGCCTTCAGGAAATAAATGAGGATATTGTTCTGCAGGATGATGCACCAAATTCTATGTCTAGAATAAGTCATGAAGAGAGGCAAAAGATCGTGAACCTGGCTAAAGATGGAGTAAGGAAGAGACGGGGTAAACGTATGCAGGTAGAGATTACTATTCTCATCCAAGGTGGTTTTGTCGTTTTTAACATGATTCATCTGCATGAAATTGGATATATTCGTTGTATCTATTTCAATTGCAGACATGCCAAACCCCTATGCGTCCAATAACACCAAGTAGCCTTTTGGATTCCATCTGCTGGTCAATTTCGGAGCCAACTTCAACTGCCTCTATTTATATGGACTCTTCTAGCGTCGAAGATGCTAACCTGCAAAACACATCTGTCTTCTATGACGCTAAGGAGGATGGGAAGGAATCTGAATTTTCATTTGTCAACTTATCCCGACCACTTAAGGAAAGGTTCGGTTACGTATAAGATATGAGAAGTTATTTATGCATCTGTCATCTTCCCATTCTACTTCACTCATTGATGAAGCAGATTTATAATTCACCTAATGATTTCATCTTAATGTTCATGTTCAAATGCAGTGAGAAATCAGAGCTGGTGCTAAAGAGCCACTTTCTTACCATACTGTTTCCAGTTGACCGATTTTCAGAAATGGGTCCTTGCTCAAGAACATATTTCAGTGATAATAATGGCTTTAAGTGTCTGCAGGTCTTGGATTATATATATGCATTTTACCAGGTAATTCATGCTATTCCCCCACTAATATTTTAAAAGGAAATGCTTCTGATTTGTGGACCCAAACCATAACACCCCTCTCCCCCCACCCCCCACAAAAACAAAAACAGAAGAAGCAAAAAAAGACGGAAATTTTTTAGGGTGGTGAGTTTGCTAATTTCTAGAGTTTGAGAAATGGATTCGTTTTCCTTTAAAGTATTTAAAGTAAGCACTGTGCCAAGACTGTTGTGCATCCTGGATAAATTTGGAATGCTAGAGTATATTAAGGGTTAATGGCAATGGAGATACACATTTATCGTTGTTAAAAGCCCCACATTGAAAATATAAGAGAGAATATATGGCTTTATAAGGTCATGGGTTAGATTAGTAATTGACTGGATTCAATCTTTTAGTATGATTTGACCCATGTGTTGCGCATTATAGCTCAGATAACACGGTATGCATGCTTATAACTTATAAGAACCATTTTCCTATGAGTACTTAAGAACCAATTGTGGCTCCTATGAGTACTTAAGAACCAATTGTGGTCTTCCAATATTTAAGATGCACAGATGAGATTTTGTGTCTTATAAAAGCCCAAAATCGCGCATTTGGTGGGAAAAAAATATTGACGCATGATTAAGAGGGGGGTAAATTAGGCATGAGATATTTGTTTACTTCCTTGTAACCCATCAGAGATCCTCCTCTATTCTGTACTTGCACACGCCTCCCTCCAGCCTGGTCCGTGAAGTCTCCAACGTTGTGCACTACCGACGTCGACACCCAGCTGTCACCCTCTGTTGTTTGATTCACTACCAGCGTCTGCAAGATGCACACCGCTACCAAGGCACGTGGAACTCCTCGGTGAGAAGGTATGTCGTTTTATTCTAAAATGGTAGTCTAAAACATACCTTTTAGAATAGAGGAGGATTTCTGACGGGTTACAAGTAAACAAATATCTCATGCTTAATTTTCCCCGCTCTTAATCATGCATTAATATTTTTTTCCCACCAAATGCGCAATTTTGGGCTTTTATAAGACAAAATCTCATCCGTGCATCTTAAATACAGTCGTTATATTATAGACCGCGGTGCATGTGCACCGCGGTAAAAAACGACGCCGTTTCTTTAAGTAAAGAAACGGTGCGCCGTTAGAGTTAACGGAGTCCGTTTGTTTGGTATATTAAACACCAACTGACACTACAGTATATCCAAACCGACACTGCAGTTATATCAAAATGATACTGTAGTTATAGTGAAATGAAACTGCAGTGTATATAAACTGAAACTGAATAACATTTCACATATTTGAGTGTATATTGTACAATGAAGCTGTAATTATATCAAAATGATCATTTAGTTGTGTTTTAATGAAACTATAGTGTATATAAAATAAAATTAAATAACATTTTCACATATTTGAGTCTATAAATATCGAATGAAACTATAGTTATATCGAAATGAAACTGTAGTTGTGTTCAACTGAAACTGCAGTGTATACAAAATGACACTGAATAACAGAGTTACTTTTTGCAAAGGGTGCGAAACGGCGGAAATAAACACTGTTAATTTTCATTTAAAAAAAAAGACGCGCGGTGCATAATCGATTATGCACCGCGGTGCATAATATAATTTGCCTCTTAAATATTGGAAGGCCACAATGGTTCTTAAGTACTCATAGGAAAATGGTTCTTATAGGATTGTTAGCCTATATGGGTGAGGTTCGTATGAGAACCAACCTCCCATGAGTACGTGAGAACCAATCTCATCCATTAAAAAAATAGATAGGGATTAAAAACACGCGTGTGCATATTAGGTATTATGATGTGTGCATATTAAACATTACCCTATGTTGCACACAATACATGCTTAATATGCACACATCATAATGCCTAATATATACATGCGCGTTTTTAATCTCCTAATTAATCTCATTCATAGATCTATTCTTTTAATGGATGAAATTGGTTCTCATGGGGAGGTTGGTTCTCATATGATTGCTAATCATATTATATATATATATATATATATATATATATATATATAGAGTAATAATCAAATGAGACGGCCTCTTCCCGTGAGACCCTTTGTAAACGGGAACAGGTGGATGCACTTGAACATTGCCTTCAAGTGCATCCACCTGTTCCCGTGAGTCCTATGAGACCCATCGAAAATGCACACAAGCTACTACATGAATGCACACAAGCTACTACATGAATGCACACAAGCTACTACACGAATGCACACAAGGTAGATTGTGTGCACTCATGTTGGGCGAATTGCACACAATCTACTCTATAGTAGCTTGTGTGCATTTACGAAGGGTCTCACGTGACTCACGAGACTCACGAGAAGAGGTGGTCTCATTGATTATTACTATATATATATATATTGTCATTGCCTAGGCGACTAGACGGTCAGTGGCACCTTGCCTTGAAAGTCCGCCTTAACAGCAATGATTATAACAATCTTTATAATGGCCTAAGGGAAATATGGGCATATTCTTTGGGCAACTTCTAAATTACACAACCAATTTCAAAATTGTGCAAGGTGAAACTTTGGCATAATAAATGGTTGTGGTTGAAATTACTTGCTTACAAAATGTAGAAATATGGATATATTGTAGTGTTCTTGCCAGTGGTTTTGGTTCATTCTCCATATCATTGTTTGCTTTATAAGGAATGCCTTGCAGCAGCAAGTTTAGGCTTTTGTTCTAGGAGATAGCTTATTTTCCTATGCAATATAACGACGACTATTGCCTGCACAGGAAAACATGTCTATTCAAGAAATCGAGGTAGCCATTCACACAGACTCCAGATATGCTGATAGGCTGCGTGCTGTATATTGCAGCCGTGAAACCACAGAACGTGGCTATGCGGAATTCAAAAGGATCGAGTTTATGGGTAGCCGAAAGAGCTTTGAAATGTTGAAGCGTGTTTCTGGGGATAATAGTAGCAATGTGTATGAGTTGCTGATTAGAGCTTGAAGGCAATACAGAAAACTAAATCACTTCTTTGGTTTATTATGAGTGTCTTCTTGAAAAAAAAAAAGCTGTAAATATTTCCCAACATAAAAAAAAAAAAAAAAGTTTTCATGCTGTTTATCCTTGTGCATGCAATCTGGACAATGATATTTGTTTTTTTGGTGTGTTCTAATTGGAACACAACCATTGTTGTTATTGATAGCTGTTTCTTGTGTAACAAATCAGTTGACAGAAAACTAGTGACAGTCTGGCTAGTCTTGAGAGTTAAGATGAACAAGATTATCTTGAACTTGGGTAATACATGTTCATTTTTAGAGCATCCCCAATATTAGTGTTTTTTTTGATAGTTTTTTTATGCCAAGTAGGTGGAGAAAATGGAAGAAAAAAAAAGGAAAAAAAATTAGTGTGAGAACAAGGAAAATAAGTGTTAATAAATAAGTTTTTTAAACAGAAAATCAAGAATGGAAAACAGAGAATGAAAATTGAAAAATTAAAAAACAAAAGATTATTTCTGTTAATAAACGGGCCCAAAGACTCTACTAGAGGACTGGAAAAGCATTGAACACAAGATTATTAAAGAACTACAATTCAAAGGACTGTTATGAAAAATTTGTGAGTATTAAAACTTTAATCTCATTGTTAAATGACAACCGTTATACCGTGCATCAGGGTGCATATAACAATGTGCACCTTACGCCTCCCAAAACAACGTCGTTTTGTTAATTTCAGGTATAAAATTATGTGCACTCTATTATATAATTTTGTACATTCGAAACATGGAATTTTCAGTTATAAAATTTTGTGTTTTCAGGTATAAAATTCTGTACATTCGAAACATGGATTTTTTTTAAAGAGTTAAGAGTTTATGTGTATTATGTTAAGAGTTTATGTATATTATGTATTATGTTAGATTATGTGTATTATTCTTTCAAAAAAGATTATATGTATTTAGTTATAAAATTCTGTGTTTTCAGGTACAAAATTCTGTGTATTCTATTATACAACATTCGAAATATGAATTTTTTTTTAAAAAGTTAACAGACACGCGAAAAGGTACAAAACGACGTCATTTTGGGGCAGGGCGCATTGTGCGCCCTGGTGCATGGTATAATTTGCCGTTAAATGAATGAGAAACATTTTAATAAGTTTAAAGAGAAAATTACACTTTTGGTCCTATGACTATAGGGGAGGTGGTAATTTCAGTTCGTGACTTTTAAAACTAACAGATTTAGTCCTTTTAGTACGCTTTTTTTACACATTAAGTCCTTCCGGCCAAATCACCGGTGGATTTTGGCCGGAAAAACACAATCCCTTAATTTATTAAATATTTGGGGGGTAAAATGGTCAATTCAGATTCTACTTTCTTCTTCCTTCTTCTTCCTTCTCCTTCCTACTTCTTCGTTCTTCTTCTCCGATCTCCCTGCCGGCCCATCCTCCATAATCTCCGATAGCCGTTCTTCAACCCCTCATCTCCCACGACAACATGCTTTCTGGATAACCATAATCACTAGAGAAACAAGAACTCTGCTCGACACTGCCGCCAATGTGATCTTCAACCATCCCTGCATCTCTCCGGTCACCTTCTTCAACACCTGCGAGATAAATCTTCTTCAAATAAGTGAGCACTTATTCGTGAAAAAAATGATTTGCTGATATCTCCAGTTCTGAGAGTGCACTTCAGCCAGGCCTTTGCCATCTCTTAGAACATCAGATGATTGCCCCTGTAAAAAATACAGAAAAACCAAAGGTACAACTTTACTTTTATGCCAAGAATTTGGTCAAAATAAACTACATATGCTATACACACAGCATAACTTCAAAAAGATTCTTTGGAACCTGAATCAAAAACTTTGAGTGGCCAAAGTGGGCATTCTGTGGGGCCATTGCCTGTGTATGGATAGGCTTTTGCAATCCATATGGAGGATCTACATCTTCATCCAAATTTCCCATAGGATGATACTGAAATTTGCGAGCAGAATTTTTCTTACCAACTTGATTAGACTTTTCCTTTCCAGTAGCAACAGCCATTGAATCAGTTGGATCTAACATAACATTTTCCCTCAAACTTCCGAATTTTGGTGTGATGCATTGGACCGGTAGCTGTCATTTGAGTTCTCCTGTTTGTCACAGGTATCTATCTCATTACTTTTAGCATCTCTTTGAGATGTGGTTTCTAGTGAGTTCAAAATATGGTTCTTCCCCAGTTCTGCACTCACTGTGGGAGTAATCGCCATGTTACAGAGGACTGCCCCCTGAGTTCGAAGGCTAGGAAGGTTGAGAAGGAGGCCGGTGATGGTGCTGGTACCAGTCTGGTGGTGGATGATGTCGTTGAGGTTTCTGTCCCGGCTCCGCCGGCGGTGGATGATGTCGTTGAGGTTTCTGTATGTTCATCAAGAAGGAAGAAGAAGAACGAAGAAGTAGGAAGGAGAAGGAAGAAGAAGGAAGAAGAAAGTAGAATCTGAATTGACCATTTTACCCTCCAAATATTTAATAAATTAAGGGATTGTGTTTTTCCGGCCAAAATCCACCGGTGATTTGGCCGGAAGGACTTAATGTGTAAAAAAAAAACGTACTAAAATGACTAAATCTGTTAGTTTTAAAAGTCACGAACTGAAATTACCACCTCCCCTATAGTCATAGGACCAAAAGTGTAATTTTCTCTAAATTTAAATATTGAACGAGCTTATTCAAATTGGAACGTTATGCTGTGAGCACGTGCCCACCTTGCAAGGTGGGTACGATTCCATATCCATAATTTCTATACTGTAGATTTATAATTTATATACTGTAGATCCATAATTTTATACTGTGGATTCATAAAATTTATACTTTAGATTAATAATTTTTAAACCGTAGATTCATAATTTAAATAAAGTAGATTCATAATTTCTATGTTGCAAATTCATAATATAAAAATTATGGATATAGAACCGTGCCCACCTTACAAAGTGGGCACGAGCACGTGCTCACAACATAATTTGCCATTCAAATTCCTTGCTAGAAAAGGAAACCTAACATAGAGATGGTTGATGAGAACACAAATGAACTAATCGCATACCCGATAAACATTTTTTTTTTTTTGAGAAACCCAATAAACACATTTGATTTCTCTCAAAGTTCTGAAAATACTATTCCATATACTACTTAGCTCTCCAAAGCTAAAGTGTAAGGACTATTGCATACCTAATAAACACCTTTGATCTCTCTCAAACTTCTAAAAATTCAATAATAATTCATTAATTCTTCCATCTAGTACTTAACACTCCAAAGTCCAAAGCTAAAGTACCCAATAAACACTTTTTATATCTCTCAAAGTTCTAAAAATACAATTATATATTCCATCTAGTACTTAGCACTCTAAAGCTAAAGTACGTACTAGATTGGATTTGATCTTATGACCTCTAGGTTAGAGAGTTTAACTTTTAACTATTAGAGACATTTGTTTAGTTTATGTTATATTGCGTAACCATATAGAATATGAATAATAAAATGTTGTATATCTTTGTTTTATTTAAGGAAATGTGAGATCTCCAAATGTGATTTATTGTCACATTTATGAGAATAATCCCATTTCTTCCATTTTTTCTTTTAAAGTTAAGTGGGATTTTCAAAAAAATATTATATTACTTAAAAACATTCTTTACAAGAGAACTCTCACATCATACGGTTAATGACCCTATGTCCCTGCATAACCTTTCGTAGTACACAGGTCCAGATGAAATTATTCTGGGAGATGGTAAGTCCTTGCGTATATCGCATACTGGGTCAGTTTCTCTTCCCTATGCGAACCGTTCACTTCTTTTATCAGATGTCTTATGCGTTCTAAATTTGCAAAAAAAATTGGTCTCTGTTTCTAAACTCTGCCAGACTAACTCAGTTTCGGTTGGATTTTTTTATTCATATTTTTTGATTAAGGATCGAGTGTCGGGCACACCCCTAGTTCGTGGTCCGGTCGTGAATGACGTTTATAGCATTCCAGCTCAGAAGTGTCAAGTTAATACCACAACCTCAGTTTCTAAGTTGCATCAATAGTATGGTCATCCCAGCCACAGAGTTCGGGCTTCCATTCTCAAGAGTAATAATGTGCACTTTGATCGTCGTGCACTCGAGATGTTTTCATGTACTTCGTGTCACGTTAATAAAACTCATAAATTGCCATTTTCGCTTAACTCTATGACCAGCTCTAAGCCATTAGAACTTATATATACAGATGTTTGGAGTTCGTCAACGGTCTCTGTTGATACTTTTAAGTATTATGTTAGTTTTATAGACCACTACACAAAGTATGTCTGGTTGTATCCATTAAAACTCAAGTCTGATGTCCATAAAGTGTTTGTGCAGTTTAAGTCCATGGTCGAAAATTATTTTGGCCACATGATAATCTCTGTCTTTTCAGATAATGGAGGTGAATACACCAGGTTGGTTCCAACATTCAATAGTATGGGGATTTCACACTTTACATCACCTCCCCATACCCCGGAACACAACGGTTCTGCGGAGAGGCAACACAGACACATAATGGAAAGTGGTATGGCGCTCTTACACTTTGCGTCTATGCCATTAGTGTACTGGTCGTATGCCTTCCAAAAGGCGGTGTATTTAACCAACCGTATGCCTACTCCTATTCTACATAATTCCTCCCCGTACAAAAAGTTGTTCAACAAAGAACCTAATTACGCCAAAATTTGACCTTTTGGGTGTCTGTGCTTCCCAGGGTTAAAACCAGTGGCGGAGCCACATGTGAGCTCCAGGGGGCCTTGGCCCCCCCCCCCCCCCCCCCTCAAATTTTTCTTCATTTTTTATTAGTATAGAGCAACCTGGGGCCTTGGCCTCCAAAAAAAAAATATTAATATATAATAGTTATTTTGTGGCTTCTCGCACCAAAATATTTTCTCCCTCCAAAAAAACTTCTAGAGTACAATCATTATTGTGTGGACTATATTTTGTATACGGTCAAATAATGTACATTTAGTACAAAAATAATGTACATTTTATTCAGGAGAGGTACATTATTTTTGTATTGAGTGTACATTATATTGTATAATGTACATTCAGTACAAAAATAATGTACATTTAGTATATTAAAAATGTACTTTTTGTTATGGTCCACATTACACTGTGTGGACCATGTTCCACACAATAATTTACCTCTAGAGTATGCTTTATATTCAAACTATCCAAACCAAACAGGCAAACAGCAGATACACATGTAATTTCTATTCAATTTCAAAGCTGAAGTCTATAGTTAATTTTTCATTTCTTTTTTATTCTTTAAATCTTTGGATATTTTAAAATGAATTATTCTTTATTGGAGATGGATTCATCCATCCTCACCCCATCAAAAAGTTTAGATGTTGTAATTATATGGTAGCTAAATTCTCTCTTTCGTTTTCTCAGTTGATGATGACAATTGCGGTGAACTCAGGCTACAGGCAGTGACGGCTGAATCCTCTCTTTTGTAATTAGCCCCCCGCACCCATAAATCCTGACTCCGCCCCTGGTTAAAACCATATTTTCCTGGTAAGTTAAGACCAAAGTCACTCCCCTGTGTCTTCTTGGGTTACTCCCTAAGTCAATTAGCCTACAAGTGCCTGGACCCGGATATGGGTCGTGTGTACGTGTCGCGTCATGTGTCGTTTGAATCTGATGAGTTCCCGTTTCGTAAGTTGGAAGGAGTTCCGTCACGTTCCCACAACAGTCTGCCAAATGTGTCTCCGCTGTCAGATGTTCTTCTTATTATCAGTCTCATGCCTGTCACAACCCCCCTGCCTATTGTCTCTACTCCCATACAATCCCAACTCCGTCTGCTGCGGGTTCGGCAGCCCCCGTGCCTTGCATGAATCAGCCACTAGGTGGCACCGTGTCCTCCTCCACCACTCTGCCGGCCACAATCAATTCTTTCCCAAATGAGGCCGCAGTTCCGGCCTCGACGGATGCGGCGTCGGAACCATCGGCTTCGGCCCCAGCCTTCTCCGTTGTTGGGTCGGTATCGGGGGTCTCTGCTATAGACTTTGGACAGTCTGTGTCCACCGCTCCACAGAACAGTGTCCAAGTCCCGGACTCTCAACCTCTTGTGGTGTCCCGGCCACGGCGGCAGCCACGGCCTAATCCAAAATACTATAATGATAAAATGGTGAATCTGGCCACTACACATCCTATCCCTGAGTCCATTGAACTGCGGACGGTGTCCCAAGCTCTGAAGAGTGAACCTTAGAAGACTGTCATGACAAACGAGTTCAATGCCTTGGTCAGGAACAACACCTGGGAGTTAGTACCACGACCTAGTCATGATGTGGTTGGGTGCAAGTGGATTTTTCGGGTGAAACGCAAGGCGGATTGTTCAGTTGACAGGTTCAAAGCCCGGTTGGTGGCGAAAGGTTTCTTGCAGGAGTGGACTATTTTGAGACGTTCAATTCGGTAGTCAAACCGGTGACCATTCATGTGATTCTCACTATTTCTTTGTCGCAGGGGTAGTCGTTGCGCCAGTTGGACGTGAACAACGCTTTTTTAAATGGCCGCCTGTTTGAAGAGGTCTATATGGACCAACCAGCTGGTTTTGTTGATCGACAATTCCCGGGCCATGTTTGTAAATTGTGGAAGGCGATCTATGGTTTAAAGCAAACTCCGCGGGCTTGGTACCTGGAGTTGTCTAAATTTCTCATTCTGTCTGGTTTTAAGAAATCCGTAGCAGACTCGTCTCTATTTATCTATTGTTCCCGTGGTGTAATTTTGTACTTTTTAGTGTACGTAGATGATATTATTGTAACCGGGAATGATGGGGCCTTTATTGATGAGTTTGTGGGTCGTCTTGCGCGTCGCTTCTCGCTCAAGGATTTGGGGCCACTACACCACTTTCTAGGGGTTGAAGTCGTTCCAACTACCAGTGGGTTGTTCTTGTCGTAGTCACAATATGTGGTTGAGGTTTTGGAACACTTTGGTATGACAGGGGCGAAAACGGTGTTAACACCCATGAGTACCTCTGTGGACTTGTGCACCACGTCTCCGGCGTTTGATGCCACGATGTATAGGCGAGCCATTGGATGGTTGCAGTACTTGGCGGTTACCAGACCGGACATTGCGTTTCCCGTCAACCGCTTAGCTCAATTTATGTCCTCTCCCACTAAGCTTCACTGGCAGGCAGTGAAACGCATTCTTCGTTACCTGAAGGGTACGCTGCATCATGGGTTACGTTTTCGCAGGGGTCATTCTCTTTCCTTGATGTCCTATTCAGACTCGGACTGGGGTGGCGCTCGTGACGGGGGTCGCTCCACCACAGCCTATGTGGTCTATCTTGGTTCGAATGTAGTGTCCTGGAAGTCGTCCAAACAGCGCTCTGTGTCGCGGTCTTCTACGGAAGCGGAGTTTCGGGCGCTGGCTAATTCCGCTGCCGATGTAATGTGGACTCAGAATCTATTGCGAGAACTTGGGGTCCGGTTACGTGTTTCACCGATTCTGGTTACTGACAACTTGAGTGCTTCTTATGTTTGTAAGAACCCGGTGTTTCACTCGCGGATGAAACATTTAGCCCTCGATTATTTCTTTGTCCGTGAACAGGTGTCCTCCGGCTCGCTGCGTGTGGCGTATGTGAAGTCGACAGAACAGGTTGCCGATCCCCTGACAAAGCCGCTTGGCTACTAGCTGTTTACTAAGTTCGGCACCAAGATTGGGCTTACCAATGGTACGCTGATCTTGCGGGGGCGTATTGAGACTTAGTTAATAGTTGTTGTTGTCTACCTAGTCTTTGGGTTCTGTTTAACTAGCTCTCTGGTTGTGTGGGATGTTGGCTATTTATTCCTCGTTAATGAATAGATGTGTTCATTTTGCCACTCTCACATAACATAACTAAAAATATCCAAAACAATAGATTATTTATATATTTTTTTCATTATTATTGGTTTGGATATTTTCTTTAAAGTTACTCAATTTTTTTTTTTTTTTTAATTTAATCGACATGTATGGTTGCATGCACACTTGTGGGTTGCTTGAATCCATTGAAGTCAACGCCGCAGATGGATATATAGCTAATTGCATATTGCGCATAAGGAGCCTCCTCACTTTGAGAGGTTGCTCCCACACTGTCACTAGATATTCGCTTATTGCGCATAAGGAGCCTCCTCACTTTGAGATGTTGCTCCCACACTGTCACTGGTGAGCCTCAAACTCGGGTTCCCAAACTTTACTCCCGTGACCAACTGCCAGTGGTGAGACTCGATCCCGATGATTCTTTATGTTGCTCAACAATTCTTTTACTTAATTGCACCGAGGATGGGGATAAAAGCTTGCCTGTTTTTACTTCATTGACTATCACAGTGCACATCTGACTTTGAGAAAGCTGGCTTTCAGGTACAATGTATTATTGGGGTCTCATGCCTTGGGGACCATTTCACACTTTAATTTGCTCATCATTAAAGTTGGTCATACGTAGTAGACTTCAATCTAAATGCATTGTCCTGTCTCTCTCTCTATTTATTTATTTTTTAAATCTTAAAAAGAATGAGAATTTAGCGTGATGTTTAATTACTTAAAAGTTATAGATTTACGATTATGAATTATGAGATATTTAAAGAAACTTATCAACTCTACTAGGATTAGGAACATATTAGTGAGGAGTTTGTCTACCAACTCTTATTAATATTATAACAGGATAATTGGGCAGACACCTGATCTGGAATCACTCGAAGAAACTAAGGACAAAGTAAAGAAAACATTTACTCTGACCTATTCAAGAGAAAACACTTATGGTGAAAACTACATGCATGCACTCAATGTAGCCTCGATTCTTCATTATTATGAAAACCGTTACTTAAATAGAAAGACGTTGCAGACATTAGTATAAGTAGGAAATATCTTTCAGTAGGTAAAGACAAACTCTAATTCTTATACTCAACACTCTAAACAATACAACTCTTGATTACTTTCAAATATGATTCGGCAACTTATTTACCGTCAATTACGAAATTATACTAACATCTAAAACAGTCTGATGTATAGAGAATATGCGAAGATTGTCTCAAAACTTCTAACTTGCTTCTCCTGCATCACCTAAACTGCAAAATGCCCTTTGGGCAATATGTTGAGTCTCAAGTTGTCTTTATTGTACCCATGTTTCTAGTTCTCATACCACGTTAAACTAATACTCAATTACTTTATTCAACAAAAAATAGAAAAAATTATTATCATATTATTCCTTCACGTTTTATTTCGAGCGTAATTTTTTTTTTTTTTTTTAACCAATCAATTAGGGTTGGTAAAAAAGACTCGTACAATCTTATTCGTACCTTATTAGTTCTTCGCTTTTATTTTGGAAACACATTATAATATTTTTCTTCCTAATAACAAGTTGATCTCTATATGGGAGATTGTGGGTTTGAGTCACAGATACTACATTATAACAGAGTCAGTAGTACTAAAAAAAAAAAAAAATCTTTCAATGATAATAATAATGATGAATGAAAGGCAGGAAGCTGTCTTTTCTCCATGAATTTGAGAGCTTTGGTATGATTGGTACACAGATATGATGATATATGTGAATGATTTGAAAATTGGTCCACAATGTATGTAATGTTTGTTACAAATTCAGCAACAAATTTTCTACTTAAAAGGACATTTGGTTGAAACAATGCTTATTAAATGGATCATAGTTTTCACAACTATATAGATCATTTATAGGGTATATTATTTTTATGTATAAGGTACATTATTTTATATACATATACTATATTATTTTTATGTATAAGTACACTATTTTTATACGAAATGTTCATTATTTGAATGTGTACAAAATATTATGAAACATGTTGAGAGTTCATTATTTATATATACATAAGGTTCACTATTTGTGTGCATAAAATTCAATATTTGATTGTGTACAAATTGATTGAATGTTGGTTATTTAGGCATGTATATTCTAGACTCATTTTTGTTGTACATGAAATTCATTTTTTGTAGAGCATATATAGCTGGACTTATTCGACACACTTTACGCCACTTTACTTAAAAATATGATATTTAGTAAATCAAAGTTCACTATTTGTGCGCATAAAATTCACTATTTGTGTAATACGTTTGGATACATGCATGGTTTATAGTAAAATTTGTCTGGTTGGCAGAACGCAGAAGATGGCTTTTTATTATTTGTTATTCATTAATTGCTAGAATTACAATATCAAATTTTAACTTCATAAATGATTTTTGTTAAATTGGTAAGCTAAGGAAGATACATTTGCAAATGATTTTTTTTTTTTTTTTTTTTTTTTTATAAATAATTGCATACAAAAGAAATATATATATATATATATATATATATATATATATATATATATATATATATATATAGATTTGAAATGAAATATTACATTAAATCATATATAGCAAATAAAAACTTATGATAAATATATAATCATTTATATATACTATCTATTAATAAGTATATATATAATCTACAAATATAATAATCTATATCTACAAATCCAAATCAAATAAGAGCGAATAAAATTACGTGGACGGAAGACATGCATTCTCATTTAATTTTTGGACGAACAGTTCACACCTGAACGTGTCCCTATATATATAGAAACTAAGTCTGATCCTCCATTTTCTTGCATTTCTCGATGATGCACGGCATATCTTACTAGAAGGTTCATTTTTATTTTATTTTATTTTATATCGTTCGACTTGTTTCTTACTGCTATTCGATAGAGTAATTCCAAAAGGGATTCGAAACCTCTAGAAGGGATTGGGTTCCTCTCTTTGGTCGGGAACATGGTAGCTCGTCGGAAAAGAAAGGAAACAAAGGTAAAATGATTAAAATACCCTCATTATTTACCTATTAAAATTTTTCGGTGAGATTTGGCTGAAAATTTGTCGGGGTGATCAAAATTGATAAAAATTGAATAGTTAAGGTACTAAATTAACAGTTTTGAAAGTCGTGGATTGCAATTAACAAAACTCCAATAGTCACAGGACTAAAATTGAAATTTACTCTCTCTCTCTCTCTCTCTTTATATATATATATATATATATATATATATATATATATATATATATATATATATATATAGTGAAAGGTTCCAGTGTGGTTGATTAATGTGCATGAGCTTTGTACTTAATGTGCGTGAGTCTTGTGCTTAATGTGCCTGAGCTTTGTACTTAATGTGCGTGAATGTGTAATATTAATGTGCATGAGTTTCGTACTTAATGTGCCTGAGTCTTGTGTTTAATTTGCCTGAGATTTGTACTTAATGTGCGTGAGTGTGTAATGTTAATGTGCTCCTGTTGCTGTTGTACATATACGTCTTTGTCTTCGTCTTTCTCTTCCTCTCTTTTCCCTTAATCCTCTCTTCCTCACTCTCTCTTCTTCTTCATATACGTCTTCGTCTTCTCTTGCTTTTCCCTTAATCCTCTCTGTTCTTCATCATATACGTCTTCATCTTCTCTTCCTATTCCCTTAATCCTCTATTCCCCTCTCTCTGTTCTTCATCATATACGTCTGACTTTTGTGTTTAATGTGTGTGAGTTTGTGGTCTGAATGTATTTTGTTTAGCTTCCTGTGCGATTGTGTTAAAAGTCACGCACATTAAGCACAAACCTCTCGCACATTAAGGACAATACTCAGGCACATTAAGTACAAAACTCACGCACATTAACATTGCATACTCACGCACATTAAGTACAAATCTCAAGCACATTAAGCACAAGACTCATGCACATTAAGTATAAAACTCACGCACATTAATCAACCACACAACCGCACGGGAAGCCACAAATGCACCTGATCCCTTCCCTATATATATATAGTAATAATTAAATGAGACCACCTCTTCCCGTAAGTCCTGTAAAACCGTTTGTAAATGTATACAAGCTACGACACAAATACATACAGACTAGATTGTGTGCAATTCGCTCCATCAGCATGAATGCACACAATTTAATTTTAACATCATATCATTAGTCACTCTATCGTGGATAACAATTTAACAATTTCTAAACGCTTAAAACTTTGGTTAAGGATATTGCTTTTGTTTCACCTTGGAACAATGAGTATATAAAATGTATTACATTATACAATCAAATAATTAATGGAACTCTATTATAATCGACGATATGTTAGGATCAAACGTTTATTACTACGTCAAAATGTATAGCTAGTAGTGAAGATTTAACTTTGGGAAAATGACACTTTTTCCCCCTAAGTTATATACTTATAGCACTTTTTCCCCCTCAATTATTTATGTAAGCACATTAGCCCCCTCAATTATTTTAAAAGTGGTGATTTTTCCCCCTAATATATTAAATTGACATTTTTACCCTTAAAGTAAACATTTTATTTATTTTACTTCTCCAACAAATTATTGGGTATATGTAGCGATTACCATGGTTCGGTTCGTACTGAACCAGACACTATAGCAATCGAATTAAAAGTTTTCAGTTATGATTCAGATTTAGAATCCAATATTTGGATTTCAATTTATTAAATTTAAGAATAAAAAAAACTGGATCATGAACCGTGAACCGGTGATTCCGGATCCAGTTCACGATTTTGAACCGTCTTTATTTTAAAATTTTATTTTTTAGTTCGGAACATGAACCGGCCATTCTGATCCGCGATTTTAATAAACTCTAAATATCGCGTTTTGATTATAAATTGTAATTGAAATATTTTGGTTTGGTTGCTATAGTATCTGTTTGGTTTGGAGAATAAAAATAAATGAAATATTTACTTTAAATATTTATTTTAAGGGTAAATATGTCCATTTAACATTTCAGGGGGAAAAAGAGCCACTTAAATAATTCTGGGGGGAAAAGTGCTATAAGTATATAACTTAGGGGGAAAAAGTGTCATTTTCCCTTTAACTTCTTTTTTTTTTTTTTTTTTTTTTTATAATATTTACGTAACAGTTTGCACCATATTTCGATAGCAAGATACTAGACTCGGCCCTCATATTAAAGTCTCTGCCAACACAACAAATTTCAAAAACCTCCAACCAAAGCATGACTAAGCACCTAAAAAAGACGAACAATTAGTTTACAAATGATGATTATATACAATATAACTTTTAGTGATGTCCAAACTCATTTAAAGAGTTTTACCTTCAAAATTCTTATTACTTAAGCAAAGTTTTAAGGCTAGCATATCTCACTTTGATTAAGGAGATATTGTCATAAGCTAAGAGATATGAATTGTATTTTTTTAAATTTTATTTTATAACTGTTTGGTGCTTAAACATAATTGGTACTAAAATTAAGATCATTAAAAAAAAATGGTAAAATGATTTCTTTGAGTAACAATGGACCAAGATGAAATGACAGCGTGAGATACTTGACTACAATCTGCAAATTAAACCACATGAGATAAAGTCTGCCCAAAGGGAGACAAAAATCTAGCTAAAAGCTAAAGAATGGAGTGTAGTAGGAGACAAAATTTAATGTGTTGTTACTTTTTGACCAATATATTTGTGCCATGGCAACAACCTATGCATGCTTAATTATGAGGTCAATGACACGAACTCATAAAGAGAGGGTTGCTCAAAAGCTTGGGAATCCTATGCAAATGATATTTTGAATATGATTAGTAAGACATTATTATTATTGGAAGTCACTAAAACAAGCTATCTTAAGAACCCTTTCAATTGGAAGTCACTAAAACAAGCTATCTTAAGAACCCTTTCATGATCAATTGGAGGTGATAGAGTAAAGATATTTCTCTTTAATTTTCTTTTCTAATAGCTAAAAAGTGATGATTCTGAGTGAGTTAAGATCAAAGTTTAGAAAGGAAGTGAATAAACTTTGTTAATCTTTCGTAAGTTGAATTTATAAAATACTTGGTAAGTTAAAATTTTTAACAGAACACCTTAGTGTTATATTGAAATTTCAACTAATTAGCGTTTGAAGATTTCTAAAGTTTATAAAACGTACATAAGAAGTCTTCACTTTTCTTTTCCTAGACCCTTGTTAGCTAGTACCCTTTCAGCTCTTCCCTTTGGGTAGCAAGTTCTAGATTTCCCCGCTTATGCCTTTGTTTTTTTTTTTTCCACATTTTTATCCTCCTAGGCGCTGGGTGGTTGATACCCTTTCAACTCTTCTCATTTGGATGCGGGGTATCCTTGCTTTCCTCCTTATGTCATGACGTTTTATATTTCTCCCGGAGCGTTGGGTAATTGGTATCCTTTCAGTCCTACTCCTCAAGACACGAGGCATCATAGTGTTTCTCCTTTCGTTTTTTTTTTTCCTTAAGCGCTAGGTAGCTATTACCCCTTTCAGACCTACATATCTGAATGCAGAGCATCCTAGCTTTCCGTCCTTTTACCTTCATTTTTTTTTTTTTTTACACTTTTCTTTTAGGCATGTTGCATCTTTGGGTTGTATTCCTTACCTACGGGTCGGGCCTATCAAGGATATGTTCCAACCATCTTCCTTACGAGTAGTTATGCTGTGCATTCGTATGCACCGTGCATGGTGCATACGGATGCAATAACGACGTCGTTTTATTAAAAACGCGCGTCTCCCCTTAAAAAAAGAAATCAGGTTCGATTCCCAGCAACAACATTATGTTGTTCATTCATTCTTAAATTTTAGTTCATAGATTATAGAATTTTAGTTCATTGATTCTGGAATTATAGTTCATCGATTCTGGAATTGTAGTTCATCGATTCTGAAATTTTAGTTCATAGATTCTGGAATTTTAGTTCATAGATTCTGGAATTTTTAGTTCATAGATTAGATTTTGGAATTTTAGTTCATAGATTCTGGAATTATAGTTCATCGATTCTGGAATTTTAGTTCATATGTTGTTGCTGGGAATCGAACCTGAAATTTTTTTTTTAAGGGGAGACGCGCGTTTTTAATAAAACGACGTCGTTTTTGCATCCGTATGCACCATGCATGGTGCATACAGATGCACAGCATAATTTGCCCTTCCTTACTTGTAAGCTCCTTGGGCTGTCTTCCTTGCCTGGGGGGCCCACCAAGGATTTTTTACATGACATTCGTTTTCCCTACATGTTGGCCTATTGAGTCACCTTCCCTACATATTAGAATGAAAATGAAATATTTAATAACATGATGTTTGAATTTGATTACTAACTTGACTTATTAACATCTTAATTTTTATTTATTTGTATCTACAAAAATTGAGGCTTCAAACAAATGTGAAAAAAGACTTTATAAGAAGTTACAATATTTAAGAACATCTCAAGAATACAAGGAGAAATTCAAGCTCAATGCGCAACTACAGAAAAACAAGCCATTGAAATTTTATGATGACACTATACTAGTATTGTTTTCAAAACATATTTTGCAACGAAATAATAGCCACTTATAAAATATAAAAAAATGACAAAAGTGTTGTCAATATTTGCAATTGTTTTTGTAAAACAATATTCATCATTATTTTCATTTATTTTAATGATACAAAATTTGGTCACAATTTTAATTATTATAGTTAAAAAATATGTTACAACTATTTTTAATAATTTAGTGGTGATGATGATGGTTTTCACAATTGTTAGGAATAATTGTTAATAGAATTTAATAGACTCATCATTTCTAGTTGTAAGTTGATTTATGTATTTGAAAGCAAGATAGACTTCATCAACCCTTTGAGCGGAAGCTAAGAAAGCAACTCCAGAAAAAAGTTATCCGAAAAAAAGGCTTTGGAAGGAAGCGTCCGGAGGAAAAGGCATCGGAATGAAGCAACTAGAAGAAAATATCGAAACAAGTGAGGATTAGAAGAAGCCCATTAATTTGGAATCAAGACATCAAGTCAAGGATACCTTAATGGAAGTATCAAGGTCATTCAATGTAATCTCCCAAGTTCAAGGAAACTTTAATGAAGACTTTTTATGGGAGAACATCCTCTGAAGAAGCCCATATGAGGAACAACAAAAAGAGCCGATTGTTCTCGGTCGTCCATCAAGGTTCATCAATGATTGATGATTTTAGTAAAAAAGATGAGTCAATTTTATAATTATTGACAATTTTTAAGAGAAGAGTACATTTTATAAGTATTGAAAATTTGAAAGTTTAGTACTCCGTAATAGCAAGATCATATTCTTTGATATTTTCAAAATGAAAAGTGTGGATCCATCCACGCTTTTACGTAAGGCACTAATAACATGGTAAATTATTAACAAATTAAATGTCACAATCAAATTTAATGGAGAATAAGGCTATGCATGCTAATCTTAAAACTAATCCAATGGGATTCAAGAACCGTAGGGTCTTGTATCAGTCTTCATTTTTAGTTGGGCAAATTTGATATGATATCTTATATTCATCTATTTTCTTCAATGTTTTAAAAATTAAAAATAAATAATATAATGAAACGTGAACTTTTAATTAATAACACTCACTAATATTAAATAAAGTGAAACAAGCAGAAGTACAAAAGCTAGCTGTGTTTGACACTTCCACTACATGAAGTAAACAAATGCATAATTAAAAGGTACTACTCAGTTTCAGATCCTCACTCTTTTTGGTGATAAAATAGTCTAAAGTTGCCTAGCTAGAAGATATATAGAATAATATAATTTTAAAAAAAAAATAGAAATTAAAAAAAAAAAGAACAAAAAACTAGGGAAAACAATAATGTTGGCAGTAAAGGGCATGAGCTCTAATAATCATTTCTTGACTGAATCGCCTTTCTTGATTCTCTCTTAGATGCGAAACCTGAAAGGTAAAGAGAAAAGCAAAATCCCATTATTTAATTGGATTTAATATAATAAAAAAATTTAAATAAGATTTCAAAAAATATTTAATTTAATTACCTAAAAATTGAGAATCAATGATGAATTATTATATTAATAATTCATCAGAAATTGTAGGACTTGTTACCGGAGTCACGAGGTGCATTGCATCGGAAACACTCCATCCTATTTGCAAAGTTGTGCTCATTGCACCCTGGCCTGTTTTTTTTTTGTTATTACACCAATTATTTTTACAAAATAATAATAATAATAATAATAATAATAATAATAATAATAAACTAAGACTCTCTCATTGTGGGAACTATATGTAAATTTAGAGTGGTGATATTGGATGATTACAGTATCACTTCAATCACATCTCTTATCTTGTAGTTGAACTCTTATCTTATTAGTAGATATTTTTTAAGTGAATTTATCAAAAGACTATTTCAATCTAATTTTATCTGATTTTTTTTTTTTGAAATGTATGTAATTGGATTAAATGAGTAGTTTTATACTCCATAATAATTTTTTTAAAATAAAAATATAACATATTTATTACTTTTAAAAGTTGACAAAATTCAAAGTGGTGGAATTTTTAAAGAATGCCAAGTAATTTCACGTTATTTTATCTAATTAATTCATAGAGAATGAATTGTGAACTAATGTTAAATAACAAAATATTTGGTTACTTTAATTTTTCTTAGGAAAATGGTACTTTTTTTTTTTTTTTTTTTTGGTTTTAAGTATTACTGAATCTGACGCTATCAATGAATCATTTCTGTAATTAATTTTTCAAAGAAAATGGTGTATGTGATGACCGAAATGGTCTCTTGACTATAGTAAAATTATCAATTTAGTTCTAAGTTAATGGATGTCTAACGGTAAAATAAACGAAGGATCAAAATGGTTAAAATTTTTAAAATTAAGGATTTAATTGATAAAAAAAATAGTCAATGACAAAATCAATAATTTCGGTATAGTGAATAACCATTTTGATAATTAACTCATTAATTAATACTCCCTAATTCAAAATGAAGGGTTTATTTAATTACCTAGTGCAAATCCAATCGCCGGATTTCCAGCCAGAGCGGCTGCCGCCGGCGAACCCATAGCCTCCTCTCTGACGCGACATATAGTCAGCGGCCACCTCACCGCCGCTGAAGGAGTAATCCTCCCTGAAGGCGCCGCACTTGAAGCAGCTGGAGCGGCTGGCGAAATTGTGGGTCCCGCAGTTTCCGACGGCGCAGTACCAGTCGCCGGGCCTGACGTCCGGCCCAACGCCGGCGGCCCTCCCCAGCCCGAAACTGCCATAATTATCTCCGGGCTTTGCTTCTCCGCACCTCTGGCATGACTCTCTCCTCTGGAAGTTCAAGTGCTGGCACGACCTGCAATTCCAGTCTCCTGGCCTGTTCATTTTCCCTGTCCAATCTTTTTTTTTTTTTTAACAAAAACAAAATTCATTTTCAATGACGTAAGAATATAGAATTACATGCATTTTTACTGACGTATGTAATAATGTTATGCATGCAGATTTAAGCAGAGTTAACAGAATAAAGAAAGAAAGATTTGGGAGAAATAAATCCTAACCTATACTAGTGAAATAAGAATTCGGAAATGCCGAGGTAAGCTAAGAGAAGAGAGAAAGTGGTGAGAAGCTGTGAAATTGTTGTAATGACAGAGAGCTTTATATACTTGGAGTTCCTCGAAAATCGAGAGGATTCCATCTCCTTTGAACGGTGGAATTATATATATATATATATATATATATATATATATATATATATATATATATATATAAAAGTAGGGGATAAAGAGAAAATGGATGGGATTCAATTCCAAGAAAAATGTGCGGTGTTACCCATACATTTGTGAAATTTGATAAAGTTGTTGATGTAGGCTATACAGTGCATTGTAACTTTTAAGGCTATCAGAAATGGTATATATATGTACGTGCATGTGTGCATGGAGCCATGATTGAATTGAAGACGCAAAATTTGGATAATTTTAGACTGAAGGGTCAAATAAATCTATTTACTAATATTGATTATGATGAGGATTTGATTATTGAATATCAATCGTAACTGAGTCTGTACAAGTAATAATATAGAGAGTAGATAAAGAGTCCTAACGAACTACTAGTATAAGAGTCCTAATACTCCCCCTCAAACTCAAGACGGAGCAGCTGCAACATTGAGTTTGTCCCGTAGAAAAGAAAACCGAGTAGACGGAAGAGCCTTGGTGAAAACATCTGCTAGTTGATCCTTCGTAGAAATAAAGTGAACCTGAATCTCCTTCTTGGCAACCTTGTCGCGAACGAATTGAAATGATAATCAATCTCCACATGCTTCGTTCGGGCATGAAATACCGGGTTCGAGCACAGGTAGGTGGCACCCAAGTTGTCACACCACAGAGTTGGCGCAGAAGCCGGCGGAAAACCAATCTCTTTAAGAAGTGAAACGAGCCACGTAACCTCAGCTGAGACATCAGCTAGAGCCTTGTATTCTGCTTCTGTAGACGAACGCGCCACCGTGCGCTGCTTTCTGCATGACCAGGAAACTAGATTGGTGCCCACGTAGACCGCAAAGCCACTGGTTGACTTCCTATCATCCGGATTGCCAGCCCAATCCGAGTCAGAAAAAGCATGAACAGCAGTAGACAGAGACCTGCGAATACTGAGTCCAAGACCAAGAGTACCCTTAACATACCGTAACACCCGCTTCATCAGACTCCAATCAGCCGTGGTAGGAGACTGCATGTGCTGACAAAGCCTATTGACTACATAAGATAAATCAGGGCGAGTCACAGTCAAGTACTGCAGGGCACCCACAATGCTGCGATAGTGAGTGAGATCGGCATAAGGAGTGGTGTCAGCATCATCAGACCGAACAACTGAAACTGGGGTCGAGACCGGCTTGCAATCCACCATGCCGGCCCGCTTAAGAATGTCCTGGATATAACGCCTCTGAGAGAGGAGAACACCATCCGAGAGCGGCACTGTCTCAATGCCAAGAAAAAAAGACGGAGCCCCCATATCCCGAATCTTGAACTCTGCAGCCAGCTTGGCCACAATTCCTGAGACCCACTGTGAGTCCGAGCCCATGACCAGAATGTCATCAACATACACCAAAAAATACAACTGCACAGCACCATCAGAATAGATAAATAATGACACGTCAGTTTTAGAAGGAACAAAGCCAACAGAACAAAGAAAATCGTGCAACCGAGTGAACCAAGCACGAGGGGCCTGCTTCAAACCATAAAGAGAACGTTGCAGAAAGCACACATGATCCGGTTTCGTCTTGTCCTCATAGCCAGGCGGCTGACGCATATACACTGTCTCAGCTAGAGAACCATTCAGAAATGCATTGTGAACATCCAGTTGCCGAATGGACTAACCACGGGAGTAAGCTAAGGAAAGTAAAAGCCGAACCGTGGTGGGCTTGACAACCGGACTGAATGTCTCAAAAAAGTCTTTCCCGGCAACCTGATTAAAACCCTTAGCCACCAGCCGGGCCTTGTGACGGTCAACAGATCCATCCGCATTTCGCTTGACCCGAAATACCCACTTACACCCCACAACATTCATACCCGGAGTGTAAGGAACAAGACGCCATGTATGGTTCTGTAGCAAAGCATTAAACTCCACATCCATGGCCTCACGCCACTCTGGATGGCGCACGGCCTGCGAGTAACACGTGGGCTCAAGATCATCAGCAGCAGTGAACAAAGCAACATGATCCTTAGGGCCCATACTCCGTGTGCCCATCACATGAGACCGCGGCCCAACAACCTTGGCACCACGACCCCGACGCGGCCGACCACGACGGGCAACCTGCCCACAGTCAGATACAGTCCGCTCACTAGAATCCGAATCCGGAACCACGGGAGTAGAAACCGGTCGCTCCTCCCTAGTAGGCAAAACCGGCGCAGGAACAGCAACAACGGGGGCAACACCCCACGGGACAGCCCGGGGCTTAGCAACAACCTGCGTAGAAACACCACTAGCAAATGGAAAAACAGCCTCATCGAATCGCACATGGCGACAGATAAAGACTTTATTAGTGACAGTATCTAGACAACGATAGCCACGAAAAGAGTCAGGATAACCCAAGAAAATACACGGAGACGAACGATACTGCAGTTTATTACGATTATATAGACGCAGTAGAGGAAAACAAAGACAACCAAACACCTGCAAAAAGGAATAAGACGGAGGGGACCGATGTAGACGATAATGGGGAGACTCATTGTCTAAAACCCGAGTAGGCATCTTATTAATCAAATAGACTGTCGTTTCAAACGCAAAATCCCAATATCTAGAGGGAACAGAAGCCTGAGCCATTAATGCCAACCCAGTTTCAACTATATGCCTATGGCGACGCTCTACCCGACCATTCTGCTCGTGCGTATACGCATAGGACTGCCTGTGGCGAATACCAAGAGACTCAAACGTAGAGTGGAGCTTTTTGTACTCTCCCCCTAAATCAGATTGAATTGCAATTATTTTGTGAGAGAATGACCGCTCAACAAGAGAGCGAAAACGGTCAAAGACAGCATAGATATCGGTTTTGGCACGCATAGGATAGAACCAAACAAAACGTGTAAAATCATCCACAAACAAAACGAAGTAACGAAAACCATTAACAGATGTTATTGGCGCAGGGCCCCAAATATCAGTATACACGAGTTCTAATACACGAGGACTCGAAGTAGCAACACGAGGTAATGGAAAACGGGAAGATTTCCCTAACTGACAAGACGAACAAACATTGGACAATTCACTAGAATTAAATTGACTAACACCAGACAATTGTAAAATTTGACGCAGAACTCGTGTGTGTGGATGACCAAGCCGCTGGTGCCAAGTAGAAGACGAGACACGCGCAGCAACATTAGCAGACGGACTACGACAGGAAACAGGCCAAGTATATAAACCTCCCGACGCGCCCCCCTTAAAAAGCACCTCCTTGGTCAAGAGATCCTTCACAAGAAAATACTCAGAATGAAACTCAAAAAAGACACGATTATCCCGAGCAAAACGCTGAACAGAAAGTAAAGACGACGACAAGCCAGGGACATGCAAGACATCATTTAAACGAAAAAGTTTACTAGAAGCGGCTATCGAAGCAGAACCAACACTAAGTATAGTCATACCTGTACCATTGCCAACCCGGAGAGTGTCATGGAATAAACCTGGAAACTGACACCAGATGAGGATTTGATTATTGAATATCAATCGTAACTAAGTCTGTACAAGTAATAATATAGAGAGTAGATAAAGAGTCCTAACGAACTACTAGTATAAGAGTCCTAATAATTATTCATTAGTATCATGAATTAAAATATTGTTAATCTAGATCATTATATTCTCAATTATTTTTTATCTAACATATTTTTAGCAAGTTTAGCAAGTTTCTAACAAGTAACCCATCTAATTTGCTTACATGAAAAAATAAAATAAAATAAAAATGTTGACATGTTATTTTCCATCTAACTTGCTGTTTTGTCACTTTTTTATGTAGAAAAAATCATTTTTTTTACGTATTTTTGGATTATGTTGAATTTTTATATGGCTTGAAAGATTTCAACTCCTCCTATGTTGCGAGTGTTGAGTGTGAAAACACGTAGGGGTGTTCTAAGCGGAATGCATCCATGTTGTTGATATCATAAAATTTCCCTACAAAATATATATTTTTGTGGTGGGGGGGGGGGGTACCCCATCGCCTTCAGAAACATGGCCGCTTCCCTCGGGGACATATGACAGTCTCCTTTCTTCGTTGTCTATCTCTTTCTCTTTCCAGTGCTGCACATTATACCTCATGACGCGAAGTTCCTTAGCTTTTACTTCAGTCAGATTGTAGCTGCAGCCAGTAAACGCAAGCATGTTCTTTTCGTTGTTAATTAAGTTACACCTCAAACATTAAATCAAAAGTCATGTTAGCTATTATACCTCAAATGAAGAGCAATATACAGATCATCGTTGTCCTTTAGTCTATTAACTAGCTTTTTTTCCAAGCTCCTCAATCTCAGGTGTGTATCGAAGAGCCTCATAAAAGCATGCACCATCCAAAACCAAAATAAAAACCAATGTCAATAAATGAGTTCAAAAACCACAAAAGCGGTAACATACTTATTTCACAGCTGACGAGAAAAATAAATTCATTGATTTATTGAAAAATTCTTAGAAGAAATCAACATAATTTGGAAATAGGTAAAATAAAAATTGAATTTTTCTACCGAAAAAAGTGACAAAAACAACAAGTTAGATAAAAAAATAAAATGTTAGCATTTTGTTTTTATTTTATTTTTTCATGTAAGCAAATTAGATGGGTTACTTGTTAGAAACTTGCTACAAATGCTAGATGAAAAATAATTGAGAATATAATGACTTAGATGGACCATAATTTAATTCATGGTGCTAGATGAACAATCAATGTTAGTACATGCGTCTATTTGACTTTTCTGCCATACTTTTATTTTGCTAGATGCATTCAAAATTGTGTATTGAATTCTAATTTTTATGAGTTAAATGAATATAAATCATCTACTATATTAAAGTTAGACATTTTAGGAAAAAATAAAATTAGCAATAATAATCTTCCCACCCACAAAAAAGGTTGTCGTTTTAAATTTTATATTTTATAAAAAAAAATTATTAATTATTTTGAGATTTAAATGCCTTGAAATTTGAAAGGTTGCTTGCGTGTATATATATATATATATATATATATATATATATATATATATATATATATATATATATATATATATATATATATATATATATATATTTTTTTTTTTTTTTTTTTTGGATCAGGTGCACACCCCCTTGGCAGATGAGCTCGTGAGCCTCTTTTCTGACCATTAATTAGTTTAGATGAATGGGCCAGATCATTTGGGAAATTTCACACGTGTAGCAGCTCTTTTGTTAACATTAGGGCTTTTTTTGTAAATTTGCAATAGCTTTTATTATAGGATGTATTTAATTTTGCCTGGGAATCTGCGAGAGTATTTCAACCCTTTGTATTCCATGTCTGTCTGTCTCTTCCAGCCATTCTCTTCCAGCCATTCTCTTACTCCCCATCAATAGCTGACCTCCATCATCTCTCCCTCTCCATCAAAAATCTCGGCGGGTGAAGTTCATCATGGTGGCGCCTACTGTATGCCGATCGAAGAGGCAACAGCGGGCTAACGGTGGTTCCATCGAAGGTAATCGCAATCCCCATTATTGTTGTTCTAAAGTCAAGTTTGGGGGTGTCTTGCATGTGTATGGTTGTCTTCTCGTTTTTTATCGGCGGTTTGTGCTCCAATGGCGGTCAAATTGTGTCGCCGGGGTTTTGTCTGGGTTGTGGGTTCTTTTTGTGGGTGCGGGGCTATGGGGCGGTCGCTGCATGGGCGGCGTCTTGTCGTCGGGGGACTGGGGAGTTGGTCTGGGAGCCGGGGTCTGGGAAACATCTTTCCGGCGGTAGAAACATATCCGGCGAGCATTTTTTTTTTTTTTTTGTTATCCTGTTTCCATTTTTTTTTTGTTTTTGTTTTTTTTCCTCTGTATATTTGCTTGGGCTTTGTTTGTAATTTGTTTTGGGGGGATAGGTGTAATTGCCTGCGATTGAAATGAAGGAAAATGCATCTTAGGGATATAGTATGTGCGTTCCAGTATAAATTTGTGGGATATAGTATGTGCATATAGCGGATATTGTATTTGCGTTAAGTATGTTCAAACATATTTGTGTAGATTTAGTATCGTGGTTTTGTATTTTTAATTTTTGAGCATATTAAAAATGAATAATATGGGAGGGGTATGGGCACAGTAGTGACTATGCGTGTACATTTCTTGTTAGCCGTAATTTATGTTCATTGCCCCCATGTTACCATCTTTTACATGCACATTTTGTGCATTTTGCTGTCTGAGTGTGTGCATTTTTTTTGTTATTAGTATGTCGCTATATGTTTTTTATATGTTTTAATTTGGTTAGGTGTAAGTGTTTGTTTGCAGTGTTAACTATCTTGATTTTGTATTTATAAAGTTTGTTTTAGGGTGATGCAGTGTGCTGAAACATCTATTTCATTTAATTATACAATGGGTATTATGTGGTTTTTAGTTCTTTTTGTTTTTTAAGTCTGTGCATACGTATACATTGTAGGTATATAATGTGTGCGTTACAGTGTAGAATGCGCCGGTATGCACATTTTTTATGCTAATTAGTGTGATGTAAACATCTTTTTCATTTAATTATATCATGGGGAATATATAGTATGTGCACCAGAGATAGTATAGGTGCCTAACGCAGTGAAAAATCCTATTTTTTTTTTTTTTTTTTTGTCTATTTAAGTCTGTGCAAATGTATGGTATGGTAGGTGCATTTTTGTGCTGATTACAATGTCGAGTATGTTTTTTGTGGGGAGTGTATGTGGTTTGTGCTTGGGATGTAGTTAAATGCAGTGTTATCTATTTTTATGATGGTGTTATTTTCGATTTTTGCAGGTCAAGGTGACCCACACACCCCAGTTGGTGTAACCGATCCGGTTGCAACTTTACAGCCTGACCCCCCCTCGAAGAACACCACCCCCCGCCGACCTCGGCACCACATGAAGATAACGAGGTGGCTCAAGCCCCATTTGACCCGGTGCCGGATAGTGTTCCGGATGAGGATGAGATTAAGAATCTGAATTGGTGCAAATTTGTGATCGGTTGTTTGGTTGACAGGCATGCAAATTGGTCTATGGATACAAAACAGTCATTTACTGTGCATTTACATAATATCTATTGCATGGGTTTAGTAGGTGAAATATGCAGTAGTTTTTTATATTATTTGTGCTTTATTTCTGTTTTTTTTAAGAGTGTACTTTTAAATTTGTGTGTTTTAAGTGAAATATAAGGGTATTCTTTGCTTTTTTTTAGCATGCACCTTGGGCGTTTTTTTTTTTTTTTTTTATGATTGTAGGTATATGGTATGTGCATATATGTATATGTAGTTTGTGCATTAAGGGTTATATTGTTATAACATGCACATGAAGGTTTATTTTTGGGACTGTAGGGTATGGTATGTGCCTGTATATATATAGTGTGTGCTTTTTGAGGTGTTGGTCTTCGTGTTGCATATTTAGTATGTATATTATGTATTTTGTAGCTGTAACATGCACCTAGGGCTTTAATTTTCTGACTGTAGGTTACGGTACGTGCGTATATATATATATACTGTGTGCATTAAGGGTTCTATTGGTAAACATCATGTGTTGTGCATTTTGTATGCATTTTACTCTATAATCCGTGCAATACGAGGTATATGCAATAGCATGAGTTTATTAGATGAAATATGCAGTAGATAAGCATTATACAAAAACCAGCATATGCACAGACACGAAGTGTTCATGCACTTAATGGTCCAAACCAAAAAAAAAAACCACAAAACACGGTCACAGTCTATTTTGTTTATTAGGTAGTACGGCGTACATTTTATCAGCATTCTACGAAAACCAGCATATGCACAGACACGAACCGTTCATGCACTTACTGGTACAAACCAAAAAAAAAAAAAATAAAAAAATAAAAAAAAAAAACCAAAAACCAAAAACACGGCCACAGTGTAGGTTGTTTGTTAGGTAGTACGGCGTATATTTTATAAGCATTATACAAAAACCAGCATATGCACAGACACGAAGTATGCAAGGACGAAAAAAAAAACCACCGAATATGCACAGACACAAAAGTATATATGCACTGACCGGTACAACGCAAAACAAAAACAACACAGACACAGACACAGACTACCTTCACTACAACGTAGTACGGTGTACGCACAGGCAGGTGTACCCGTACACACACGATTTGTGAACGCCTGCTATCGACCACCCCCAAACCCATTTCACACCTCAACCATTTCGGGAAAAACCATGGTAGCGCACAGACTTAGAGGTGAATATGCACTTACCGTTACTGCCAATATCCATTTGCTGAATTGTTGCTCCTACTATCACCAGCGACGTCATCACACATCTCCCATTGTTAACGCTAATTATGTCCTCTAATCTTTTTATTAATAGAATCTTTTAATTTCCATCCTCAAAAGCAGCAAAAGATGATTCATATTCCATTTAATTTAAGTCCTTAATTAAATCAGCCTTACAATTACTAATTTAACCTTACTATAGATAATAATGGACATTATTTCTTTTAATCTCAACCATAGATGGGAATTCAATCAATGGGTATTATTAGGCCTCATGGGCTCATCTATTAGAGGGGTGCACCAGATCCAAAGCCTATATATATATATATATATATATATATATATATATATATATATATATATATATATATATATATATATATAATGTATGGTTTAACACTCGGTGCTGTTGGAAATTAAAGTGGGATGTATGAAGCACAACAGCATTCATTGCTGCAGATATCAAAATATTATATTGGGAATGATATAATATTGAGTTGGTTGCTTCCTTCAATTTAATTCATAGATTTAATTCTCTTCTATATTTTAATGTGTCAAAATATTATGTGAATCATTAATTTGTTAGAAGTTCATCTCTAATTGCTTTGGTTTGTTCATATGACTAGTTTGAATCTGCTTGTGTTCATCTTTAATTCTTGGGTTTGTTCACTATATTGCACATTTAGATATATTCAAGCATGCATTAAAGATATTATTTTGTATCTTATGTGTAATGTATATATAACAAATGTTGTATGTAGAATGGTATTCTCATATCATAATACATACCCTCCGATCAACTTTGAAGTTGTATCCTAATTTCTTACAAAACGGATTATTAGAAAAATGAAGGTGATAGTCTCAAAAAACAAAAAAAATTAAGGTGAATATGGTTTTGATAATAGATGAAAATAATATGTGATTGAGTTGAGGCATGAAAGAAAATTATTATTTTTTAATTAGGTAATTTTTATTTTAGCATATCTTACTATTTACTATAAATTCTATATACTGTAAGTCTATAACATGTTTTTCTATTTAATATAAAGTCCGAGTTTTTCACACTTCTCATCCCACGAGCATTGTGGCATTAACAAGATTACTCCACGACTTCCGAACCTTGCAAACTTGGTCCACGAGTTGAGTTTAGGGAATTCTGTTATCAATTGAAAATCATGAATCAGATAGAATTTCCAAGATATACTAACACTAGGTAGTTCCTATACAATAGGCTAAGGATGTGGTCAACACATGTATTATTAACTACACTAATACTCCCCCTCAAGCACAAGGTTGGATAGCAACAACATTGAGCTTGTTTCGCAGGTCCCCGAACCGCAGAGCAGGTAGCGGCTTTGCGAAGATATCGGCCAGCTAGTCCTTTGTTGAGAAAAAATTAACCTGAAAATCACCGGAAGAAACCTTGTCTCAAACAAAATGATAATCAACTTCAACATGTTTGGTTCGGGCGTGAAACACTGGATTGGCACAGAGATAGGTGGCACCCAGATTGTCACACCACAACGTGGCCGGTGTACCCGAGTGCAAGCCCAGTTCCCGCAGTAATGAAACAACCCAAGTTACCTCGGTAGAAACATCTGCGAGGCCTTTATACTCAGCTTTAGTCGAGGACCGGGAGACTGTGCGCTGTTTTCGAGAGACCCAAGAGACCACGCTTAAGAACACTGCATACCCTCTGGTTGACTTCCAGTCAATCGGGCACCTAGCCCAATCCGAATCGGAGAACGCATGAATATCAGATGACGACGAAGGATCGGAGATGGACGTAAACCCATGTCCAATGTGCCTTTGACATAGCGTAAAACCCGTTTGAGAAGCCCCTAGTGTTCCTCGATTGGAGTATGCATGTACTAACAAAGGCGGTTGACTGCATAATATAGGTCCGGTCTGGTAATAGTGAGATACTGTAGCGCACCAGCAAGACATCAGTATTGTGTTGGGCTATCAAAGAGATCAATGGTGGGAGTCACAGCCTGAGTTGTCGAGGCGGGAGTTGCAAACGGCTTGCAGTCGGTCATACCTGCTCGGTTTATCAAATCATTCATGTACCGGCGCTGAGACAGAATTATACCATCTCCGGCGGTTAGAGTTTCAATGCCAAGAAAGAAATTGGGAACCCCTAGGTCCCTGATTTTGAACGTAGACGCAAGTCGGTGCAGAAGTGTGTCAATCAAAGCAGAGTTATTTCCCATCATGATGATGTCATCCACATACACCAGGAGAAAAATCCTAGAATCACCGCTTGAGTAGTGGAAGAGAGAAACATCAGTCTTGGACGCTGCAAACCCTGTCGAGAGTAAGTAATCATGTAGGCGCTTGAACCAAGCCCTCGGGGCTTGTTTGAGACCATAAAGAGATCTCTGTAGACAACAGACGTGATCAGGACACCCTGGGTCTTCATAACCTGGAGGCTGGCGCATATGTACTGTCTCAGCTAGGTAGCCATTATGAAAGGCTTTGTGGACATCTAGTTGGCGAAGAGTCCAGCCTCGAGAAACTACAAAAGAAAACAGAATGCACACAGTAGTCGGTTTGACTACCGGACTAAAGGTTTCAAAAAAGTCTTCTCCAACGACTTGATTGAATCCCTTGGTTACCAGTCGCGCTTTGTAGTGCTCAACCGAGCCATCGGCTTTGCGCTTCGTGCGAAAAACCTATTTGCAACCGATTACATTCATGTTTGGTGTCGGTGGAACAAGCTGCAAGGTGTCATTGTGCAACAGGGCATTGAACTCTTGGTCCATGGCATCGCGCCACTGTGGGTGACCAATGGCTTGAGAGTAACAGGTGGGGTCAGCAATATCGTTTGTCACAGTTAGGGCGTGAAACTGTTCACCAGTGCCCTGAGTCATGTGGTGAAGTCGCATGACATGAGCCAGTTGTTGTGGTTCACCTCTGGGACCACGTCGTCTAGTTGCACAAACTGGTTGCACGAACTGGTGGGGTCACATGTTGGACCCCTGGTATGATCGGACTAGAACCCCATGGCGGACTATGTTCTGCTGTTGGTGTTGTTTTCTGCAAAGAGGAAGCTGTTGCAAAAGGAAAGACAGTTTCGTCAAAACGCACATGACGACAGATATAGATTTTCCCCGTGTTTAAGTTCATGCATCGGTAACCTCTAAAAGGCGAAGGATAGCCTAGGAACACGCACGGGGTTGAGCGATACGCTATCTTGTGCCAATTATAGGGCCGTAGATAGGGAAAGCACAAGCGCCCAAATACGCGTAGGAATGTGTATGTGGGCGGGGATTTATAGAGTCGGTAATGTAGTATATCAAACTTAGGGCTAACGAGGGAAGACGATTGATTAAATATGTGGCTATTTCAAAGGCAGGGTCCCAATGTCTAAACGGGACTAAGCCTTCGGCTAAAAGAGCTAGTCCGGTCTCGACAATGTGCCGATGCCGACGCTCTACCCATCCATTTTGTTCATGTGTATAGGCACAGGATTGCCTGTGCACAATTCCAAGAGAATTAAAAACAACATGCAAACGGTGGTATTCGCCACCTAAATCAAACTTTATGGACTTGATAGAACGTGAAAAAAAAAACGTTCTACCATAGTCCGGAAAAGCTCAAAATATAAATATCAGTTTTGAGGCATAGATGATAATACCAACAATAACGGTTATGATCATCTACAAAAAGCACAAAGTAACGAAAACCCTCAACAGAAACAACGGGTGCGGGACCCCAAATGTCTGTGTACAAAAGATCTAACACGTTATTAGTAGAATGGGCTACTCTATCTAAAGGAAAACGTGATGCTTTCTTAAGCTGGCAAGAAGGGCATATGGCCGAGACACTTGATTTATTAGGTGCAACTGCGCAATTATGTAGAACACGCTGGAGAACCCGACCGAGTGGATGTCCCAATCGTCAATGCCAAACCCCAGAAGACGCCCGAGCTGTTATGAAAGCAAAATGCAACCGCAGAACTAACAGTGTGTATAATCCCCCCGAGCTAGGTCCCTTAAGTAGAGTGGTTTTAGTGAGGCAATCCTTCGAACCCAGGGCCAATTGCACTTTTTTACTGAGTTCGTGGATGATTTTGGAGCTTATTTGAATTCGATGGCTTAATTGCTATTTCCCAAATAGTTCAATTGATTATTTGTACATTTTTCCTAATTGTGTGGTGTTAAGCACTAGCTACTAATTCATTCAAGTGAAGTTATTCCTACCGTTAATAAGGGGTAATTTGCTACAAACATGTAAACAAAAGGAGTAAAATAAGTCAAGCGAATTTGAGGAATTCAAGAGAATAAAGAGTGGGATTTTTGGGGGTCAAAGTGTTTAATCACCTATTGTCAACTTAAAGTGAAACAATAAATTGGGTTAAATTAAGTGTGGAAGATTGCATTCAAATAGGAAAGAATTACTCCCATAATTCCAACCCGGAACAAGACAAGTGAAACATACTCACTCCCATGAGATAGTCACAATAACTATTCAAGAACAGGCAATCTAGATAATCACTTAACAAATATGCTCTCTCCCAAGGTGCAATAGTCAAGTGAAATAGTGGGCGGTCTAATTTATATCCTAACTCCCATCAAGACACAAATATAGCAATGAAACAAGTAATTTAGGCCTTTAATTACAAGCATCAACAACATAGAACACAATTGCAACACAAGATATAAAATCCAAATATATATTTCATTAAGGAAATTAAGAACAAGGCATATAGGTTCACAAATACTTTTATACCCAAAAATCCCAAAAAAAAAAAAAGCTTAGCCAACTATGGCTAACATAGTTCCAACAACAATAATATCAAGGAAGATACAAATAAACTTAAAGTAGAGAAGAGAGGAAGAGATTCTCCCAAATATGTCTTCCAAGCTCCTTTCTTTCAACTTGTTGGTAGATTTTGATCCTCCAATCTTCCTTTCAAAGCTTTTGCAACTGTTCTTCTTCTTTCAAGGTGTGGGGATCCCTCCTTCATCCTTTGGAGTGTGAAGAATCACCTCTCTTCACTCCATTTGTCTTCCCAAACCGCAGCCCCCATAGTTAGGGATTGAAAGAAAATGATGTTATATATAGTGGGGCAAAACAAACAAATTTTTACAGTAGAAAATCGCAGATCTGAGGTTCTCGACACGTCGAGCCATTAAAACGCGAAATCGGGACCATTCTGCATCTTCTCGACGCGTCGAGAGTCCTCTTGCGACGCATGTTCAGTTTGTGGCTGATTTTGACCCTTTTCTCTTCTGATCTAGACTTTGATGTCTTTATAAGAGTTGTATCCCTTCAAGTCTTCTTTCCAATGACGCAAGAATCACATAATTTGGATATTCCTAGGCTGAGATATGGACCGAACAATGGTCAATATGTGCAAGAATTTTATCTTCTTGCTCTTTTGCACCACTTTTTCCTTGGTTTGCCAAGTGATCAAGACCATTGAAGACATAACGACTCTTTGACTCCCTTTGATGTATTTTAGCCACCTCCTTAGCTTCACCTTGGCTCCCATTAACTCGAGATTCATTCAAAATGTCCCGAAAGGCATACAATTGTCTTCAATTCAATGGTTTATGCACCTAATTAAGGATATAAACAAATGAATTAAGGCACATTTTGCATAAAACCAAAGTATCTTTCACTCAAAATAGGTCTATATATGAAGTAGATATAGAGACATAAACACACTTATCAACCCTACTACCATGCAAAATACTTTCATCAAAACCCATACCCTTATCAAGTATTTGATTTCCGTTCCAATTATGATTCCCATGTGCGAACCAAACAGACCCTTAATTTGTCAAAAAAAACCATGACATTTTTTAAGATTTACTACTAGATTTTGAAATTAGAAGCAAAATTTAGTAATTCCACTTATCCTTATTTCAATGAAGAAAGAGAGAGTGAGAATCGTGATCTAGTTTTTTATGCTTAATTATCAGCTGAACACGTCAAGAAAGAGTTTAATATTAACAAAAAATAAATGAAACATATATAGATAGAATTGGAAAAATTAAATAAACTAGACACAATCTATAAATCTATTACAACCCGTTTGATTCGTGAAAAAAGAATTGATAAGGAATTAAATTTAAATTCAATAATAAAATATTATTTAGAAAATTGATTTTATTGTTTGGTGAATGGAAGATAAATTGTTGAAAATAATTAGTATACAAACTTAAATTCCCTAGAGAGTAAAGATATATGATAATTATATAGGAATTCATGTTCTCACTTTTCTTTCAAATGGTGTGGAAAATAAAATAAGCACATATATAATTCATTGTCTATACATTTAAAGAATTCATTTCCATTAGAATAAATTATCCACCAACCAAAATAAACAAGATAAAATAAGTTTTTCCTTAAATTTAAGAAAAAAAAATTCTCTCAAAAAAATATTTTCCTATTAACCAAATAGATCATAAAGGTCTATAGCAGGATAACCCTACTTTCGAAATAAAAATTTTTTAAAAAAATTGGATGACTAACTTTTTACATTAATTTAGGGTGTGTTTGGAAACCTGGAAAATGAGTTCTGGAAATCATTTTCCAAGTTTCCATTGTTTGGATGTGCTTGGAAAATCAAGTCAACGGAAATCATTTTCCGTTGACTTTGGAAAATAAGCTTGTTTTGGAGGAAAATGACTTCCCCGTTTACACCAACATCACACCACCACCAACATCATCAACACCATACCACCACCACCTCACTACCACCACCACCACCACTATTGCCGTTGCCACCACCACTATACCACTGCAACCACCGCCACCACATCACCACCACTACCACCACCAACACCATACCACCGCAACCACTACACCACCAACTCCACCGTACCACCGCAACCATCGTTGCCGCCACCACCACCACCATACCATGGCCACCACACCACCATCACTACCACCACCGTCGCCGCCACTACCACCACCATACCACCGCAACCACCGTCACCGCTACCACCACCACTACCACCATCGCCGCCGCTGCTGCCGCTACCACCATAACACCTCAACCACCGTCGCCGCCACCACCACCACCATCACACCACTGCCACCGCCACCACACCACCACCACCACCATACCACCGCCGACACCACCACCATACCACTGCAATCACCGTTGCCGCCACCACCACCACCATACCACCGCCGCCGCTACCACCACCGCAACCACCACCACCATACCACCACCATCACACCACCGACGCCGCCACCACCACGACCATACCACCGCTGCCACCACCACCACCATACCACCGCAACCACCGCCGCCGCCACCACCACTACCACCATACCACCGCAACCACCGTCGCCGCCGTCACCACCACCATAGAGGGAAAAAGGGAAGGATAGAGTAGGGTTGGTGCACAAGCCTTTTTTGAACCATAAAGAAAACCTTTGATTAGGGCACGGTGCAATCATTATACTATGGACCATGGTTTATTTTGTAAGGCGGACCACTCATATAAGATACATTTGTACTAAATTACACATACTGGTACATTTTTAATACACAAAAGGTTATTTTTTTAAAGATAAGTATATCAAATAATGTACCTTTAGTACACAAATAATGTACATTCAGTATATTAAAAATGTACATTATTTATTCATGATCCATATTGTAATGTGCACCAAGTCCACCATATTGTAATGTGCTCCAAGTCCACAATATAATTTGTCGGAACGGTAGGGTCCCAATATGCATGTACTTAGGGATGACAGTGAGTTGGAGTGGACTGATGAGGATTAAAAGTAGATTGTAACCTATAAATCTATGACCTAAAATGAAATTAACTCTATATATTAGTGAAGATAAATTCAAGAACATAGAAGACTTGGCTTTAAATGGGTCGGCTCTAGTGTCTATATTTACTTCATAAAGATGTTAATTAAAACATAAACAATTAAAATTTATAATTGTTTAAATTTTAAAATATTTTGAAATTTAAACATTATATTTTTATTTTAAATTAAATTTGTGGTATTTGATATTTATTAGTTAACTATTCATTAGTCATTTGGTGTACTACTTTTATTTACTAGTGTAATATTTTTAATTATAAAATAATTACAGAGTAATTTTTATGCTTTTCAGGAAAAATGTTTCTAAATATACCCATGTGTGTGTGTGTGTGTATATATATATATATATATATATATATATATATATATATATATATATATATGTATGTATATATATATATAGACTTGAGTTCAAATGAGGACAAGTATATTATAGAGGATTGTGAAGACAGATGTAGTGTGTGCCATTAGCCTGTATGTCGTGTGCATGACCGAATGAAGTTGTGTGCCACAGTTTGTATGTCGCGCGCATAGATTTGTTAATTAATAGAGCCTGAGTTCGAAACCTGATGTTTACATATATTCTTGTGTGCCATTATGTATTAAATTGTGTGCCTGATATTGAATTGTTGTGTGCCCATTATTTGTCCTCACAGTCCTCTATATATTGTTGTCCTCATTTGAACTCAACCCTATATATATATATATATATATATATATATGCACGCGTGCGTGTGCTTGTGTGTGTTATTGGACTATGACGCTGTTTGATAAATGGTTGTTAGCTGATAGATGTTAGCTCTTCGCTGATTGATGAGTTAATTAGAGGGTATAACTAGTTGATAACATTAGCTGATTGTAGAAATGTGTTTGGTAAATTAGCTGTTAGCTGTTTAATTTTTTTTCTCTAAAAACTAATTGAAAAAGTTGCTTTGAATAGCTTTTTGAATTTTAACATTTTGGAGCATAAAAAATTAATTAATCAAATATTTATATTAATTTTTAAATCAAGTCAAACAATTAATAGTGATCAAATAAGCCAAAATTGATCTATAGGCTAACTATTTTACCACATAGGGCCTATATATATTGCCAATCAGCAAAGTTAAAAGTGAAATCCACTATCCCTGGTCAAATAGAAGAAAGCAACATCTCTACTCAATCAAAAGATCGAGAAGTCAACTTCTATGAATTTCCACTTTTATTTTTTAATTAAAACCCATGGTTTAACTCCTTTGAAAAATCAAAGGATTAAATTCTTTGAATAACAAACTAGAGGACCAATATCAAGAAGATTAACTTCTCTGAATAACAACCAAGAAAACCAACATTTCTAATCAATAAAATCCCTACAAAGTATATAAATTTTCAACAACTTGTTGGATTTGTCTCACCGTTGTGACAAAATCATTTTTAACACAACTTATTTCATCTTCTTCGATACTCATACTATCAATATAAAACGAACTTACTTCAACAGTTACAAAACACATTTAAATTAAACATATGCACCAAGATAACACTTTAAACCTTTAATTATATTATTTTAATTGAGATGCTTATAAATTAAGGTAAATTCTCCCATGAGACCTTCTCCTCATCTGTGAGATGGGTCGGAGTTTTTTTTTTTTTATAAATATTCCATTTTTCCACATTCCCAAACATCGCCAGTGAACGTTAGTTCACAAGACAGTGAGAGCACTGATGGGTACATCCCCACGATGCGGGTACCTACGGTACCAAGTGGTTCGGCTGATAGGCTGGAGAAGTTCATCGGCATCGGATCGAACTTCAAGAGGTGGCAGCAAAAGATGTTGTTCTACCTAGCAACTCTCGGCTTGACACGGTTCTTGACCGAGAAGGTTCCTGAGTTGAAGGAACAAGATGCCCAATCCGTGATGGCGGTTGGCTATTAGAAGGATTCTGACTTCCTATGCCGTAACTACATCTTGAATGGATTGTGTGATGCGTTATACGATGTTTATCACAAAATTGGCACAACGAAAGCGCTGTGGGAAGCCTTGGATCATAAGTATAGAAGCGAGGATGCTGGCACAAAGAAATTTGTAGTTGGTCGATTCCTTGACTTCCAGATGATTGATTCCAAGACCGTGCTAAGTCAAGTTGAAGATTTACAACTAATATTTGACGAGATTCATGACGAGGGCATGGTGTTGAGTGAAGCCTTCCAAGTGGGATATGTGATCCACTTGTTGCCTCAAGGGTGGAAGGACTTCAAGAATTACCTTAAGCACAAGCGAAAGGAAATAAACCTGGAGGACCTGATCTAGTAACTCCGAATTGAGGAGGGGAACAGGAAGAATGACGGGAAGTGTCCTGTCATTGATGGTGCTAAGGCCAACGTTGTGGAGCATGGTAAAAGCTCCAAAAGGAACAAGAAAGACAAGCAGATGCTTGGTCCAAAGGGAGGCGTTACCAAGACTAACTTTCATGGTAAATGCTTCAATTGTGGCAAGCCTGGCCACAAATCTTCTGAATGCAAGGTTCCAAGGAAGAAGAACAAGAGTTCTGATCAACGTTGTTGGAAAAAGTTGTCAAAAGGAGGCCGAGATCAGCCTTTCGGCGATGATGACCAAGGTGAACCTCGTTGGCTCTAACCAGCGCGAGTGGTTCATCGACACCGGTGCAACAAGGCATTTGTGTTGCAACCGAGAGATGTTTATCACCTTTGAGACCGTTGAGCGCGAGAAGGTGTGGATGGGAAACTCTGCTCAGTCTGCTGTGGAAGGCATGGGCAAGCTGGTTCTGAAGATGACTTCTGGGAAGGAACTGATATTGAACAACATGTTGTATGTTCCTGAGCTGAGGAAGAATCTTGTGTCTGGCTCACTACTAAACACGCATGGGTTCCGCATGGTGTTCGAGTCAGACAAAGTAGTTTTGTCTAAGTTAGGAATGTTTGTTGGTAAATGATATGTAACTGATGGGCTTTTCAAGCTCAATGTAATGCCTGTTGTCAATAAAAAACAAAGTTAATTATGTTTACTTGCTTGAGTCTTCCAATTTGTGGCATGGTAGACTAGGTCATGTTAATTTCAATTCTATACGTAGATTAATTACCATGCCCCATATTCCTAATTTTCAAATTAACATAAATAATAAATGTGAAATTTGTGTTGAGGTAAAACTGGCTAAGGTACCTTTCAAATCGGTTGAAAGGCAAACTAAACCACTAGAATTAATCCATAGTGATTTGTGCGAATTTAGATTGATACAAACGAGATGTGGTAATAAGTATTTTATCATGTTTATCGATGATATCACACGTTATTGCTATGTGTATTTGCTTAAAAGAAAAGACGAAGCCTTAGAAAAATTCATTCTTTATAAGAATGAAGTTGAAAACCAACTTAATCGTAAGATTAAGAAGGTTAGAAGCGATAGAGGTGGTGAATATGAAGCACTAATTGGTGACTTCTGTGCAAGTGTAGGTATCATACATGAGCGTACGACACCTTACGCACCTCAATCGAATGGTGTTGCCGAACGTAAGAATCGTACATTGAAAGATATGATGAATGAGATGCTTATAAGTTTGGGCCTACCTCAAAACATGTGGGGTTAGGCGATTTTGACTAGTAATTACCTTTTAAGTGAGGTACCCCGCAAGAAGCTCGATAAGACTCCTTATGAGCTGTGGAACGATAGGGAACCTTCCTACTAGTACCTGAAAGTGTAGGGGTGTCTAGCCAAAGTTTTGGTGCCAATACCTAAGAAAATAAAGATAGGTCCTAAAACGGTGGATTGTATCTTTATAGGCTATGCACATAACAGTAGTGCTTACCGGTTCTTAGTACATGAGTCTCATAATCTGGACGTATATAAGAACACGATAATAGAATCAAGCTATGGAATCCATCTTTCTTTGAAAATGTATTTCCTTGTAGGCCCAACGAGGGACCGAGTACGTCAAAACGAACGTTTGACGATGCTATGGATAATGATAGTGGGGAATCTGAGAAAGAACCTGAGCTTGAGCCTAGACGCAGTAAATGGGAAAGAGTTGAAAAATCATTTAGTCCTGATTTTCTAAGTTACTTGTTAGAGTATGAGTCCAATACTCTAACTTGTTTATTAGAAAATGAACTCGATTTTCTATCTTGTTTGATAGAAAATGAGCCTCGAACCTTTGTAGAAGCCGTGACTTCTACGGAAGGACCAATGTGAAAAGAGGCTATAAAGAGTGAAGTGGATTCTATCGTACAGAATCACACTTGAAACTTGTTGATCTTCCTCTAGGTAGTAAACCCTTAGGATCAAAGTGGGTCTTTAAAAGGAAGATGAAACCAGATGGTTCCACCGAGAAGTATAAGGCTCGACTTGTAATCAAGGGTTACAGGCAACGCGAGGGCCTTGATTACTTCAACACGTATTCTCCCGTGACGAGAATAAATTCCATTAGGATGATACTTGCTATAGCCGCATTGCGGAATTTGGAAGTTCATCAAATGGATGTGAAAACCGCTTTCTTAAATAGCGAATTACATGAAGAAATCTATATGGAACAACCCGAAGGGTTCGTGGTTCCGGGCCAAGAAAAGAAAGTGTGTAGGTTGGTTAAATCGCTATATGGGTTGAAACAAGCTCCTAAACAATGGCATGAGAAGCTTGACCACGCGATGTTAACTAATGGGTTTAAAATAAACGAAAGTGACAAGTGTGTCTACGTTAAGGAAACGATGGACGGGTATGTCATTCTTTGTTTAAATGCGAGATTTGACATGAAGGATATGAGTTTGGCCGATTTATTCCTCGGGATTAAAATCATTAAGACCTGATGGTCTTGTGAGCCAATCTTATTATATTGATAAAATCCTTGCAAAATTTAACAATGATGATGATCAATTGGTTAGGACACCGTTTGATACAAATGTTCATCTAACCAAGAATCATGATGAGGGTATTTCTCAAGTAGAATACGCTCGGGTTATTGGTAGTTTGATGTATCTTATGAGCTGTACTAGACCAGATATTGCCTTTGCGGTTAGTAAACTCAGTAGATATACGAGTAACCCCGGTACTATGCACTGGAAGACAATAGTAAAGGTTATGAGATACTTGAGGTATACTCATAACCTTGGACTGCACTATGGGAGATATCATGTTGTACTTGAAGGGTATAGCGATGCAAACTGGATATCTGATATTAAGGACTCCAAGTCCACGAGTGGCTACATGTTTACACTAACCGGTGCAGCCGTTGCATAGAAATCCTCTAAACAAACAGTTATAGCTAGATCCACGATGGAATATGAGCTGATAGCCTTGGACAAAGGTTGTGAAGATGCTGAATGGCTACGCCATTTTCTAAAGGATATTCTTAATTGGGAAAGACCTGTACCTCCAATATGTGTGCATTGCAATAGTCAAGGCACAATTGGGAGAGTACAGAGTCACATGTATAATGATAAGTCTAGAAATATGCGTCATAGATGAAATTGCACCGTGAATCTTGAATGCAAGATATAACTTATATTTCAACTTGATTTTATGTTGTGTAACCGCAGTGTTCGTTAATCAGATTTGTTAAGCAAACTTAAATAGCGAAAACTTAAAGCATAAAATAAAGCAATAACACAAGAAATTGTTACGCAGTTCAGAGCGCTTCTCCTATGTCTGCAAGGCAACCCACGTCTGCCCAATCCACTATAGATGTTCACCAATGAGTATTACAAGAGGTAACTACACAACGGCTCGCAACCTTTACCACTACAATCCTTCCTAACACCTATTCAGGACTGAAACGTGCATGCCATAACAATCTTCACAATCAGCTTCAGCAGTACCAGGTACAGATCATGTAGCTCAGATTTCAACACTCTTAATTAAAACATATAATATAGGCAATTTAATCAGATAGCTTTGTAGAGAAAGTATGTATTCAGAATAGCAATTCAAAGTCGGCAACTTTCCTCTTTGGTGTCGCTTCTTTTCATAGCAAAGATTAAACAATCACCTTGATCCTTAATAATAGCCTTCCTCCTTTTTCGATTAACCATAGCCACACATTCTTTGTTTGAAGCCTTCACTGTAATGCGCTGTCTGACTTCCCTTGTATTTGTCAAAGCTTAATAACCATTCAATGTGATAACAAGTGGTCCACAAAATATTTAAACTACCTTAATTAATTCTAAATAACAAAAAACGAACCTAAATAAATTTAGCCAAAAAATGTTTAATGTGTACTAAATTGTACACTTACAATAGACATAATACCATTAGACAACTTCTCACAACGGGTATTGTCTCGATTGACTACGTAAAGTCAAAAGACAATATAGCAGATCCACTAACCAAAGGGTTAGGCAAAGAAGTTGTGGAGAAGCTGACATGAGGAATGGATCTAAAGCCCTTGGTATCAAAGTTCTATAGTGGATACCCAACCTAGCTGGCAGCTAGGTTCAATGGGACAACTAAACTATGGAACGGAAGTGTGTCACTGTGGGGGTCTCGGACTCCATTCCACTCCTCATTAGAATAATGATTCCCGTACGAGGCTAACACGTTGATGCTTTAATGATTCGAATGCCGGTTGACATGTGTGACTGTGTGAGTATGCGGGATTTTAAAAAGAATAACCCATGTGAGAGAGAAGTGTGGGTCACTTCAAAGGAGAATTGAATAGGGCTCAATTCTTCGCAAACTCTTGCAAAACCAGGAACAGTGACCCATGATCAAAACGGGCACAGTCATGAGAACAGAGCATGGTTGGGAGATTCCTGTGTGAGATATGTCATCGTCTACACAAACGTCAGTCGGTTCAAAGACATCGCGTTGTACCGTACAGCCAGTAGAGTAAACGTATTTTCACAAGGGAAGGTTCAAAGGGTAACACCTACCTATCCTATACATGGATTGACCATTGAACACAATTGTTTCGGATTTTAAAATACCTCAAAAGTCAATTTTCATTCATGTGGGGGATTGTTGGAAAAAATAGCATAAAATAGTAAGACATAACATTTTAAGTGGTTATTTTGTGGTACAATTATTAGTGGGGTCCATTTCCAATTTGGGTCGGGTCAAAGTGGATTCGGGTTCTTCGTAATGAGACGAAGAGATTGATATATTGTATGCTCAAAACTGATAATGGGTGAATGAGAAATTGATTCTCAAAGTAGACCCATTTGAGTTGCAAAAATGAAGGGAAAAAGTAGCTTTTGTCCCACATTAGTTTGGGAAGTGGGTTTGTACCATTATTTATACAAGAGCCTTTCTAAAGCTTATTGAATTGTATAGCATAGAGGCTTTCTCTTGTACACAAGGGGGTGGGTGCAAATCAAATCCCAAAAAATGAGTTTGAAAATGCTTTACTTGTGTATGCTAGCACGTTCGAAAAAATGGCTTTTTGTTTTAGATGTTACAAGACTGATATTATGTTAGTTTTAAATGCCATATTGAAGGCTATTGAACTCCTCAACCTTTATATAAGTAGTGGTAGACGATAAAACATTGTTTTCTTTGGGTTCTCAGACACTGAATCGTAGTACGTTTTATCCTGAGAAACTTAGGCTACAACGCTCCTAGCACTTTTGGGAGGTAGCAAATAAGGTTTTAAGGAAAGAGTGATTCGCTCGACTCGTGCTAACCACCTACACCGTACCCACCATATATCCATTCATCCTTCCCAGTTTTTTTTCCATAAAATAATAATCCTTTTCGTAGGATTATTATTGGGTTTCTCCAACCTTTATTTTCAACAGAACAATCGCAGATGACTTACGAAAAAAATACAATCCGCAATCGTTCTCAGTGAAAAGCGGTCGTGTAATGACTCACATTTCCGTGACTGTTCCATAAAATAGAAAATAAAATATAAAATCTATTCCTAAGAACTCAGGAATAGATTAATACCGGGGGGGGGGGGGGGGGGGGCTAGTAATAGCTATTCCCCCTCAATGGGAATAGACCATTCCTAGGAATATTGTTACTGGGAATAAAAATTTTTACCAAACAAAGTAATATGCCTATTACTGCGAATGCTATGCCAATCCAGACCTATTCCGTGAACCAAACGTGCCGATTAAATTTTCATGAGCTTTTGATAGAAAAAGGTGTTAGAACTTAGAAACACAAAAGCATTCCTCATAATAAATAATATATTCGTACTTTCATGAGCAAATCAAAGAAAATAAAGAGTTAATTCCAGCAGAGGTCCCTTATCTTTTGTGGTAATTTTAAATTTAGTCCAAACTATAGATTTTGTCATTTAATTAACACTCCAAACTATCATATTTTTGACTACTTTGGTCCTTCCGATAACTTTTCCGGTGAAACCCTATTTTAGACAAGGGTGTTTTCATCTCTTCAACTTTTTTATTATTTTCCCAATGAGTTAACTCCAGCGGTGGTCCATTGCCTTTGGTGGCATTTCCAAATTTAGTTCTCGACAATGATTTTTGCCATTTAACACCCAAAATTATCATATTTTGGGCACTTTTGGTCCTTCAGATGACTTTTTTTTTTGTTTTTTCAGTGAAACCCTTTTAGGAAAAGTGTATTTTTCAATGACAAAAAAGAGAATTATTTCTTTTATTCCTTTTTTTTTTTTGGTTTTTTGGTTTTGCTCTACAGCAATAGTATATGATTCACACAATCATGTGCTAAAACCATATTGGTTAGACTGAAGCGGACCGAATGGCGATATCCTAAGTTTCCAACTGCGTTGCAAAAAGATTTTCCCATAACCAGAGGTCCTCACGTATTCCTTATCGCCATTGACGAAGGACGACTTGGGGCCGGGTTGAAGGAGATGAAGACAAGAGTCGAGTGAGAGAGATGGTGCACTCTACGGTTGAAGAGACGAAAATTAGAAGAAAAAAACCGGCGCAGAAAATCAGTAATAGAAAAATTGAAGAGACGAAAATGCCCTTACCTAATATAGGGTTTCACCTGAAAAAAGTCATTAGAATGATCAAAAGTGTCCAAAATATGATAATATGGATTGTTAAATGGAAAAATCGATTATCTGGGACTAAATTTGGAATTGTCACAAAAAACAATAGACCTCTATTAGAAATAACTCATTGAAAATATAATTTTAAAAAAATTGAAGAGACGAAAATAACCTTGCTTAAAATAGGATTTCACTGAAAAAGTTATCGGAATGACCAAAAGTGTTCGAAATATAATACTCTAGGGTGTTAAATAACAAAAATAATAATCTGATGTTAAATTTGAAATTTCCACAAAAAACAAGGAACATATGTTATAAACTTGGAATTAACTAAAAAATAAAATAGAAAGCAACCTGGCAACATTTCATAATTAACTTATACATTAGGGGCTGACTTGTAATTTTCCAAAATCCAAACTTTATTATGTATACTTGTTTGCCAGAACCAATGCAGACGTACACCTCATACATTAATTTTTTCAAAATCTACCAATTTATAGTGAATCATTAATTGAATTAATACTTTCAATGGTCCTCCAAATCCAGGGGTATTATCAGCTATGGTCTGAGTTTTTTACACTTTTAGTTTCAAAAATATAATTGTATTATCAGGATTGATCCACGACTTTCAAATCTTACAATTTCAGTTCACGACTTTTTTTTTTGTAAAAATGGTCCTCCCGGTCCATTTTTCGTCAATTTCTCACCGGAGTAAGAACCATTTCCGGCAAAAGCGGGCCGGAAAATTGACGAAAAAATGGACTGGAATGACATTTTTGCAAAAAAAAAAAAAAAACAGTAGTCGTAGAGACCGTGATTGCAAAGTTTGAAAGTCGTGGATCAATCACGATAGTGTCACTATAGTCGTGGGACCGAAAGCGCGAAAAACTCGCTATGGTCTCAAAATTCTAAATTAACTAGAGACAATCCTCTGAATTTTAAAAAGTGACCTAGTTTCCATGGTCCTCTGTTAGTCAAGCCATGAATTAGGCGTTAAAATAGAGGGAAAATTTGTCTTTTTAAATTCTCATCATTCTTTCTCTGTAATTTCAATCGTTTTTCCCCCTGGGATGAGTCGCCATTCACCGGACGTTCATTTGAGCACCCATTGTCTCCATTGTCGAGGTCTACCTAGCACGCATAATAATTGAGAAAAAATTACTAAAATATGAAGAAAGAAAGACGAGAATCTAAAAAGGCAATTTAACCCTCCATTAACATCTAATTCACGGTTTGACAAACGGAGGACCACAGGAGGTCACTTTTTGAAACTCGAAGAACTGTCTTTGGTTAGTTTAAAATTTTGAAATTATAACCGGTAATACCCCAATACTTGGAGAGTCGGTGGACCATTAGAGGTATTAATTCATCATTATTCCGTTATTGTTTATTTATTCAATTCCGGTTCATAAGAAACAATTCTGTTCCATATTCAAATCAAAATAGGAATCCTATAACTAGTTCCCTCTTTTTTTTTTTTTTTTTAATCAAATTAAGATAATTTTTCTTTTAAAATTAGGTGATTCTAGTTTCACCGGACTAATCCTAAGACCACAGGACCCTACCCCTAGAGCCACTACGGATATAAATCGTGATTTGCACAATCAGTCCACCAGTCATATCCTTAATCTTCATGTGCGTACAAGGGTTCCAATCCAAACCTTTTCCAGCATTCTTAAGCCTTTTTCCTATACATGCTTCCAGTGCCTCCATTCATGATTCTTAAATCAGGTGACGAACCAACTACGCTATATCCCGGGGCTCAAATTAAGATAATTTATAATTACAAAGAGTTATCTCTTGAAATAATCCCTCAACGAAATGTGTAATTTGTATCCTTAATTTTCAATTCCATCATAGCTAGTCAAACTATTAATTTTATTTCAAATTTAGTACTCCACTAAGAAATTGATTAAGAATGTGTTAATTATACGGACAAAAGTGTAAAATCTAGCCTTTTACACCTTCTACATTCACTGCTGGAAATTATGGAATTTTCGACCACCTGAAAGTGATCTTAAATCAAGTCGAAAGCAAAAAGTGGTCGGAAATAGCAATAAAGTTTTTTCCGGATACCAAAAGTGGTCGGAACAAGGCTTTCGACTTAATTTAAGATCACTTTCAGGTGGTCTGAAATTCCATAATTTCCAGCCGTGATTATCGTTTGTGTATAAGCTCATTGTCGCAAATTGTAAATGTTTGGAGTATATTATAGATAATATATACAAGATGGCAAAAACTTTAGTGAAACCGTCTCACGGATATTTGTCTATGAGACGGGTCAATTCAATTGAAAATTTAATACTTATACTGGAGAATGTAATACTAATAGTGAATAAAATGTTTTTTACTGATAAGCCTTCAATTAGCCCATAACTATGCTTCGTTTGTACTGATTTTTGAGTGAATGTTAGGTGATTGTGCAAGAGGAAAGCTTATTTAAGGCGTTTATGGCTTGAGGAATGGAAACTGGGACTTAGGCATCTAGGAGATTAAAACGAGGATAGATCGAGATGATATTAAGGCAAATTGGTTCAAAAATGGAAGGGCAAAATCATAGCAAAGATCAACGGAGCATCGAAGCGAATGAGAAGCCTAAAAGTGCCACTGTAAGGGTGTCACGCTGAAGGCCACGCCGTGACCATCAGCGCATCAATTTAGCTAGCTTTTAGATGGTCAGGCGTCACGCTGCTGATCACGACATGACATGCAGCGTGACAGTCTAACCATCTGAAAGTAGCCTAGCGTGTCACAATGAAGGTCACGACGTGACCTTCATCGTGACCTGATAGGCTACCTTGCGGATCCCAAGTGTCACGCTGCTGGTTACGCTGTGACCAGCAGCGTGACATCCTAGGACCTGCGAGGCTTGGGCCTGGTCACGATGGAGTTCATGCCGTGACCTCTATCGTTACCGGGCATTTTGGAGGCAGTTTTTTTGGCGCGATTGCTGTAGTATAAATAGAAATAGGCGTTACTTTTAAGTTATCTGGTAATTATCCAAGTCTTCTTTAAAGTTTCTCTCCACAAATCCATTATAGAACATCTTCCCATTGTAAATCCATAAATTCTTGGAAGATTTAGGGAAGAATTATCACTTGTAACTACAATTTCTACTTCAATATCATATTTACAAATTCCATCAAGATTTTATTTCTTATTCTTGTATTTTACAAACTACTTTTGTACTTGAATTCATTGCACATTATTTCAATTGCTTTTAGTTTTCAATTCCACTATGAGTAGTTAAATCCTTTAGGGATTTAGATTGAATTGCTTTGTATGAATGCCAAATCTAGGTTTTGCAATGTCTCTTGAATAAATGTGATTGTGAAATTGGGGAATTGTTTGACTCTTATTTGGTTAGGGCGCAACTTTGCAATAGGATTTTGGATTTGGTGTTTCACCTATGAGAATAGGATTCACCATAGCCAAACCTATCACATTTCCAACTCACTCTTGAGAAATGGGAGTTGGAAGGGAAATAGCACACGAGTGTTTGATTAATTGCCTCACCTAGTCTAGTTGCCATGAGAATGGGATTAAAACTTAGGTGATAGCCCAATGACCCTAAGAATGACGTTGGCACTCGCTAAACTCCCTCACTTTCATCATTGATCATTATTTGGCCTAGAAACTTAGAACATTAAGGAGCATTTATGCCGCAAAGTGATTTTATCTAAATCCTCTATTTCAATATTATCCTTTACTTGATTCATTGCTTTATCTTAAACTTGTTCTCTATGCAAACAAATATTTCCTTTTGGTTAGCTTTGAAACACTCGATGATCTTGTGTTTAACCCCTCTATACTCAATTCCCTTATAGCCATTCCTAGAGGATGACACTCACTAAACACTCTCACTAAAAACCAACTTTCATTTACTTAGAACAATCTCATTAGTTTTGGATTCGTTTTTTTTTTTTTTTTTTTTTTTTTGCAGGTGTTATTAAAAAAGAAAAAATTAGAGAAAGTAGAAAAAAAAAAAAAAAAAAAAAAAAAAAAAAAAAAAAAAAAAAAACCCGGAACCTACTTTAACACACCCAACATTGCATGCACCAATTGTGCGTGAATCTTGCACTTAAAGTGCCTCAATCTCATCTTTTGTTGTTTTTTGTTTTCTTAGTGGACCTCACAAAAAACCATCTCTTGCAAGAGAGCCCTAATTTTCTATCTCCTATACTCTCTTTCCTCCACTTCATGTTTGACCCCACACAAAGTCAAGAAAAAAACACTAGTGTGGTTGCTCTTAGAGCATTCTCAATAGTATAATTTTTTTCACAAATTTTTAAGTGCCAAGTAGGAGGAAAGGAGGAATGAAAAAAATAATAATTGTCAGAAAAAAAGAAAAAAATGTTGGTTAACGCGCACAGCGGGCGTGTGGGGCGCCTTTGGTGCGCCTCACGCTCACCAGGAGCTGTTTTTTATTATTTGGTGGGGCCCACAGTGGAAGCAAAAAAAACATATTCTCCTGCAAAGATCTCTCACATTCTCTCTCGTCCTTCTCCCTCTCCCACTTCACATTTGGCCCCATAAAAAACCACCCAAAAATCATCTATTGGAGATTATAAGGGAAAGTGTAATGCTTTTGATAAAAATAAAATATAATACTTTTAAATCAAATTAAAAAGTATTATTTTTTACTCAAAAGTATTACACTTTCATTTATGAGTAACAAACACTTTATTTTTTATTGGGAAAATTGTAAAAATTGTCCCTCTATAATATGCTAATTATCAATGTCACCCCTGAATTATGAGTGGTGTAAATGTTGCCCCTCAATTATTAAAATGGTGCACATATAGCCCCTCCCGTAACGGACATGTGGTTCCCCACTGCTGTCCATCGCTGGTACTTCGAATCGAGGGAGGGAAAAAACAACTAAATTACATATTTACTCCGACTTAACGGTGTCGTACACTAACGGGGAACCACATGTTCGTTACGGGAGGGGCTATATGTGCACCGTTTTGATAATTGAGGGGCAACATTTACACCACCCATAATTTAGGGGTGACATTGATAATTGGCATAATATATAGGGGTATTTTTTACAATTTTCCCTTTTTTATCAGTATTACATTTCTATCTTGACCCAACCTATTTCACGGATAAGTATCAATGAGACGTACGGGTCGGGTCTCACAAAGAATCAGTCATACAATATCATTGCAATTTTCAAAAAAAATTTCCCTTGAATGGCATGCTTTTACACTTATATACATGAATAATAATGAAAAGGAAAGATGTAAATGGCTGAATTTTATACTTTTACCTTCATAATTTGTAATTTTGCATTTCCTCATTTTTTTAATCAAATTAACTGGATTATCCAACTGATGAAATAGACTGACTGATTCAACGATGATGTCAGTAAGTAAGGCAGATTATTGATATGCTTATAGAAAGAGATAACGACACAAAGCAACACACAAGATGTTTACCCAGTTCGATATAGTGTGTATCTACGTCTGGGGGACGATCACATAAGCGTCCAATCCACTAAATCATAATCCAATGTACAAAGGTAGAGAAACAATAATCTCACCCGAGTGTCCCACACAAGGTACGTACCCAGTCTACACAGGTTTAGTGGATGGTTGAAGATGGAGAGCCATGCATACAGAAGTCCAGTGAAATCCCTTCACTTGGAGAGCCAACTCTGTTGCAGTCCACTTCAATAACGCTCTTCTCGGTTGTTCCCACAACAGTGTGATCGTAGCGTCCTTTCGTTTAAGCAACAATAATTCTTCTCAAGTTCTTCATCATAATCACCATGAACATGTTGTATTGAGAAGAGGCATGATAATCAAAGATCTGATCTCATAAAACTGTATTGGAGTGTTTTTTTTCTTCTTGAAAGCGTAACCCTAATTCTTGTTGAATAAGAGTACTTATAGTTCCATAGAACGAACACTCTCCATAGATATATTTGATTGTAGATGGTAGGACAATATTTGAAGAATGTAATCTTAAAGATTCGGTTCATACCTTTCCAAAACAGATACGCTGATCTTCTTTCCAAATCTGTCTTCTTTAAACCGCGTACAGACTTTAAGGAAACAGCTTCTTAATTCAGATCTTCAGTGTCAGTCCCTCTGTTGTTGTATCTGATTGATCAGTCCTCTGTAAGACAAAACCGACACTAAGCTAATCCTATCTTAGTTTGCCATAATAATATTGCCAATTATAAGTTAGGATTTTTGAGCAATTAAAACACTAACATAATTGACACCTCCCAACTAGATTTCTTAACGGAACACCAAATTTCAAAAAAAAAATAATAATAAGTGAATTTGGTAGTCCTTCAGGACCAATTATGGTAAATTAAATGTAAGAAAAAAAAAAAATACAAAGTCAGTGGCCAGGACACCATTTTTAGAACTATTCTAATTAAAAATTATATTGAATAGTTTCAATTTTAATTTCAACCTTCCAAATAAAATAAGAATTAATTCAATTTGAATGGTTGAATTTGAACTAAATTTTGAGCATATAATAATAATAATAATAATAATAATAATAATAATAATAATAATAATAATAATAATAATAATAATAATAATAATTGTGTATATAGTGGTGCAAGTGGGAATTCCAAAATGTGGGGAGGGTATAAAAGAATGTTGAGCAAATGAAAGAAAGTAAAAAATGGCATTAGAGTTTCAATAAAGAGAGCGAAAGGTGATGATGGAATAGGAAGTCTTCGAGGCTCAATTGACCATCTTTTTTTTCTTTTCTTTTCTTTTCTTTTTTTTTTTTTGTTGTTGTTGTGTAAGAGATGTTTTCTTTTTCCCACAGCCACTGTCTAGCCTTTTTTGCTGTCATTTTTCTTATTCCCCAAATATGCTTCTTAGTATTTTTGAATGGATCTCTTTCTTTCCTTCTTTCCCTTTTTCTATTATAAACACAAGGTATATCACCATTCACCAGCACACCATTTTCGACCCAATTTATGCTACATCCAATGTACATAAATTATTACGGATTATTTGTTTGTTACACTCACATGGAACACACAAATTTAAAAATATATATTTAATGATGTTGAAGATATGATGGATAGGGTAAAGTATGATGAGAAAAACCGACAGCTACTATCTAAGGAGGATGCACATAGGATAAATTCCGGATTGTGACTCTAGACAACAAAAAAACTACAAGGATATAAACTCCCATAACACAACATGACCAATTTGATTGGAGTTGTCTCAAATAACAATAATTTTCAAACATCTCATTCAAAAATAAGGGATCCAATCCAGACCTTCTAGCATAATACATGTTTTAAATGGGACCCCATATTGCCGCCTCCAGTCATAACCTCAGATAACGAACCAACTATGCTAAGCTCTGGGGACGTAATTCTCCATTGTTGTTGTTGTTGTTGTTCCCAAAAGGTTAAATCCCCAACTCCAAAGCCCCCCACACCCCGGCCGGACAGAACATCTGGGAGGATGTAAATCATGGTAACTCAGCTGAATATTAGCATTGTTATTAATAGGAGCAGAAGATTTGCTGTATAGTTATATATTTTTTCTAGGGAAAATGGTCAAATAGACCCTCAAACTTTAGCTAAAAAGTCAATTAGCCCATTCAACTTTTTAAAGGTGCAATTACACCCATAAACAATGCATTTTTATGCAATGAAGCCCAAATACAGGTAAATGATCTACTATCACAGGTCATGGAGATTCGGCGCACCTTTCGGCGTTAATTTCAGGCAAAAAAGTGACTGACGAACAGTCACCGGTCACGAAGAAGGCAACCACGGGGTCGCTTTCTCAACTGGATAAACTTAGCCTCCAAATCATCTATAAAATGTATTACATGAGACCAAATGGAAACTAACTATCTAACATCTTATAATAAGGTAAACCAGCCTACCAAGCATCTTGTGCTCAGATGATATGTAGTGACTTCACCTATATTGGAGGTCATGAGATCGAACCTCAGTGGAGGGGTTGTTGACTCTTTGTGTTTCAATAGGTTGAGAAAGTATGTTTGAACAGATACTACAATGTAATAGAGTCAGTAACATCCAAAAAAACCAAACAAAAAAATAAGAGGACAAGACTAAATCTTAATCTTAACACGCCTTGCAAGATTGAGGCCCAAGCTTGGACCGAAACGCAGCAAACAAACGAAAACTGAGGGGTTTAGTGAGAAGATCAGCCACCTGCTCATCCGACTAGACATAGCGCCGTCAACGAGCCCAAGCTTGGACCGAAACTTGCAAGATTGAGGCCCAAGCTTGGACCGAAACGCAGCAAACAAATGAAAACTGAGGGGTTTAGTGAGAAGATCAGCCACCTGCTCATCCGACTGGACATAGCGCCGTCAACGAGCCCAAGCTTGGACCGAAACGTAGCAAACAAACGAAAACTAAGGGAAAACGCAGCAAACAAACAAAAACTAAGGGGTTTAGTGAGAAGATCATCCGACTGGACATAGCGCCGTCAGCGAGCCCAAACTTGGACCGAAACGTAGCAAACAAACGAAAACTAAGGGAAAACTAGGGGTTTAGTGAGAAGATCAGCCACCTGCTCATCCGACTGGACATAGCGCCGTCAGCGAGCCTAAGCTTGGACCGATACGTAGCAAACAAACGAAAACTAAGGGGTTTAGTGAGAAGTTCAGCCACCTGCTCATCCGAATGGACATAGCTAACCGGATTTTTGCGCATATCCGAAGCACTCAAATTATAAGTGACCATCAGCGGTGTGGATTGCTGACGAACCCCAAGCTCACGCAACCCCACATAAATTTAGTGGCGGAATTGGCAAGTGCCCGGAACACAACCTCTGTGGAGGACCGTGAAACTAAGCGTTATTTCATAGGCTTCCAGGAAATGAGATTCGAGCCAAAGAACACACAATAGGCCGTGGTAAACCGTCCCCCATCATGAACGCCACCCCAGTCAGAGTCCGAATAAGACACGAGAGAGTGAGCAACCACGCCTGAAACATAGACCAATGTGTAGAGTACCTTTCAAGTAGCGCAGAACTCGCTTCACAGCTTGCCAACGACCCTCAGTCGGCGACACCATAAATTGTGTTAAGCAGTTCACTGTAAAAGAAATATCTAGCCTGGTAATTGTCAGGTACTGCAAGTGACCAATAGCACAACGATAGGAAGTGGAGTCAAAAGGCGTGGCATCTGTATCTAAATCAGGCAAAGGGCATATCGAAGTTGAGACCGGCTTTGCCCCCGTCATGTTAAACTACTCCAGAATGTCAACCACATACAAGCTTTGTGACAAACAAAAACATGCCAGACGCAGTAGAAACTACTTCAACACCGAAAAAATGGTGTAGGGGCGCCAAATCCTTCAGAGAGAATCGTTCTGTGAGACGATCGATAAAGGTTGCGGTGAATGGTTCATTATTGCCTGTAACAATTATGTAATCGACATAGACCAAAAAGTACAGAGTGGCATTACGGGTGCAACAAATATGCAGGGAAGTGTGCGCTAAAGACTTCTTAAAACCAACAGAAACAAGAAAATCAAATAATTCAATATACAAAGCCCGTGGGGCTTGCTTTAATCCATAAATTGCCTTTCTTAACTAACAAACATGATTAGGCCTCTCCTCATCAACAAAACCCGCCGGCTGTTGCATATAGATTTTGGCCGCGCAAGAAGGGTATAACCTGAGGTTTCCAGAAGAGATAGTTCACGGAGGAAAGTTTTATATAGATATGGTGGTGTGCCTGATGCAAGGGGGTGGCCGGACGAGACTCAGTAACAGTGGCAACGGCGGTGGTGTCGCCGGATGTGGCAGCGGGTGGGATATTTGTAGCCATGAGGAACGAATGGCAATCTGATACCAGATTAACAAAAGCAGTTCTGTGTTATCTTTATTCATAAGCCGATTGGCATTATTTATATAGGAAGAAGCAACAAAAAGAATGAAATTGCTGAAGACTAGGTAACTAACATGAGTAAAAAACTAACAGCTCAATATTAATCTAACTGCTCAATACGTGCCATTCAAAAAGGCATTGTTGACATCCAATTGAAGCAACGCCCAGCCCTGTGACAAATTGACAATGCAATGCTCAGAATAACACGAACAGTGACCGGTTTAACCATTGGACTAAAAGCCTCTAAGTAGTCACGTCCCTGTTCCTGTAGAAAGCCCTTGGCAACCAGTCGTGCCTTGAACCTATCCACAGAGCAATCAGCCTTGCGCTTCACCCACTTGCAGCCAACCACATTGCAATTGGCTCGGGGCACTAACTCCCAGGTGGAGTTTTTCACCAATGCATTAAATTCATCTGTCATAGCAGCCCGCCACAAATCACTTTTTAAAGCAAGATCCACAGTGCTTGGTACAATCGACGAAGCAACGGGATGTGAATTCATTAGATTAACGAACTTATCCCCAAAATACCTGGAATTCGGATGTCGCGGCTTGGTAGACCTCTGCAAGGGAATAACAGCCGCTTGTTGATCAACGGAGTGTGGTGGTGTAGATTCCACCGAACAACCTATCGATGCTGCCTCCTCAACAGCAGCTGCCTCCACCGATTGAACCAACTGCCCCTCTTGTTCTTGAAGATTTTCAGCCGACAGTCGAAGTAGCCGTCGGCGACCCCAAGACAGTGACCGGAACCTCCATAGCCGGTGCTAGTTGATTCGTGACCAGTGGTGTAGCCGCGGTTGGGGCCGACGTTGAAGCCGCTGTCGGTATTGAAGCGGCATGACTAGGCGATAGATGAGTCTCTAACGGCTATAAAATATAAGTCCATGTAGTGCAAGGAGTAGGAAAAGGCATTGACACACTCAAACTCAAATACATGGGCATGGACGATGGTGCGACAGTAGACATGAAGAGATGACTCAATGTGTGAAACGAGAACTCATTTGTGACAAAATCAACATGACGCGAAACATAAACTCGACCACTAGATACTTCTAAACATCTATACACAGACTAACTTAATGAATTACCCAGGAAGACACACGGTAAAGACTTAGGACTCAATTTTGCTGGAAAATAAGGTTTTAGTCAGGGATAACACAAACACCCAAATGGCCAAATTTTCCTATAATTCAGTTGTTTATCTAACAGCTTTTCATATGGCGAGGAATAATTAAGAAGGGAATTAGGCATACAATTTATTAGATAAACCGCAGTTTGAAAGACATAGGACCAAAACGAGGAAGGCATGGACGCGTAATGTAGAAGCGCCATACCGCTCTCAAGTATGTGTCTGTGCTGACATTCAACTGGGCCATTGTGTTCCGGGGTGTGAGGAGGTGAAGTGAAATGAGAAATTCCCAGAGTATTAAATAGAGGACTTAACTTAACGTATTCACCCCCATTATCATAAAAAATTGAAATAATTTTATAATCAAAATAGTTCTCGACCATACGTTTAAACTGAAGGAAAGTATTGTGAACATCTGACTTAAGTATTAGGGGAAACAACCATACATATTTAGTGTAGTGGTCGACAAAATGTACGTACTATTTAAAACCGTCCACAAAAACCGTTGCAGAACTCCACACATCCCTGTAAATTAACTGCAACGGTCGAGTGCTAGACATGGAACTAAAAGAAAGCGGAAGTTTGTGACTTTTATTGATATGACAAAAGTTACATGCAAATATTTTAAGCTCTTCAAGCTTAAAATTTACATTATTATTTCTAAGTAGACAAGCTAGAATTTGAGGACTAGGGTGTCCAAATTGATGATGCTAGTGTGACAATGATGACTTGGTGGTGATATTGACCTGAGATCGTTGGACTAGAAAGCTGTAGACATCACTCACGACCGGACCCCGCATGAGAGGAGTTCCCGATTGTCGATCCTTAACAACAAAATGTGTGTCAAAAAATTCAACCGAGACAGAGTTAGTCTTACACAGTTTGGAAAGTGAAACAAGATTTTGTTGTAAACTAGGAACGCATAACACATTAGACAAGAGAAGAGACCGACTAGTTGAAGGTATAGAAACAGACCCAATATGTGAAATATGGAGAGACTTACCATCGCCCAACATTATCTCATCAGGCCCGGTTAGTCAGCCAGTGAGTGTATGGGCATGGCATCATTCACGGTTGTGTGGGCGTAGCAGTGGTAGAAGTAGGATGAACTGTAGGTGACTAACGCCCGGTACTCTGTGGCTTGAGCCTCGAGCACAGCCACATTATTCTCTTTCAGGAATTTGGCTAGCTTCGGGCAGAATTTGGTGTCATACCCGGGATAGTCATAGTAATTGCAGTACCAGGCAGGTCGGTTTCAAAAATTCCTTGACTGATTCTGGCGCCCACTTGAGAATGCGAAACCACCTCGGCCACGCCAATTAGAAATTTGAGATTGAGAGTCAGCATGGCCATTAAAACGCCGTTGTGTGGAATTAGTGGTAGGCATACGGATGTGAGAGGCCGCTTCGTTATCTTTCAATAATCTCTCGTAGTTGGTAGGACGTCATGCAATTCACTAAAGGAGATAGAATCCGTACGAGCACGGAGAGCCACCACAATCGAGTTGTATTCATCGCCAAGTTGCGTGAATATATATACCACGAGATCTTCTTCCGCGACAAGACTTTGGGTAAGAGCCAAATCGTTGGCAATGGCTCGCATATCCCTCATATACGATTCAATTGACCGGTTGGCTTTGGGGTTTTTGGCTAGCATCGCTTTCAACGAAACTACACGGCCTCAAGACGCGGCGGCACAGTTAGTTGACAAACGAGTCCACGCACCGCATGCAGAGGTGGTGGACGAAATTTCCGGCTGCAAGACATCCGAAAGACTGCACAGGTTAGCGCTAAGAATAATCTGGTCCTTTCTAAACCAAGTAGTGTAGGCAGGATTCAACGCAGTGCGAGCTTCATCGGAATATTTAGCCGGAGCAATTGTAGAACCTGTGATATAACCGAGTATGTCAAGTCCGATGAGCGTGGATTTGACCTACTTCTTCCAAATTGGAAAATTCGTGGAGGTAAGCTTGATTGGTAGGTGGGTCGGAGCATGGACGTGAATAATAACTGAGGGAGTAGTAACAGCCATGAGTGGACGAAAGAGGGAGGAGGGAGGGAAAAAAAATCTTTTCTCGTTAGAGCGATGGCTCTGATACCATGTGAGAATGTGAGCTTCAGTAGTTTATTCACCGTAAACCAAAGAGTTTAAATAACATACAGAGCCAAGAAAGAAGGAACAATTACACCTGTACCATAAGACTAGGAAAATACAAACAAATACAAACCAAGCAAAAAAATAAGAGGACTAGACGAAATCTTAACAACCCATAGCTGACTCATTTAAACCTAGAAGGGACATTGTGGTTATCAAGTCAACAGTCTAACCAACTTGGTTAGGGTTGCCTCGCCTTGAAATATATCTCTCTATTTAGTACCCCCTCTGTCCCATTTTATATGTCCTACATACTATTCATTGGTCAAACCAACTCTTTTTTCTTTGCTTATTTCTACTAGCATTTTCTTATGATTTTTAAATTTGATTTTTTGTGTTTAATTTAATAGTACTTTTAATGTACTTTCTAAATATATAAATTTTACATACTAATTCTAAACTTAATATTATCTAAAATTAAATTATAAATAACTTCAGTCAAGCCTCGTTAACCGAACCCGACACATAAAATGGGACGGAGGGAGTATTAGATAGATTTGCATGTGTAAGCAATAAATATATAATGTATTTATGAAAAATGACATTTTTAACATCTCAATATAGCAAGAAAATCATTTTTATAGACAAATGGAGTATGATTTCTAGTAGCCTGATCTATTTTACATAGTTTACATTCAAAACCATTTTTATATTTACATTTTTTATCTGATTATTTCATATTTATAATCAAATTAAATTTTGATTAAAATTGGGGCATTATTTATTCCCTTTTGAGGGACTAGTGTGTATTGCACAATTCACAAGTTGCAATCTAACTTTATTTTACTCGAATTATGATGACTATAGTGGTAGATTGTGTTCAATAATATACGATGATATATATAGAATACATACACGAAAAGCAATGACAAGCATCATTTAATGGTTTTTGTCATTTTATGTAAAGCAAACTACTTTGTTTATTCAAGACCTGAGTGTATGGAGACAAGAATGAAAACTTATGTGGGTGGAAGTTAGTTTAGCAGATTTTGTTCAAAATCAACCCAACACAACACAACTTTTATAATAGTTTTTGAATAGGAGTAACGCTACCCACCTATCCAAAATTTTCTCCTAATAATTCCTCCTCCCTCCCCCACACTCGCCCCTCATAGGTAATCAATAAATATAATATAATTATGCATGTCATATTATTATATAATAATTGATGGTTTTAATGAATTTGTGCGCACCATAAAACGAGGTTGATATCGGAAAATTGTGTCATAGAGTAATAATATAATAATAAGGGTCCAAACCCGTCAAATATCGCAATTACGTTACAATGAAATAAATAAAATAAGAAATTAATACAGACCCAAACAACCCAGGTTATTAACCCAACCTACGAACCAATTGGCCCACTGAGAAGCTAACCAGTAAGACATACTAGCCAATGACCAATGTCAAACTAAGTGGAGTTAGTTGGACGTTGTCAACCAATAAGTCAGACTAATTAACCTATTACCAATGACACTAGGGGCTCGTTTGGTTCGCAGAAAATATTTTAAGGGAAGTGGAATTGGAATTCCATGGGAATACTAATTCTATTGTTTGGTTAGATTTGGAATTGTAAGGAATAATGAGTATAAATACATATATGCCCCTACAAATTAATAAAAGTAATATAATTAAAAAAGAAAGCAAGGGTAAAATAGGCAATCTATTCACTTTTTCTTCCCATCTTCAATGGAAAACAAAATCCTTGGTCCAACCAAGGATTTTGTTTTCCTCAAATTTGAGGAATTCATTTTCCATTGGAAAATGAATTCCACGAACCAAACACAAGAAAACAACATTTTCCTCCACTTTAAGGAACATGTTTTCGTTTGGAAAACATTTTCCATGAACCAAACATCCCCTAGGTGATGAAGTCAAGGTGGAGGACTCGATGCTGGTGGTGATGGTGATGTTTGGAAGGGACAACCACCCCCCCCCCCCCCCCCCCCCCCCCCGCTTTATATTGTGTTTAGGAATGAAGACTTAGGGAGAACTAGTTGACCAAGCTATGCTGTCTAGTAACCCATAACCACACACATGCCCTTTGTCAGTTGTCACATTTTTCACTGGTCTACACATATCACAAGGAAGCTGGAAGGCTATCAACTTTCCACTACCTAGACCAACCAACCTGCCAATGCCCAAACTGCCCACGAACCCATCAATCGGCCAAAACCACCCTCACCAACCAGCTAGTCATGCTCCACCATGGTCGGACTGGGGCCACGGTGGCTCATCGGACCAAGGCGGAGAGCAGACTGACCTAGTTGGCCGATGGGCGAGGGCCAAATTGGTGCTCCACCCAAAAGCCAATCGGGCATGACCGTACCAGTAGCCAAGGGTGATAGCACCACCCAACATCCCAATCGGGCAGGCAAAGGGCGAAAACGGTCCCTCTCCCTCGAGTACTTTTTTTCCTTTAGTTTCATTTCCACATCGCCAAACACGCTCTTATTGCTTTTTTATTTTCTTCTATCCTTGCAGTTTAGCAACTTATACTTTATGCCTTAACACACTTTGACCCTTAAACTTTCTCTCATTCTTCACTTTTACCACATCCTTTCATTCTTTACACTATGATCATTCCTAATTCAATCTCTCAATCGGATTTAGGCCCTACAAACTTTACCATAGGCTCGGCTCCATAGCTCCATCCATAATCATTAAAATCCATAATACAATTAACAACAACCTACATTCAAACTTCTAAATAAACAGAAATTAAATAAATTATATACTAAGAAACTAAAATACCACATTGAAATCACATTAACCAAAATTTATCCCACACCTTATTAAAAAGTTTCAAATTTAGGGGTGTGTTCAATCATGACTTTCATGGAGTTTTAAAGACTTTTATGAACTTTAAAAGTTTAGAGATATTCAATTCAAACTTTTAGAGAGTCTTTAAAAGTCAGGCGGTATTCAATCAAGATTTTAAAGAGTCTTTAAAAATCATGTGGTATTCGATCAAGACTTTTAAAGAGTCTTTAAAAGTCATGTGGTATTCAAAAAGTTATGAACTTTTGTAGACTTTTTAATTTTAAGACTTCTGTAGACTTTTCATTCTCAAATATAAATAGTTGAAATCCAACCATCAACCCCAAGATTTCAAAATTTTCTTTCTAACTTTGAATGTTTTCTCTCTCTCTCTCTCTATTTAAACTCTATTTTTTCAAACTTTATAAACCTATCTAAATTCAATAAAATTATTTTTTTCTTCATTATCCTATATTTTCATCATACCTAAACTCTACCAATTTTTCTCTCTCTCCTAAATTCAAAATAATATTATTTTTACTTCATTATTATTGCTTGTTTATATTGATTTTTATTTTTTCTATAAATTTTTTATCCCTAACTTTATCTAATTCTCCCTAAATACATGAACAAAGCAAAATTTTCATCGTCAAATTTTAGTATATGTTTCATAATATTCATATAAATACTTATATATTTTACTTTTTTTTTTGTTTATATTCGTAATATATATTTTTCCTTTTTTAACATGTTACTACGAATAGCGAACTACTATTCGCAACAACAATTTGGGGTTGCAAACAGTAGCACCTTGTTGTTGTTCGCAGTCTCAAATTGCTATTGCAAATAATAGTTCTTTGCGTGATGCCTAGCAATATATCAAGTATAATTTTTTATATATATTATGTTTTATTTTATGCAACTTGTAATTATATTTTTAAATATTTTATTTGATCAATTCTTTTATTATAAAGTATATTGTTCAATATTGTTATGAATTTCTGATGAAATATTTTTTTTGTTGATGTTTATTAATAATATATATATAAGTAATTAGCATTTTTTTTGAAAAAAAAAAGTAATTAGCATATAAGTCTAAGCATACTATGGATAAAAATAATAATGTTGAGAATGTTGGTGTGGGTGAAGAACTATATAATAAGAAGAATTTTATGATATATTATAAATTTTTTGTAAGAAAATTATAAATGATAATTATCAAAATCATTTAAAGTTTGTAAGGATGTATTCAATTTAGAATTTCAATGACTTTTGTAGACTTTTTAAAATAAAAAGTTGATAAAAGTCTGTGAATGTTTTTTATATATATATAGACTTTTATAGAGTCTTAAAAAGTTTTGAACGACTCTATGGAAGTCAATCAAAGTTTACTAAAATCTATTATTTTAAAAGTTTTTAAAACCCTACAAAAGTCATGATTGAATATACCTCTTATGGTGTTAATTTGATTAATTCAATTAATAATCGAACTAAACTTGTAAAATATTTTAATTGTTAACCATATTAAATAAACATTTTTTAGTTATTCAGTTGATAATTAAAATATTTTAGTCAAATTTAAAAATCTTTTGAAGGGAAGATGCAATGGAACTTCTTTTATAAAGCCTTCATACTATATGCTAGTAGTGGAGTGTTGCAAAAAGCAAATTAAATGGCGGCTGCCACCACAACTATTTCTACAAAATGATGAAAATATGTTGAGAGAGAGAGAGAGAGAGAGGGGAGGCATAAATTATTTAAAAAAAAAAAATTAGAGCCCTAAATATAAAAGTTCACAGTCCACCATTTTCTTGGGTTCTGGTAAAGATATGTAGCAAACCATGAAAACGCATCAAAAAGAAAGGGCGAAAAGGACTGATTCGATTCTCTCTTCGACAATAATGCGCTTCACTTCAATTCATATTCAATCCATGCAGAATATTTTTTTTTTCCATTTTTTTGAGAAGAGCAAATATTTGGACCCAGATGAATCATGGTACTAGAGATTTTATTTATTTATTTTGATAAATAAATTTTTAAGTGAAATGAGGTTATCTTAATTTAAGATTAGGCTGGACAAACGATTGGTTTTAAATAAGACTTGGAATAAATTTTATACATCTTTTCGTAACAGTACAAGGACTACTACTAGTGTCAAGAATAGAATATAAATAGAGGTAACTCCAGCCAAGTTAGTTAGGTTGTTGATGGCAAATTATATTGTGAACTATGGTCCACATTGCAGTGTGATTTGGTATAAATATTTATTTTTAGTACACTGAAGGTTCATTTTTAGTGTTCTAGAAATTCATTTTTAGTATTCTAAAAGTTCATTTTTATGTAGTATATCAAAGAATGAACTTTCAATACATAAAAATTGAATCCTCAAAAAATGAACATTCAATGTATTAAAAATGAACTTTATGCCAGTGCTTCACCTTACAAAGTGAACAATGATCTATGATATAATGATTCGTTGTTGACTTGGTAACCATAAGGTTAGAAGTCCTATCAGTCCCCTTATGATTATGGGTAGTGGCTAGGGGTGAGAAAAAAAAAAAAAAAAAAAAAAAAGACCGAAAATCGAACTGCTCGAATATTTCGACTTCGGTTAGTAAGATCAAAAAAATATATTCGATTATTAACCAAAAATCGACCGATGCTCACCCCTACTAGTAGCGACCAATATCCCTCTAGATCAAACCCTTACCAATTTAATCATTAATCAATTCTTTTTAGCAAGATATTAGTGAATTCACTAAATTAATAGAAACTATATCCAATGAGTTCCCTCAGTTGGAATCGGGGTTTGGGTAGCCTCCGGACAGTTCGTGAGCTATTAGGTCACGTGGCGCTTGGTAACTGGGTAGTAAACATTTTTATTGGCAAGTTCGACACAAAATTAGTTAAGTTAGGAATCTAATTATACTTTTTAGATTCACTTACCCAATTATATTATCGCATGCAGTTCAATAGCCTGAACTATTTGATCATCATTATTATTATTATTATTATTATTATTATTATTATTATTATTATTATTATTATTGTGAAATGGATTTTCTCCATCAACCATATTGTGTTTTCATTCACTAAAAAAATTAAAATCGCCACAATCATAAAAAGTTAATAGTATATTTTATAACTTTTATTAATTAGGGACTAAAATGACTAAATACGAATAATTAAGAGACAATTTTTAGCCAAGCATCTTGTGCTCATATGGCATGTAGTGACCTCTCCCATGTAGGAAGTCATGAGATCAAGCCTCGTTAGGTTGAGAAAGTATGTTTGAACAGATACTACAATATAATAGAGTCAGTAGCATTCACAAAAAAAAAAAAAGAGTTAATTTTTATTAAATAAAACAAAATATTTATCCAGTGGCTTATAATTGAAGCAAAATGTTGCATGCCGACCAGTAACCAAAGCGTGCAAGTCCAATTTCCCATTTATTACTTTTATGTATGAGCATAACGTAAAACAATGATACTAATGATATGATTCCCACTTTCTCATACTCTTTTTGATTGATTGTCCATAACAAGAAAGATCAATTCATTTGTGCTCTTTAGATCACATCTTCATCTAAAGTTAACAAGCAATTAAGTGTGCTACAACCATACCAACTTTTGACCAACCTACTTATACTTAACTCAACTTTGACTATCAAACTCAATATCCACACCTTTTATTGGTGCCAAATACACAATTATATTTCAGCAAAATTTTAATTGTATTTAGAGAATTATAAATTTTTAGTTATATATTGATCCCATTATATTAGTTTTAGTAGTTTTAATTTTAATTTTTTTTAATAAATATGTATATATACTTAGTAAGAAAAAAAAATGAATGGTGTCCATTGAAACTACGTGTGTGTGTATATATATATATATATATATATATATATATATATATATATATATATATATACATATCTTTGCCACTGTCATTGCTGAAAATTTTTCATGTATAAAAATTGACTCATAAATATTAAAGCTCAAATTATAGTGATCAAAACAGTGCTGCAAAGTTGCTAGGGTTTGAAAACTCCATATTTGTGTGAGAAAGATAACAATCCATTAATCAGTGTTTGGTGTAGCAAGTGTATCTTACAAGATAGCATACCAGCATGCTTTATAGGAAGGGAACGAAAGGAAAGCAAAGAGGCTGTTATAACTAACTACATAGGGAAAAGACAATAATGCCCTCAAGGCTTATTACAGAGAAGAAAAGAGAAATAATGCAGATGGTTGTAATGCAGATGGTTGTTCGCTTAGCAAATTCACCACCAGCTTTGTTATGCTTCATCATCAGCTTTGGTATGCTTCATTACCCCCCCCCCCCCCCCCATAAGGTGGAGCATGGAGGTCCTGCATGCCCAGCTTAAGTTGACAATCATCAAATAAAGGTTTTGATAGTCCCTTAGTGAAACTATCTGCAAGTTGTTTGCTGGAAGGGATTGCAAGAAGTCTGATCAGCCCTTCTTGGACTTTATGCCTCACCACATGGCAATCAATTTCAATGTGTTTAGTACGCTCATGGAAAACATGATTCTCAGCAATGGCAACTGCTGACTTGTTATCACAATACAAAATGGTAGGTTCATTAAGGTGAGCCTGCAGATCTGTTAGAAGATAAGTGAGCCACTGAATCTCACAAGTAGTGGCAGCCAAAGCCCTATACTTTGCCTCAGAGGATGATCTGGACACAGTTGCTTGTTTTTTAGTTTTCCAGGAGATTAGAGAATTCCCTAGAAAGATACAATAGCCAGTGATAGATTTCCTAGTTTCAGTACAAGTGCCCCAGTCTGAATCTGAAAAACCTTGCAGCCTAACAGGAGATTTTGCAACATAGAATAGACCCCTACCAGGTGTTCCTTTTAAAAATCTGAGCACCCTATGTGCAGCTATGAGATGTATGTCACTAGGTCTATCCACAAACTGGCTCAATTGTTGTACATCATATGATATATCAGGTCTGGTATTAGTTAGATATAGCAGTTTACCAACAAGCCTTTTATAGTGCTCAGGATTGGCAAGAGGCTTACCATCAGTGGTGTTCAATCTTAGGCCTGTAGTAAAGGGGGTCTTGGCAGGCTTGGCTTCTAGAAATCCATTTTCCTGCAAGATATATAGAGTATACTTTCTTTGACAAAGATTGATGCCATTGGAACTTCTAGCAGCTTCAATTCCCAGAAAGTAGTGTAACTGGCCAAGATCTTTTATTTTGAAGGAATGATCCAAGAACTGTTTCAACTTTCTGATCTGAACAGAATCTGTACCAGCTATCAAGATGTCATCCACATACACTTGTAGTGTTGTGAAAGAGGTGTCTGATTTTTTTGTGAACAAGGAAGGATCAGCCTCAGATTGGGAAAAACCATTAGTTAGAAGAGCCTGAGTGAGCTTAGCATTCCACTGTCTACTTGCTTGGTTGAGTCCATATAAGGATCTAAGCAACCTGCACACTTGATTTGGTCTATCACTTACAAAGCCTGGTGGAAGGACCATGTAAACTTCTTCTTCTAAATCCCCATGCAAAAAAGCATTATTGATGTCAAGTTGCTGGATCTCCCAATTCTTGGCCACAGCCACTGCCAAGAAGGTTCTTATAGTTGTCATTCTTGCCACAGGAGAAAAGGTTTCAGTGTAATCTACCCCCATCTGTTGAGTATATCCTTTGGCCACCAGTCTTGCCTTATATCTCTCAATAGATCCATCTGCTTTATGTTTGATTTTGTAGATCCATCTGCATCCAATTGGTATCTTTCCATCAGGCAAATCTGTTATGATCCAAGTGTTATTTTGGACTAGGGCTTCAATTTCAAACTTCATAGCCTTCTTCCATTCATCACTCTTAACAGCTTCATTGTAGGACTGAGGCTCATGTGTTATTGAGACAGCAGAAACTTTTGCTGAGAGTGAATCAATACGGGTGTATTTGTGAATGGGATAAGGGGATGTTCTCCTTTCTGAGCCATCAGTAATCAACTGTTTACAATAATAATCATGTAGCTTGATAGGTGCACTTTTTGTTCTTGTTGATCTCCTGAGAGTTTGATTGTCATTGTGGCTGGATGAGCTGGTTTCATTTAAGGTTTCAACATCACACTGTTGATCAGCTATGTCAGATGAACTATGATCAAGTCCTGCCTCACTGTTCACCTCATTTTCCCAATCAAGACAAACTGTGATATCTTCATTTCCTTCATCACTGTGGTTACTATATGGTGTGTCTGTTTGATGAACATCTGGTGTAGCCTTCCAAGGAGGGTACTCACTCTCAATACAGGTGGGAACCAAAGGCAGTGAAGGACTAAATGCTTCATTCTTGGTGGATTGTGACTTTGTAGAGGCTGCCTCTTTGAAGGGATAAATTTTTTCATGAAACTTAACATCCCTAGACACAAAAGTAGAATTATCAGTTACATAATACAAAATGTACCCTTTTGTGTAAGCTGGATATCCTAGAAATATGCACTTCCTTGCCCTTGGTTGAAACTTGGTTCTTCCATGTGACAAAGTAGCACCAAAGCAAAGACAACCAAAAGATCTAAGCTGACTATAGTCCACTGACTTTCCAGTCATTAATTCAAAAGGAATTTTTCCATTAAGGACTTCAGTTGGGAGTCTATTTATGAGGTATATGGCATGCAGAACACAATGACCCCAAAACTTTGTAGGCAAACCAGACTGGAATCTCAGAGCCTTAGCTGTATTCAACACATGTTGATGTTTCCTTTCTGCTATGCCATTCTGTTGGGGAGTGTACACACATGACTTTTGGTGAATGATTCCTTTCTCATTAAGGAGGGCAGGCATCATGAACTCTATCCCATTGTCTGTTCTAATAGCTTTAATCCTGCTAGAGAATTGATTCTGAACATAGTTACAGAAGTTTTGGAATATGTTCTTAACCTCTGATTTATTCTTCATTAGGTGCAGCCAAGTGAACCTACTAAAATCATCAACAATGTTTAAATAGTAGTGTTCCCCTTTTAAGGAAGCATCAGCAAATGGACCCCACACATCCATATGTAGTAACTCAAAACACTTCTGAGCCCTGGAATTACTGACAGGGAAAATAGTCTTTTTATGCTTGGCAAAATGAAAAATATCACAAACCATGTCAACAGTTCTAGTAGGAAGATTAATGTTTATTCCTTTCAATGATGGGATCTTATTAACAGGATAGTGTCCTAGCCTGTCATGCCATACATCAATGCTAAGACTATTACATTGTAATTTCAACTTTTCATCAATCACTTGTTTTTTCAATCTGATTGGGGTCAAGCAATCAAGTAGAGTCCTTCCTTTTCTTTAGCAAAACCATCCACTCTTCCAAGAGGTCCCTGAATGTCACAATAGTCAGGTTTTATAATGATTTTGCATCCTGCCTGTTTTGTTAATTTACTGGCAGACACTATATTGAAAGCAAAAGTTGGGATGCATAACACATTCTGTAAGACCACATTATTATCCAATTTCACCTTCCCTATGTGAGTGACATCAGCTGTCTTCCCATTAGGCATTTTCACAGATATTCCAGACACTTGACAACTGCTTTCAAGATATTCTAATGAGCATGTTATGTGATCTGTGGCACCAGAATCTAATATCCATACATCTATAGAATTCTGAAAAGCATTGATGTATAACTTACCTTCATTGTGATTCTCACCAAGCTCTTTAAAGTCTGCTGTGAGTCCATGGTTGGTGAGGGCAACAGCAGCATTGGAGGAGTTCTAACTGGTCTTATTCTGATTTTGCAGAAGTGTCACCAATCTTTGAAACTGATCATCAGATAAACCTGTATCACCTACCTGATTTACTGAGGTATTCATGGAATGTTGTCCTTCCCGATTCCCTTTGAATTTAGTTTTGTATCCTGGAATCCACCCTGGTGGATAACCATTCTTCTTGTAACATTTCTCAATGATATGTCCAAACATTCCACAAAATGTGCACTTAGGCACATTCTTTCCTCCACAAAGGAACTTTTTCTTGTTGTTTGAGGATGAATAGGCTACAATGTTCTGTTCATCCACAGTTTGTATTTAGCCACTGTTTTGAGCTGCATTAGCCTGAATTAGGTCTGTAGCCTTTTGATTGATAGCTCCTTTGATTTTCCTCTCTAGTTTCAAAGTCATATTAAACACCTTTCCCACATCCGGCATAGGATCCATGACAAGGATTCCGGATTTAACAGGCTCATACTCCTCACTCAGTCCTTCCAGAAATCTGATGACACAGTCATCCTCCCTTTCTTTCTGCAACTTCTCCATGAGAGTACACGAGCATCTAAGTGTGCACTCACACACAGGTAAGGGCCTTAGGGTGTTCAATTGTTGCCACAGAGAATTACATTTGGTAAAATACTCATTAACAGACAGATTTTCCTGCACATTCTTATATATTTCATTCTGCACTTCAGATATCTTGTGAGGATCAGTTTGTGAATACCTTCTACTGAGAGCATTCCATATCTCCGAAGCTTTGTCGAAGTACATGATACTTTCAACTATTGCAGAACTCACTGATCTCAGGATCCAAGAGCACACGATGCGATTGCATCTCCTCCATGCTGCATATCTCGGATCACCTTCAGTAGGACTCGAGATAGTTCCATTTACGAAATCATACTTGTTCTTCACTTCTAACGCCATCTTCATAGCTCGATTCCAAGACGGATAGTTAGTCTCAATCAGAATTGGAGAGACTAGGACTACATTTGGATTTTCTGTGATGTGTAGGTAGTACGGATTGCCAAATTCAACACTGTGTTGATTCAACTGGCCTTGATTCAATGATCCAGCTGACTGATTACCACGATCCTCTCCCCCTGTCACGTTTTGTGCCATTGTTACAGCAGCGTAGCTTCTTCTCTGCTCTGATACCATGATCAAAACAGTGCTGCAAAGTTGCTAGGGTTTGAAAGCTCCATATTTGTGTGAGAAAGATAACAATCCATTAATCAGTGTTTTGTGTAGCAAGTGTATCTTACAAGATAGCATAGCAGCATGCTTTATAGGAAGGGAACGAAAGGAAAGCAAAGAGGCAGTTATAACTAACTACATAGGGAAAAGACAATAATGCCCTCAAGGCTTATTACAGAGAAGAAAAGAGAAATGATGCAGATGGTTGTAATGCAGATGGTTGTTCTCTTAGCAAATTCACCACCAGCTTTGTTATGCTTCATCATCAGCTTTGCTATGCTTCATCATATAGTAATTAATCTAACAATAATTCTAACACTAACTTAATCTTAAATATTTGTATTGGTCGGTGAGAAGTGTCATAATAATTCATATTATTGTTTACTTATAAATTAGCTAATTTTATCCTAAATTAACTTGGTAAGATAAAATTAGATCAAATAATACATAGATTATTTTTATATCAAAATTTTAATCAATGTCGCATATTAGGACTCTATGTATATGAGTCTGTTTAGAACTTCTTATCCTTGTCACACTGTGACTCTCTACTTCTTATCATTGTCACACTGTGACTCTCTACTCTATATATTCACATCATCTGATCTCATTGTAATTAAGTTCAGTAAAATACAATACAATCAGTTCTCATCTGGTATCAGTAAGCTAGGGTTTTTTTTTCTTTGTCTCTCGTCCCTATGGCTGACGGATCTGTTAATTCCTCCAAACGGACCGTGTCTGATGCTGCTATGTCGTCAAGTTCGTCGTCAATTGTGTTGCTATCCACCGCACATCACTTCATCAGTACGAAGTTAAACTACAAGAATTATTTGTTCTGGCATACGCAAGTCGTCCCATTTCTTCACGGGCATGACCTAATGGGGTTTGTTGATGGTACGAAACCCTCACCGGCTGTTCTTCTTGCTGCCGACGCCGACACCGCCGACGCCATGCCACGGCCAAATCCCGCCTATGCCGTTTGGATGCGTCAAGATCAAGCATTGTTGTCCATGCTTGTCTCCTCCCTCTCCGACGAGGTCATGCCAATCGCCGTCGGACGTCGCACGAGTCGTGCCCTTTGGGAGGCCATTATTCAGACGTTGTCGTCTTCCTTCCGCGCCCGAGCGTTAAACCTTCTCGGCCAGTTGCAAGGACTGGACCAGGGTGATTCTTCGGTTGCGGATTACATTGGGCGAGCTCAGGTGATTGTTGAAGAGCTCACCCTCGCCGGCCGCGTCGTCTCCCTCGACGATCAGAATCTCTTTGTTTTTCGCGGCTTGAGACCGGAATTCCGTGCCCTCACCGCGTCTCTTGCCGTCCGTGGGCAGCCGGTCACGCTCCAGGAGTTGGCGGACTTCCTCGGTGCCCAGGAATTTATCGCAAGTCGTGATTACGGCGGTGCTCCGGCGGCTCTTGCTGTTCAGCGCGGTGGTGGCCGATCAGGTCGCGGAGGTCAGAACCGTGGCGGTGGTCAACGAGCAGGCGGTGGCAATGGCGGGTCCAATCGTGGTGGTGGCGGTAGACAGCAAGGTGGCCGTGGGCGTGGTGGCCGCGGTCGCGGACGCAACAGTGGTGGCAATCAGGTTCAGTGCCAGATATGTAGGCGGACTGGTCACGAGGCTCATGTATGCTATAACCGGTATGATTCCCCACCTCAGGCCAATCTAACATATCAAGATAATTCAGATGTTGGTACTCCTCAGACATGGATCCCGGATACAGGGGCAACTAATCATGTTACTCCGGACATTGCTGCTTTGACCACCTCAGAAGAATATGTTGGCAATGACACCTTGCGTGTCGGTGATGGTATGGGTTTATCTATTAGTCATGTTGGCCATGCTTCTTTTAATACCCCTTCTAGATCATTCACATTGTCTGATATACTTCACGTTCCACGTTTGTCTAATTCTTTATTATCTGTTCAGAAGTTTGCATCCGATAATAAAGTCTTTTTTGAGTTTCACCCCTCTTTTTTTGTTGTGAAGGATATCAATATCAAAGAAATACTTCTTCGGGGCAATAGTTCTGGGGGACTATACACACTTCCATTACCTAGTTCGTCTCCGTCAGCGTTTCTTTCCGCTCGTGCCTCGGCTTCCACTTGGCACAATCGTTTGGGTCATCCTCATAACCGTGTTCTTAGCCATATACTTCGATCTTGTTTAGTTAGTGGATCTCGTGATAGTATTCGTTGTACTAATTCTTTATGCAATGCGTGTCAATTAGGCAAATCTGCCCGTTTTCCCCTCCCTTGTGTTGCTTCCTCTAGTTCTCATGTACTGGATCTTATTTACACAGACATTTGGGGTCCTGCGCCCACTTTATCTACATCTGGCTTCCGTTACTTTGTGATCTTTGTGGATGACTATTCCCGTTATACATGGTTCTTCCCTATGAAATTAAAGTCTGATCTTTATGTCATTTTTGATAAATTTCGTACTCTTGTTGAACGGTCCTTTAATTGCAAAATAAAGGCCATTCAGTCTGATTTAGGTGCTGAGTACAAAAAGTTGCATTCTTCGTTTGTTCAATTAGGAATTCAACATAGACAATCCTGTGCCTATACACATGAACAGAATGGTCGTGTTGAACGAAAACATCGTCACATTGTTGAAACTGGTCTGGCTCTTCTAGCTCATGCCTCTGTTCCTTTGAAATTTTGGGATTTTGCCTTTGAGACTGCTGTCTATTTAATTAACAGAATGCCATCTTCTGTATTAAATAACTCCAGTCCTCATCTCCTATTACATAAATCCCCTCCTTCCTATCTTTTTCTTCGTGTCTTTGGGTGTTTATGTTACCCTCATCTTCGACCATATAATCGTCATAAGATGTCATACAGGTCTTCTCCATGTGTCTTCCTAGGTTATCCTGAGTCATTTAGGGGGTACAGATGCATGGACTTACATACTAATAAGATTTACACATGCAGGCATGTCAGATTTGATGAAGAAGTTTTTCCCTTTGCTACTAAAACTTCTTTGCAGGATCTATCTGCTCCGTTTTCTGGACCTTGGGCGGAATCTGTTCTCAGTCACAACACACATATTCCTGCCGTGTCCAATGATGAGCCGCCAGAACCGCCGCTACCTGCTTCATTCGAACCAGCCGTGGATCCCGGACAGGCTGCCTCGTCGGGTGATCCTGTGGAGCCTGTTGCTCGCCGGCGAGGCCGTCCACGTGGGCCGTCCATCAGGCCCAATGTCCGTACTCACTCTATGGCCACTCGCAGCAACGCAGATGCTCCTCTTTTTGCTCTAGCAGCTCAGGTGCATCCCACGGAACCCACATGTCACTCTCAAGCTGTCAAATATCCTGAGTGGCGTGAAGCCATGGACCAAGAATTCAATGCTCTCCTGCATAACCACACATGGTCTCTAGTTCCACCCACTGCAGGTATGAATATTATTGGCTGTAAATGGGTGTTTCGTACGAAGAGAAAGGCTGATGGTGCTATTGAAAGGCATAAAGCCAGGCTGGTTGCGAAAGGTTTTAATCAGGTTCCAGGTCAGGACTTCTTCGACACTTTTAGTCCAGTGGTAAAACCTACGACTGTAAGAATCCTTCTATCTCTAGCTTTATCATCTGGGTGGTCTATCAAACAGCTAGCTGTTCATAATGCTTTTCTGAATGGTAATCTGGCTGAAACAGTTTATATGAAGCAACCCCCTGGTTATATTGATGCTAACTTCCCGAATCATGTTTGTTTGTTAAAAAGATCTCTGTATGGGTTAAAACAAGCTCCCAGAGCTTGGTTTAATCGACTACATACGTTCTTACTATCGGTTGGCTTTCAAGCATCCAAGACAGATGTCTCTCTGTTCTATTACTCTAAAGACTCTGTTTTGGTTTATCTATTGGTGTACGTGGATGACATTCTTGTAATGTGAAGTGATCAGGGTATTATGTCTCAGCTCTTGTCCAAACTGTCTGCTACATTCAAAATCAGAGATCTTGGTGAACCAAATTTCTTTCTGGGTATTGAAACAGTTAAGAGTAACAATGGGATTATTTTATCTCAACAACGGTATATGAATGATATTTTAAAACGGGCTGGAATGCCTGAATGCAAACCCCTTTCTACACCTATCTCTGTCTCGAAAACTGTCCCCTTCAATTCAGATCTATATGATGATCCCACACAGTACAGGAGTCTAGCTGGAGCACTGCAATATCTCACTGTCACACGACCTGACCTATCCTTTGCAGTTAATCAGTTATGCCAGCATATGCATGCTCCCACCATATCACACTGGGAGCAACTCAAACGGGTACTCAGGTATGTTAAGGGAACAGTTGATCATGGTTTACGCATACGACGGTGCTCATCTAGAGACATTCATTCTTTCTCTGATTCTGATTGGGCTGGTTGTCCTGACGATCGAAAATCCACGAGTGGTTTTGCTGTTTTCTTGGGGAGTAATCTTATATCATGGGTTTGCAAGAAACAGAGAACTGTTGCCAGGTCATCCACTGAGGTTGAATACAAAGCTCTTGCAGATGTTTGTGCTGAGGTTCTATGGATTATGTCATTACTGCGTGAGATACAGATTCCGGGTATTTCCATTCCAAAATTATGGTGTGATAATCTAGGAGCTACATATATGAGTGCCAATCCAATCTTTCATGCGCGCACCAAGCATGTAGAGATTGATTATCATTTTGTTCGTGATCGAGTAGCTTCGGGCGACATCCAAGTCAACTTCATCTCCACAAAGGATCAACTTGCTGATATCTTCATCAAAGCTCTGCCTGGACCTAGATTTTCTTCCTTAAGGGACAAGCTACAGGTTACTAGTATACACTGTGCTTGAGGGGGAGTATTAGGACTCTATGTATATGAGTCTGTTTAGAACTTCTTATCCTTGTCACACTGTGACTCTCTACTTCTTATCATTGTCACACTGTGACTCTCTACTCTATGTATTCACATCATCTGATCTCATTGTAATTAAGTTCAGTAAAATACAATACAATCAGTTCTCATCTCGCATACACCATATAATTATTGAGGCAAAATTATTTAATCCAGCACTGTTATCACTGTATGGGTAACATAGTTCTTCTTCTTCTTTTTTTTTTTTTCCTGTGTTTTAATAATGAGAACTGTACAATTCAATGGGTTGATTATGGTAGATACAGACTATATAAATATGGCATGTAGTGACCTATCTCATATAGGAGGTCATGAGATCGAGCCTCAGTGGAGGCGTTGTTGACTCTTTGTACTTCATTAAGTTGAAAAATTATGTTTGAACAGATACTATAATGTAATAGAGTCAGTAGCATTCAATATATATATATATATATATATATATATATATATATATACTAGTTTTTTACGCGCATTGCACGATTGAGATAATGCCCAATATTTTTTAAAATAAGTATTTTAAAGTATATCAATGCAAGATTATATTGGAATTGTTCATGCATAGATAATTGAATGTTAAATTTGTGTATTTAAATAGGCAATTCTAAGTTTACAAATGCAAGATAATATAGTCAAGATTGATTATAGTTGTCAATAAAATAATTGTATAGGTATGGTTGAAACCAAATACAGGACATAAGAGAGAGAAAATAAAAATTAGGGCATAAATTATTAAATACTCCGTAGATACTAATATTGAAGAGCTAACTACTAATTGCCAAACAAGGACATTGCGAGATAGTTTCCCACTTCAATTTGTTGTGTGATTTGAATACTCTTTTTGTCAATAAATCTCCCAAGTAGTTAATATGATTGACTTAATTATATTTTTTATTTTTTTATTTTTTTAAAACAATTATTATTATTATTATTATTATTATTATTATTATTATTATTATTATTATTATTATTATTATTATTATTATTATTATTATTATATCATCATACCCTTAGGTCATTTTACATGTTAATATAAACAATTAATTTTTTCAAATATCTTTTTACCAACCATTGATATAATTCGCTGGTCAAATTCGCTAATATAATCCGCTAAAGCTAACCGCTAACTGCTGATTGTCAAACAAGGATATTGCGAAGTTGTTTTCACTTCAATTTGTTGTGTGATTTGAATAGTCTCTTTGTCAACAAATCCTTCAAGTAATTAATATGATTAGCTTTATTAATTATATTTTTAATTTTTTCATGGTATTAATAAAATACTTGGTAAATAAATATATAGCATTATTTTGTATTATAACTTTGATATTTAATTAAAAAAATAGTGCACAAAAAATAGACAATGTGTGAATATAATCAATTGATGAATTTGAATGTAAAGAATTTTTACATTGGAGAAATATAAAGACAATATAACTAATAAAATTATTTCTCTTAATTAATTTATTAATAATGAATTATTTTTTTTAATAAAGACATTGTAGGGACAATGTAGCAAATATAATCAATTGATAAATTTGAATATAAAGAATTTTTATATTGGAGAAAAATAAATACAATATAACTAATGAAATTATTTCTCATATTTAATTTATTGATAATGAATAATTTTTTTTGAATAAAGGCATTGTAGACGCATAATTCTAAATTAAAAAATGATATGTATTGTTTTTTGTTGTAGCTACTAAATTATTATTTTTAATTAATTTAATAAGAGTAAAATAGAGTTTTAATTATGCCAACTTTGATTGGGATGAGGTTCGAACCTAAGACCTTTAAATTCTTATTAAAATCAATGAGTAAGTTAACGGTGAACTAACAGAAATTAACGGAAAAGATAATATTTAACGGAAAAGTTAACGGAAAATCACATTCATTAAGGATAAATTAGGAAATCTTAAGGAAAAATTAAAATCTGATCAATCTGAGCCATTCATTTGATTAAAAAACTTGACCGCCATTTTTTCTACCCATTATAGGCCTAACTCTCTTAGGCTCTTATTAGTATAGTAGATATATATATATATATATATATAGAGAGAGAGAGAGAGAGAGAGTTGCACTCGGGTGCGAACGGCTCGCCCAGGCGCGAAATAGGAATGGATTCTGTTCGTCCACGTGTCCAGATATAATGGATGAGAAACACTGATTTTTTAAAAAAACGCGGTGGCATTTTCGTAAATAATTGAACATCGAAGTGCAAGTAAAATGTATTACAAGTGCATGTAAAATGTATTATAGGTGCAAGTAAAAATTTACACTGAGCATCAATACTTAGTTGCACTTATAGTTCTAAGTAGTTGCACCTATAATTCTAAGTTGTTGCACACATAGGTATAAGTAGTTGCATCTAGGTGTATGAATGTTTGCGAGTGGTTTTCAGGAGTATTACTACCCGCTGAACTCAGATCAATGAATGTTAACAAGACAAAATTACATGCACTTATAGGTGAAAGTAGGTGCACATATAGTTATAAGTAATTGCACCTATAGTTATAAATAGTTGCACATATAGTTATAAGCACACCCAGGTGCATGAAGGGTTGCGGAAAGTGAATGCTAATAAGGCAAAATTACATGCACTTATAGGTGAAAATAGGTGCACTTATAAGAGATTTTACTTGCACTTCGATGTTCAATTATTTATGAAAATGCCACCGCGTTTTTTTTTTAAGTTATTAGATCTGGACACGTGTCACGCGCTGATTCGTTCGCATTTCCTTCCTGGGCACTTATTCGCACCTGAGTGCGTCCCTCTATATATATATATATATATATATATATATATATATATATATATATATATATATATATATATATATATATATATATATATATATATATATATATATAAGAGAATCACATGAAGACTAGGATAGGGAGTCATAATCTAAATCAAATACAGAGCGTCCTAATACCCCCTAGAAATGTAGCTTTTTCTAAGAAAATCTAAGACCAGGATGTCTGCAAGTTGATCCTTGGTTGAAATAAAATTGACTTGAATGTCTCTAGAAGCAAATGATAGTCAATCTCCACGTGCTTGGTGTGTGCATGAAATATGGGATTTGCGCACATATATGTAGCACCAATATTATCACACCATAATTTGGGAATAGGGATACCCGGCACGTTGATCTCACGGAGCAGCGAAAGAATCCATATTACCCCGGCACAAACATTTGCTAGAACTTTGTAGCAGTGGAAGATCTAGCAACAGTTCTTTGTTTCTTGCAAACCCAAGACACAAGATTGAACCCAAGAAACACAGCATAACCACTAGTAAACTTACGATCTTCAAGACAACCAACCCAGTCAGAATCAGAAAAAACATGAAGTTCTTTTGACACTGACTTCCTTATATGCAATCCAAAAGTAATTGTTCCTTTAACATACCTCAACACACGTTTTAGTTGCTCCCAATGTGATTCTGTAAGAGCATGCATATGCTGACAGAGCTGATTAACCGCAAAACACGGGTCAGGTCGCGTGATGGTGAGGTATTGCAATGCTCCAGCCAGGCTCCTGTACTGCGTAGGATCATCATAAAAATCTGCACTAAATGGGACAAATTTTGAAACAGGAATAAGAGTAGATAGAGGCTTGCATTCCGCCATCCCAGCAAGTTTCAAAGTATCATTCATATATCTTTGTTGAGACAGTAAGATCCCATCATCACATTTAACAGTTTCAATGCCAAGGAAAAAACCTGGTTCACCAAGGTCCCTAATTTTGAAAGTAGAAGATAATTTTGACAGTAAATGAGTTACTAGATTCTAATCACTGCACATCACAAGTATGTCATCAACATAGACCAAAAGACACACATAAGCGGAATCCTGTGAGTAATAAAATAAAGACACATATGTCTTTGAAGCCTGAAACCCAACAGATAGTAAAAACGAATGTAGGCGGTTAAACCACACTCTAGGAGCCTGTTTTAGACCATACAAGGAACGTTTTAACATACAAAAAACATGGTTAGGAGACTGAGCATCAATATAACTAGGTGGTTGCTTCATATACACAGTTTCAGACAGATTTCAATTCTGAAAGGCATTGTGGACATCAAGTTGCCTAATAACCCAACCAGAAGATAAAACAAAAGATAAAAGCAATCTAACCATAGTAAGCTTAAGCACGGGACTGAATGTGTCAAAAAAATCTTGATCAGGAACCTGATTAAACCCTTTTGCTACTAACCTCGCCTTGTGTCTTTCAATTGATCCATCAGCCTTTCGTTTTGTGCAAAAGATCCATTTACACCGAATAACATTCATATCTGCCCAAGAAGGCACAAGACACCACATCTGATTCTACAGTAGGGCGTTAAATTCTTGATCCACGGCCTCACACCACTCTGGATATTTAATTGCCTGCGTGTAGCAAGTGGGATCTGTAGGACAAACCAAAGCAGTCAAAGTTGTGGGAGGGGCCCGAGACCGACTGCGAGTATCCATCGCGTGAGTCCGGGTGGTGGGTTTCAAAGATTTTCCTCGCAATCAGCTACGAGGTCGTGCAGTGGCGGCTACTGGCGGTACCTTGTCTGGCTGGTGTTCAGACTGCTCAGGCTCGACTGTCACGGCAGTGGACTGCTTTGGCGCAACGGCTTTGCCAATAGGCTGTTCTGGCGCAACCAGCACAGTGGCAGCGTGCTGAAGCATAGACTCAACCCATGGAATGCTTCGCGGAGTTTGTTATGCATGCAAAATGTTTTTAATAGCAAAAGGGAAAACCGCATCATCAAAACGCACATGCATGCACACATAAATCTTATTAGTCTGTAATTCCATGCACCTATACCCCGGAACGAGTCAGGATAACACAGAAAGACATACGGAGAAGGCCTATAGGATATTTTGTGACGATTATATGGTCGCAAATAAGGATAACGTAGTCACCCGAAGACACAAAGAAAGGAATAGGACGGAGGGGATTTATGCAGCATAAGATGAGGACTGGAGTTATTTAATTCATTAGATGGCATTCTATTGATCAAATACACAGTAGTCTCAAAAGCAAAATCCCAGAATTTAGATGGAAAAGAAGCGCGAGCCAAAAAAGTTAGGCATGTTTCAACTATATGCCTATGTTTCCGTTCAACACGGCCATTTTGTTCATGAGTATAGGCACAAGATAGTCTAAGAACAATTCCTAGCTGATCAAAGATAGAGTGCAATTTTTTGTATTCAGTCCCTAGATCAAATTGAATAGATTTAATTTTTCTATTGAAAGAACGTTTGTAACACCCCGTGTTACGGCCTTCAATCCCGAATTAATTATTTAATTAATTCCGTTAGTAATAATTAAAAAGGGATTTAATTTGGTTATGATTCCCTTTAATTAATTAATGTGGTCCCCATGGATCGTGTACCCTTACCTAAACTAGAGTCTTAAGCCTATTAGGAATAAAGAGAGTGGACCTTCCACTATTCAGATTCTAATTAGGAATCACAGACCTATTAGGAATAAAGATACTAGGTCTTTACTACTCATATTCTAATTAGGGATCCTAGGGCTATATACCTGTTAGGAATAGAATATAGGTCTTTACAATTCAGACTCTGATTAGGATTCCTAACTCTATAAATAGGGGATTAGAAAGGAATTAGAACCCTTACCACCCATAGTTATATTACACGAAATTATTCCCAGGAGATTTCCCTACCACCAAGCCTAGGGAGATCAAACGGATGAAAATCTTAGAGAAGAACCTTAATAGCCAATGGAGGATTAATTAAGGCTAAGAGGTAACCCATGTCTCAACAAAACCTATTTTCCTTGCTATATCTTATTCATTGGCTCCTTTGATATATGATTCTGTGCTTGAGTCTTGATAGAGCTTTGCCTAGGGTTTATATTGTGTTTATACGATAATCTTGATGCTTACGTGTTAATCTTGATGCTTATGTGATAATCTTGATGTTCCTGATACTATGATAAATTATATGGATGATCTGGTATTTTGATTATGTCTAGAGCCCTAAGGTAATAACGTGGATTTCGTATTATGTTATTCTTGGTATGTTTGGGTGGAATTTTGCATGATCGGGTGTTGAGTATTGGCATGTTTAGGAATCGTGTTAGGGTGTATTTTGTGTGATTCTTGGTTTAATTTCGTTACTTGAATACGTGGTGTTGTCGTTTGTGTTTGAATGTGTCTGGACATGGTTTCGGGTTCCACGAAGGATCCCGGGACCAAAATATTACATGTGAATCAGTGGGGGGTAGGTGGGGGCAGGGGTGCCCGCCACGGTCCTACTGCCCCTTGCCCAACCCCCAGCGGACAGCCGGCAGGCAAGCGACTGCCCACCGGGCACCCGCTGGTTTGTAGTCCGCCGCCGGCGGGTGAAAGATGGTGTAGGACGTGATGTTTTCCCCCGTTTGTTGTTTCCCCGTGTCCCGTTGTATCCCATTGTACCCCGTTTGTCGTGTGTGAATCAAGTTTGATGTATCGGTACCGTTCTTAGGACAAAAGAGTCTTGGGTATTACATGCTAGATGAATTGGTATCCCGTTGGCCTATGAGGAAGGTGTATGATCCCGTAGGAGTGTCATGGGTGGGTTAATGTAGTTTATTACATATGAGTTATGATGGGTTACGTGTTCCCCGAGTGTTTCCCCTCGTTATGTGTTAATGTGGGTTGCATGTTGTTTGGCTTCTATGTTGTTGTGCATGATAACCCAATTGGTTGCGATCAATTGGCTATAATGACTATCTGGTGGGTTGAGAACCACTAGGTATTAACCCGGCCGATTGCGATCAGTCGACTATACAGACAATTGGATTGGTTGAGAACAATCGGCTGTTTTATATATATATATATATATATATATATATATATATATATATATATATATATATATATATATATATATATATATATATAGGGCTGGGGTCCATAATCTTGTTGCGATCAGACATATATGATAATAGGGCTGCGGTCCACCGTTTGGTTGCGATCAAACGTTTATGTTACAAATGAGTTGTGGTTCATTGATTGGTTGCGATCAATCTCCTTGTGCTGCGGTACAAGTAAAGTGTTGCGGGGCCGTGTCAGAGCTATATGCGCTGACCCTCATGTATGGGCATGTGATTGGTCCTGCGGCACCACCATATGTGTGTACACCATTACGTGTCTTGTTGTTTATTGTGTGATGATGACTGAATAATGATATGATTGGTACTGAGTAGTCTTGCGACCTTAGGATGCATGTTAGAATCTTTATGTTTGGTTATATTGAATGTATCTGCTATTGCTTGTTGAGTCTGTTCTCGGTTTTAAATTAGAGTTCCTCAGGATTATATATGTATTCCGGTTTCAAAATGGTTTTCCATATATCTACCTATATTGTACTTAACGCGTGGGAGTGGGTTACCAGCATTATTCGTTGAACATATATTATTTGGCTTTCAGGTATAGACGGATAGCTTCGGAGCGCTCTAGTTGGATTCGTGGACTTAGTTTAGGTAGTTCTAGCCTGGATGAGATGGCCTGCGTGCCTTGATTTGTATTTGGGTATTAGTTATGGTTTATGCTTTGTTAGTTAGTTTAGCCTGTGTATCTGAGTTCTCCAGCTCAGATGTGGCATAGCACCCCAACCACTACGTCTAGTTTATGCTCTATTTGAGAATTAATAATAGAATTGCCTTTATTCCATAAGTTTTGAAAGTTTTGAAAGTTTTGAAAATTAGGGGTGCTACAACGTTCAACCATAGTATGAAACCTATCAAAGGTAGAGATCATATTTTGATTTCATGGGAAAATACCAAGTATAGCGAGAATAATCATCCACAAAAATAACTAAATAACGATAGTCATCATTAGACAACAAAAGAGCTAGACCCCAAATATCTTGTTATATTAAGTCGAGAATATTGGAACTAGACGACTCAACGCGTGGCAATGGGAAACGCGCAGATTTACCCAATTGACATGCACTACATAAACTAGAATTACAACAAATAATATCACTAGACCCACTAACCGAACAAGAGTGAAGAATACGATGAAGGACACGATGGTGTGGACGGCCCAGACGATCATGTCAAACTAACGCAGATGCATGAGCAGAGAGGAACACGGTAGGAGACAAACTGGAGATAGGCAACGTGCATAGACCCCTAGAGTTATTGCCCCGTAGAAGAATTTTATTGGTATTGATATCCTTCACAACAAAACAAAAACAAAAAAAAAAAAAAAAAAAACAAAAAAAAAAAAAAAACAAAAAAAAAAAAAAAAGACGGGTGTAACTCAAAAAAACATCTTATTATCTAATGCAAATTTATAAACAGACAATAAAGATGTAGACAAATTAGGAACATGAAGGATATTTGATCATTAAAAAGACCTAGACGGGGGTATTAAAGGAAGCATGAACAACACGACTAATAGATAAACACATACTGTCACTGACACGTAGCATGTCATTACCAAAATACTGCTCAAGCGTAGATAGGGCAGCAATATCTGGAGTCACAAGATTGGTTGCTGATGTGAGTCTAATTGTGCATATATCTAGTATTGGTTTGATATTATTTGTTAGGCTTGAGTTCATGATTTTATTAATTTAATTGCACAATCATTTGTTTTATTATTTAGGCATCATTCGCACTTGTTTTGAATATTTTACGATGTTTGTTAGTGTTTTGGAACCATTATAGGTCAGGTACGAGAGCAAGGAAAGTTCTAGGGCGAGTTTGGAGCAAAAAATAGACAAATTAGAGCCCAAAAGACTCGACGCGTCGAGATTTGACAGTATTCCAATTAAAAATCACAACATTTACTTCGACGCGTCGAAATCAAGAGGCGCAACGCCATTGGCGTTGAATTACAAGTGGGCACTGAATTTCTAATTTAAAGCAAAAGGCGCTGCATTGGAATAAAATAAAAGGTGGCATACAGCAATTATCTAAGAGGGGCGGCAATTTCAAAATAAAAAGGAAAAAAATTCCAATTTTGTCCTCTGTTTTGTTTTAGCTATAAAATCCCACCTTCTTCAACCCTAATGTGGATTCAAAGATCTTTGGAGACAAGAAAGAGAGAAATTAAGAGCCACAAGTTGTCTTGGGAAGCAAGAAGAAAGCTAGGGAGATTTGGAAAAATCGTTTGGTCCAATCTTGTACTCTTTTGATAATTTGTAATTTCTTTATTATACTTTGCTATGTATATTTTAGTCATGCTTGGCTAAATTCCACTAGAGATTCTTGGGTAAAAAGTGTTTATGAACCTATGTGCCTGTGCTATTAGATTCTTTAACATATTATTATTTGGGTTTTAAACTTGTGTTGCAATTGTGTTTATTATTGTTATTACTAGTAGTTCAGGGCCCGAATTACTTGTTTCATTACTTTGTTTATGTCATAACAGGAGTTAGGCATAATTGAGAGTTCACATAATTGCACTTAACTTTTGCACCTTGGGAGAGGCATATATGTTACGGAGTTTAATTCTTGATTATTGCACATCGAGAGATGGTAGTAGTTAGGAATTAATTATGAATGCTTGATCTTGTTCTTCTTGGGTATTTATATCACGGGAGTGGATATTCGCTGGGGTTAGAAATTACGGGTGTAACACCCCCAAAACTTAATCATAAAATAAGGCATTCAACTTAGAGAAAAGAGCAACATCTAACCATAATCATATTAAAATTCGATGGAAGCTAAACATAGTTAAGGGATGTTAAGCCACAACTAGATTCTCCAAACCTAGTTGCACAAGCTTTACCAAAACACTAACCAAAATATCATAGTTCAAGGGCACGCAGGCCGAAACAACTAAACTAAGGAAAAGGGAATCAAATCTAAGCCGGCTCCAACTAACCGCACTCACGGACCAACTAAGAACCTGAAAACATAAAGTATAACAACCGTTAGCGAAAATTGCTAAGTAACCCACTTCAACGCGTTAAAATACATAATATATACTTTATAGATGAAAACTCTTTTGAGACTTGGGAATACACAAGTATAGCCTTAGCAACTCTAGCTTTACAAATCACAAGGAGTAGAAGCAATACACCGACCATACAAAGAATGTACTCCACAATACCACTCAAAACTACGAATCAACGATACGAATCAACTCAAAGGATAGAGATAACAATCAAGAGATAACCAATGATATAGATCAATTCAAGAAGTAGAGATAACGAATCAAGAGATAACGAATAAGCTAAGATAAGCATAATCATCAACAAGATGGTTCTCAACACAAATAACACAATCAATCAATCACCGACAAGGTTCAAAATCCACAAAGGACATAGCCAAACCAAGTCATTCACCACGGAGTCACCAAACGTCTCGAATCAAGAGGACAGGGTGAGGGCCTAGAACTAATATGTACCACAGGGTCAAATGACCCTAGTATGGATTACGCGGGGTTATAGACCCGATTAGAGATTTCCGCGGGGACACTAAGTCCCAATTATGGTTTCCAGGGGGTCAGAGGACCCGATTCATTCTTTCCGCGGGGACTCGAAGTCCTGATTCAGTAACATCCGTGGGGATCTAGTCCCGATTCAAATATACCATTATCTCGAATCCCGGTAAAAGTAAAGCCCCACTATCTATTACAACAACTCAATCAACACAACAAAAGTCAATACATAAGGAATCTAGAGATACAAAGCAAAGCATAGATTCCACATGAATTGTGTATCACAATGGATAAGCTTAAACAATAGCTCAATCGAAGAATCAACAAGGATAAGGTACAACGAATATACAAGTTCACAACGAAAGATCTCAATGAAAGGAATTCACCAAAGAGATACGAATAAGATATTCCAAAGGCTACACAACGATATCAAAGATTCCAATCAAAGGTTTACAACGAATAGATAGGCTCAAGTACCAATTCAATCAAGAATCAAGATGTTATCACAAGGAAATGACATACTAGTACCAATAAGCAACGTAACTAGTATGCAAGCCAACAAGGTAGCCACAAAAGCTCATACGAACAACATAAACTTCATTAGAATCCAACGAATCACAATATTAGATTACAACCACAATTCAAGACTCCAAATCCTACCAAAAGATACTTAAGACATCGCTCTAGACTTACGAGATAACAATAAATACACACAAGTACACAATAGGTCAACAAAACGGAAGCCAAGAATCAACGTACTAGTGTGTGGTTTCGGCGGGTGGCAAACTACCCGCCAAAATTCCCACCCGTACCAGCGGGTGGTTTCGGCAGGTGGTGAACTACCCGCCGAACCCCCGTTGCATCCCAACCTGTACCCACGGGCGGTACTGGCGGGTGGTGAAGTGCCCGCCAGGCCCCCGCTGGTACGAACCTGTAGAAGAAATTCCCACTTCGAGAAAAATTCCAAGAATGTTCAAATTCAAGTCCAAACACTTCAATACTCACATGAACAACAAGAGGGACTTGAATACAAGAAATAGCTCAACAAATAGTATCAAGAACCCTAGATACAAGCTCTACAAAAGCATAAACACAAGAATATGCATTTCATCACTCAAGAGCATCAAGAAATCAAAATAGCAAGGAGAAATAGGTTTTGTAGGACATGGGTTACCTTCTTAGCTTATCCAAAAATCCTTCAACTCCCTAGCCTACTCTTGTGAGTTTCCTTCCAAGTGGTCTTCAACACAAGAACCCAAAAACCCAACAAACATAAGAGTAAACTTAGATAAAGAATATGCAAAACCAAGGAATAAGACTTCAAACTCCTATTACTTACCCCTCCTAAACTTGGTGATGAAGAAAGGTGCCAACTTGATGGTCTTCTAGGTAGAGGAAGGTGAAGAACTCTTTGGGTAGTGAGGGAGAGAAGAGAATGGCAAGAGAGAGATAGAGAGATGTAGTAAAGTTTAAATGTTTGGAGAGTCTTTGGTTATGGTAGGGTTTCAATGCTAAGGTAAAATCTAAAAGGTTATAAGTGAGCCCCTTCATTAATATCACAAAAGGCTAGAAAGGCTTCCTTTAAATAAAAGTTAGGGTCCAAAGTTATAACATAAGGTCCAACCCATTGACCATAATGAAAAGGCTAAGGGATTTAGGTCAAACTAAATCCCCTAACTAAATTCAAGGCTAAATTATAAAAAGGATTATAAGGGTAATTAGGAATTAATTAAATAATTAATTTGGGTTTGAGGGATGAATTTCTGGGGTGTCACAACGGGAGTAACTCCATAACATCTTTGCATTCTCACACTAGTTTAAACTCAAATTTAATATTGCATTAGGTTAGGCACTAGGGGATTAAACACTTGAGTCCCAGGAATCTCATTCTCTCTCTATTGTTTTCAAAACCCTGATTCATTACTTTGCTTTATTTATTTATTTGCACCCTTCGATCATATTCATTAGGATTTGCTTCAAAAGAATAATTTAGTAGCTAGTGCTTAATACCCCACTTCCCCGTGGATCAATAACTCGTTACTCAGAGTTTATTTGTTTGAAAATATACTGCAATCAAATTGGCGCCGTTGCCGGGGAAGTGACGTTTAATATTAACATTGGCAAAAGTGTTATTCTAGGAGTCTAGTTCATTTTTATTTTTATTTTTTATTTTTTTGCTAACCGTTAACGAGTTGCTTTTGTTGAGTGTGGTTTTGCTTTGAATCTAAGAACTTGGTTTTTATGTGCACACGATCTTCGGGAAGTGAAGGATTATTGCCTTTAAACCCTGAGACTGAAAAGCAAGCCAAGTTACTTAGAAAACAGAGAAGGATGGCTCAGGAACAAAATCAGGTCAATGTTGGGGGAAACGTTGGAAATAATCAACCCCCACCCGCAGCAAGATCCATGTCAGATTACATCTCTCCGGATGTTGAGGAACATGATAGCATCAATGTTCCAAGTGTATTGGATGCTAACAATTTTGAAATCAAGCCAGCCATCTCGCACATGGTGACTTAAGATCAATTTGGAGGGTCACCCACGAAGGATCCCAATTCTCATATCACAAAGTTCCTCCATATTTGTGGCACCTTCAAAATCAATGGTGTGCCTCAAGAAGCAATCAAGCTCAGGTTTTTCCCTTGTCACTAAGGAATAAAGCTCATAGTTGGCTCATATCACTCCCAGACAACGACTTTGACACTTGGATCAATTACGCAGGGAGATTTTGAAAAAGTTTTATCCAATTTCCAAGATGAGAAGAGCAATTCAAAATTTCAAGCTGTTGGCAAGTAGTCTTTAACTGAGTCTTGGGAAAGATTTAAGGAGCTGCAAAGGCAATGTCCACATCATGGGATACAGAGCTGGGATTTAATGATGGCATTTTATGAAGGGTTACTTGATAATTCAAGAATTTTGGTTGATGCTTCTTCGGGGGGTTCTTTCATAGTTTTAGAACCAACACATGCCCAAGAACTATTAGAGAAAATAGCAATGAATGGATCCACTTGGTACTCGGAGAGATCCTCCCAAAAACATGTAAGAGAAATGCATGAAGTGGAGCAAATTTCTGTTTTATCAGCTAAGGTGGATAATGTTGCTTCTTTAGTCCAAAAACTTGCTCAAGTCACTTTGAAAAATCAAGCTGTAAGTTATGTTTTTACTCCCCTTATTCCTTCTACTCAAGTTTTAATGTGTGATCTTTGTGGTGGTGTGCATAATTTGGGAGAATATCTCAATAATTCAAATTCTCAATATCCCATGGAACAAGTTAATTTAGTTGGATATAATAGACCACTATAGCAATCTTTCCAATATCAAGGGGCCTATAATCCAAACAATGCAAGGAACCACCCAGGATTTTCATAGAGTAATCAAATGGGGGCTGCGAATACTCAACAGTATGGCAATAGAGGTCCACCAGGTTTCCAAGGTATACAATCTCAACCTAGACCCCCATTACCTACTTTGAAAGCTCCTCACAACCTAATTTGGAGGTCATGATGAGTATGTTTTTGAAATCCCAAATGCAAAGTGAGGAGAGAATAAAACAAATGACTGAGAGGTTGGACCAATTGAGTGCCCACAACAAGATGTTTGCAAATCAAGCTTCTACATCTAATACAAGAGTCAAGGGAAAGTTGCCAGCTAGTACTGAAAATCCAAGGGAACATGTGAATGCAATCGTTACTAGGAGTGGAAAGGTACTTGAAGAGCCATCTCTTCCAACCAAAACGCCAGCTCCAAATATAACTATTGAAGAGGAGATTGAAGAGAAACTTGATGAAGTAGAAGTTGAGCCAACTGTTATGAAAAATAATCCACAAGTCATTGATGAAGGAAAGAAGCTTGTGAGAAGGTATGAACCACCCTTGCCATTTCCTCAAAAATTTCAGCAGCAAGCAAAAGAAAGTAGATGGAAAAAATTTTTAGAAATAGTTGAGAATTTGAAAATTTCTATCCCTTTACTTGATTTGCTTTCCCAAGACCCCTCTTATGGAAAATTCTTGTAAGATATACTTGCTAAAAGAGAAAATATGGGGAACATGAGATGATTGCGATGGCACAAAAGTATAGGGCTTTGACACCATGAATTCGGAGGAGATTAACTAAATATAAAGATCCAGGGAAATTCACAATTCCTTGTATTATTGGAGGCCGTCCTTTAAAGGGATCTCTTTGTGATCTTGGAGCTAGTGTCAGTGCCATGCCTCTTTCGCTTTGTAAGAAGCTAAATTTGGGAGATCCTAAACCAATCCAACTCACATTGTTCATGGCGGATCAGTCTACTACAAGCGTTGTTGGTATACTTGAAGATGTTCCAGTTTGTGTGAACAAATATTTTGTCCCTTGTGATTTCATTGTAATAGATGCTCAAGAGAATCCAGACATTCCACTCATCTTGGGGAGACCTTTTTTGGCCACAACCGGAGCATTAATTGATGCAAGGAAGGGATCAATGACTTTATACTTTGGGAAAGAAAAAGTGGAATTTAATGCTTTCAAGGAGAAAAGTTCATGCAACATGCTTCATCTAATGAGGTAGGATGAGGACAACCTTGCGAAACAACCAAGATGAGCATTCAATAATGAGGTTACATCGAGCAAGCGACATTAAACTTAGCGCTTCATGGGAGGCACCCCATGTTATCTTTTATTTTGCATTAATTATTGCTTTTTAGTTTTGGTTTTATTTAGTTTTATTGCTTTCTAGTTTCATTCTTATTTAGTTTTATTGCTTTCTAGTTCGTTTATTTTTGCTTTCTCTTTTCTCTTGTTCTCTTTTCCTTTGTTTTTGCATCAAGGATGATGCAAATTTTTAAGTGTGGGGGAAGAGTCATTAATTTGGGGATATTTTTAAAATTTTTACTTTTGCTTGGATGACTCTTATGTTACTTTTGGTGAATAAGTTATTTGTCTCAGCATGCAATTGCAATTACTCTCTCTTGTTGGTTTGTGGTTTGTTTTAGTGGTGCAATTTGTGATTGATGATTTGAGATGTAATACATAATTGATCTATTTCCTTGCCAATAGCTTTATTAACCACTTAATAATTGGATTAATTCTTGATCTTGTGTGTTATGCATTGCTAGTGAAGCTTATGTGAGATTCCGGTCATGGGTGTTTTGCTAGAACTTGCCTCATTACTCCCTAAGTGAAGTCTAGGTATTGCATGTTTTGAAGTGATTTAGGCCATTTTTGTTTAGTCATAGCCTTTAAACATGTCCTTACATATGTTTTTATCCTTTGTGTCCCCATTGTGCCTCTCGTTTGTTTAAATAAGTGCTAAGCACTTATCCCCTCATTGTGATTATTTTTATTTGTGTTACCCTCGTTATTTAACCTTTAGCCCTTAGCCAAATGTTTATCCTTCCACCCTTGAGAGAATGGAACTTTTATCTTTAATATTCTTGTAGAAGAGTTTTATAGAGTTGTGCCAAAAAGCAGTTGTTGTACAAATGTTCAAGTGTGGGGGAGTTTGATTGATTGGATTAAAATTGTCTTGATGTATTCAAAATAAATCCAAAGAAAAGAATCAAAGAAAAGATGAGAAAAAGAAAAGAAAAGAATAAGAGAATGATTGAAAGTTGTTGATTTTGGACCCCCACTTCACCGAAGAAGTTGCTATGTTCTTAAAAGAAATTTTCTCCTTGAAATTGTGATTATCTCATCTCTTCCAAAGTTTTGAAAGAATTGATAATTGTGACATTCTCTCTTTTTGATTAATTTTCCATACCACTTCTTTGTTAGCCATCACCCGTAGCCCCATTAAAAGCTAAATAAAATCATATTTGATCTTAGCATGCATTCTTAGATTTGAGCTAGGGGAGTATGAAGGGCAAGCCTATGGGATCTCATTCATGAGCCGTGTTTTGCATAATCTCAACTGAGTATTTGTGCACACTTGATCCTCACACACTTTAATAAACTCTTTGTGCTTGGTTATTGGCTTGAGAATGGGTCTTATGTGCCAAGCTAATTTGATTCTTGAAGCTTGTTGTTTTCTTGCAAGTTGTTTGGTGGTTTGAAAGGTTGTGCATGAGAGAGTAGGAGTAACTTGTATGCTAGACTTGTGATTTATTTCTTGGTTTTGCTTGAGGACAAGCAAAGGCTTAAGTGTGGGGGAGTTGATGTGAATCTAATTATACATATTTCTAGTATTGGTTTGATATTATTTGTTAGGCTTGAGTTCATGATTTTAGTAATTTAATTGCATAATCCTTTGTTTTATTATTTAGGCATGGTTCGCACTTGTTTTGAATGTTTTACGGTGTTTGTTAGTGTTTTGGAATTATTATAGGTCAAGTACGAGAGTAAAGAAAGTTCTAGGGCGAGTTTAGAGCCAAAAATGGACAAATTGAGCCCAGAAGATTGGACGCGTCGAGATTTGGCAGTATGCCAATTAAAAATTGCAACATTTACTATGGCACGTCGAAGTCAAGAGGCACAGCGCCATTGGCGCTGAATTACAAGTGGGCAGCTGAAGTTCCAATTTAAAGCAAAAGGCGGTGCATTGGAATAAAATAAAATGTGGCGTACGGCAATTATCTAAGAGGGGCGGCAATTCCAAAATAAAAAGGAGGAATTCCAATTTTGTCCCCTGTTTTGTTTTAGCTATAAAATCCCACCTTCCTCAACCTTAATGGGGATTCAGAGATCTTTGGAGACAAGAAAGAGAGAAATCAAGAGCCACAAGTTTTCTCGGGAAGCAAGAAGAAAGCTAGGGAGATTTGGGAAAATCGTCTGATTCAATCTTGTACTCTTTTGTTAATTTGTAATCTCTTTATTATACTTTGCTCTGTATAATTTAGCCATGCTAGGCTAAATTTCATTAGAGATTCTTGGGTAAAAAGTGTTTATGAATCTATGTGCCTGTGCTCTCAAATTCTTTAGTAGATTATTATTTTGGTTTTAAACTTGTGTTGCAATTGTGTTTATTATTTTTATTGCTAGTAGTTCAGGGCTCGGATTACTTGTTTCATTACTTTGTTTATGTCATAACGGGAGTTATGCATAATTGAGAGTTCACACAATTGCACTTAACTTTTGCAACTTGGGAGAGGGCATATATGTTAGGGAGTTTAATTCTTGATTTTTGCACATCGGGAGATGGTAGTAGTTAGGAATTAATTATGAATGCTTGTTCTTGTTCTTATTGGGTGTTTATATCACGGGAGTGGATATTCACTAGGGTTAGAGATTACGGGAGTAACTCTATACCATCTTTGCATTCTCATACTAGTTTAAACCCAGATTTAATATTGCATTAGGTTAGACACTAGGGGATTAAACACTTGAATCCCAGGAATCTCATTCTCTCTCTATTGTTTTCAATTCAAAACCCTTATTCATTGCTTTGCTTTATTTATTTATTTCTCTTCCATCATATTCATTAGGATAATCTTCAAAAGAATAATTTAGTAGCTAGTGCTTAATACCCCACTTCCCTGTGGATCGATAACTTGTTACTCAGAGTTTATTTTTTGAAGGAAACTTAGAGTTTATTTGTTTGAAAGTATACTGCAATCAGTTGCCCCAGTGTCATGGATCCATATTTGAGAGCCATTAATATCTGAATCATTATCTTTATATGTTAAATTGGCTTGAGGAGCAGGATCGTAACGATTGTAACAAGGTGACTGCAATGTTACCATTACGCCCACAGATCTGACACTTCGACTGACCGCCACCACCGGTACTACCTCATCCACGACCACCACGGCTGCGATTTCCCGATTCTGCCCTCCTCGTCTAGATCGTCCTTCGCTACCGCGTTTTGCATTAAAGGTCGCCAGCGACTGACTGCTCCACCATAATCACCGCCGGCAATGAATTCTTGCGCTCCCATGAAGTCCGCCAATTCTTGCAGCGTGACCGGCTGACCACGAACGGCGAGAGAGACGGTTATAGCACGGAACTCCGGTCGTAACCCTCAAAAAAACATAAAGGTTTTGTTCATCGAGGGTTATCGTCCAGTCGGCAAAAATGAGCTCTTCGACGATGACATGAGCTCGGCCGATGTAATCCGCGACGGAGGAGTCGCCTTGTCGGAGTGCTTGAAGCTGACCAAGAAGATTCAAGCCACGTGTTCGGGAGGACGATGCGAGAGACTGCACCACGGCATCCCAAAGTGTCTGGCTTTGTGAGACCCCAAAATATTTTCCTCCAAAATTCTTATTTTATCAATTTTTATAATAAAATTATTTTTACTCCTACAATGGGTATACAAAATGAGTGTATAAATAAAATATTATATTTTAAACTCTCCCTTTCAAAATGATTTAATATAAAATCTTTATATATTTATTTATGGTTTCAAAAGTCCTATTTAAAGTATATATTTATTCTCCAAAACTTTGACCTAAATTTCTATTTGAGAGAAACATAAGAGGAACCTGTGAATCTGATTGAATTATTTTCAACCCAAAAATGATTTTAAAATGTACCTAGCCTAATTCTATGATTTTTATATTATATTTATCCCGAACTTGATCCAACTTTTAACCCAAAATTATAACCCGAAATTTTAATTCACGAAATGACCCAAATGCCCCCTCCTAACCATGTAACACTCTAGCCTAGGGTTTTGTGCCTATTTAAAGGCCACTATTCCATTGCAAGACTTGTTCCCCCATTTACCTTTCTCTTCATTTCACTTCTACAAATCAGAAGAAGAAATCTCCAAGGAAGAACACCAGGTGTGAGCACATCTTCCCCTTTCTAGCTCAATCTTTAGCTTCTCATCTTTCCCTTTTCATTTCTTCCATATTTCCTATGTTTGTATGATAAATGTTGTGCTTGTGTATGATATATATGTGTTGTATGATCTTGTTGGGATATTAGGAGGTGAAGGAGGAAGTGGTCTAGGTTGAAGGAGAGGGGAACACAAGCTAGAAGATAAAATAGCTTGAGGTATAACCCATAGAAACTCAAACTCTCATTTTTACCTATATTATGTGTTTTGTGTGATGATGTTGGTGGATAATGTGATTGTAGGTAATGATTGTGGTGTATATTGATGCTTTGATAGTGTTTTATTTGTAGGATTATGATATTTGTGTGATTAGAATGTTTTGTTGTTGATCTGGTGTGTTGTCGTTGCTGCTTGGCGTGGAACAGATGAGGATAGGCTATTGCCTCATCCTCCCTTTTGTTCTAGCGAGACTAGCCCGCATACCTGGGAGGAATGCGGGGAAGTCCCACGAATATTGTGGTAGGGCATTGTGCCCAGCCAGTCACGCCCAATACCGTGCAGGGCACGCGGTGGGGCTTGCAAGCCTTGCCGCCTAGTCCTGCGAGGTATAGGGCTCTGGTGGAATGGAATTTTTATCACTTTGGGTCCAGCCATGGTTTATTTTCACAAGTTCGGGTGATTCGTGCGACTCGGGACTTGATGTGTTCGGGCAAAAAATATTAAGCATGATTATTGATAAAACTATTTTCCAAAACAAAGTTTGATTTATTATTTCACCAGTTGTTCAAAGTAGGCTCATTAAAATGGTTTGAGTTTGAGGCATGGGTGTAAGTCTTTATTTGAGGAGTCCATTGATGACATGCTATGGCTTAGTTTGGCTTACAAAAGTTATGATCATAAATTGCAAGTGTGACATGTATTTAAAGTATATGAGCATCCATGCATTGTAATAAGCCATTCTTGATTTATTGTTTCCCTATTTCAAAACCTTTGATTTTTATGCCAATAAATACCTATTGTTTTGAAAACTTACTCTTATACAATTATTCCCTTTTCAAATATGTATATATAAATATTTAGCTATAGTATTGCATGCATACATGATTTCCCATCTTTTATCAAATGCAACTTATCTTTCCATCACCTATCCCTTTCCATATTTTCAAATGATATATCTATACCCTATTTATGATTAAACATTAAGTATGGAACTCATTTTAAGAAATAACGTTTTAAAGTGTTACACTCAGTGGCGGACCCAGGATTTTTCTTCAGTGGGGGCAAAGAAGCAAAGGGAAAATAAATTCAAAAATATTCAAATACAAGGTTAAAATACAAATAAGATAGTTAAAATACAAAATATATTATAAATTACAATACAAAGTTTATGATAAACTACGGAATGATATTCCTCTACGCTCTTTCATATTTTGAAATCGTTGCAGAACTGCTTCATTCGAAATTTGATAAAAAAAATATCTTTTTCAACATACGGCACTAAGCAATCATTTAATAAATCATCGCTCATCCGATTGCGTAAACATGTCTTGATTAAGCATATATCTACAGAATTGGGGCTGCTTAATGCTTATTGCTTAATCAGATTAAGCATATATTTACAGAATCATTAAGCATTAATTTTCAGAAATAACATAATCAATAATTAACAGATTAATATATGCTTAAATCAGTCATCCATCTTAACTAACCATACTGCTTGGTTGGTTTTGTTTTTCAATCCCTAACCTCTGAATGGCAAAACCCAAATTGGCAACACAGTGTCACTAAATCACTTGGGAATAGTTCGAAGTGCCAAAAACAAAAACAAAATGCCCAAAATTATTTAGATGAGAAGCCCCATCAAATGGATTGGTTCAAAGTCTTAAATTAAGCAATAAGCATATTACATATATTTACATAATTACAGAATCATTATAACATTATTGCTTAATCATTAACGGATTAATTTAGGGCAAACATATATTAAACCAAATTAGAATTTAGGGCAAATTATGATTTAACAAATTAAACATGTACAGATTAGGAATTTAGGATTTAACAAATTTAACAAATTAAGATGTCAATTAGGATTTAGCAATTCAAAAACCAATTCAATAATTAGGGCAAATTAGGATTTAGGGCAAAATCAAATGAGGGCAAAATTAAGTGAACATGGGCAGTGAGCAGATGAGAATTAAGCAAACAAATTGAAGCATTAAACATTTGAACAAAGGGTATTGAACTGAGAAGGGATCGGAGTTGAACCTGGCAATTGCGACTTGTGAGTTGCGAGGCAGCGGAGTCGTCGGGTGGTGGCGCTAGTGGTGGCGTCGGAACTCAGGGAACTCACGGAGGCTGAGAGCAGACGGAACTCACGGAAGAGAAGAGGAGAGACGGTCAGACGGAACTCGGAAGACTGGAAGAGAAGAGGAGACTTGCGGTGGCGTCGGGCTTCAGGCTTCAGCTCTTCTCGCATCGCAGCAGGCAATGAAACAAATGAAATTAAAAAAAAATTATATATATAACAGCCCCAAAACGACGTCGTTTTGGGGCTGAATAATTTTGGGCAGTGGGGGCAGCTGCCCCCATGGCAGGTCCGCCTCTGGCTACACTATTTGTATTTTCAAATGGGTGAGGAAATGTATATTTTGGAGGTCCCGTTGGAACCTTGCTCCCTCGGAAGAAAAAAGAAGTTGGTCCGGTCGAAAAATTCCGGACAATGTGAAGTAGCTTGGTCGAAAAACCCTTGGCTGCTAGGGCTTAGATACTACTCGCTGAACTTGGAATCCAAGTTAGGGGGTGTGCACACTTAAGGTACGGTCCTGATTCCATTATACATGTTTTCTGGGCGAGATTGAGATTAGGCCAGTTATGTATAACCGTGCCCGGATAAGTTCGTTCACGTATGGTGAAGTCCCTACCTCCCCACCATTATGATGATGATTCAGATATGTTTGTTGATACAGTTATGATCCATGAGATCGGTTCAGTTACCTCCCGTAGTATTATTAAAGGAAATGTTATTTTCTTGAGTGTGAGATTATCTATATGAAATGATTTCTACCTATATTTCAAAAGCTATTTTATCTTGATAAATCCTTTACTCGAGATTATCATTGATTGCCTTTATTATCTAACCTCTCAGTCTTACTCACGTTGGAGAGTTAAAGTCAGTACTTCATCTATTTACACTATCACTTCTTTTCAAGTATACATACCCTTATTTACTCATCCTCTTATAATTGCATCTTTGCATAAGTTGTGTTTAGTGAGTATTTATTATCTGTCTAAGCAGGGCCGAATTTTAACTTTTTGTGGCCCTGTTCTAGTGAATTAATGAGGCCTCACCAAAATCACAATTTTTAAAACTAATACTATGTAAGTTTCAAACCTTTAACCTCCAAGTTAAAATACAATAAATACAAATTTCTACCATCTATTCATGAAACCTTTTAAATTTAATTGAAAACTTTTAGTTTTTATTTCTAAACTAGTTAGGTAAAAATTATATATTGGGCCTCTAAAATTTGGGGCCCCTCTAAAATTGGGGGCCATGTGCGGTAGCCCAGCTTGCACAACCTAAAATCCGCCCATGTGTCTAAGATGAGTGTGAGTTGAGTTATATCTTTGCTATATATATTTAGATATGTAAATATGTGACCCTATCTATATCTATACTTGCGTGATCATCTTTGATCCTACGTGTGTTGATATGTGTAAATGTCAAAACTACTATTTTTCAAACTTATACGTAGTATTATTTTACAAGGTTGAGTGAGTTATACTTAGCATTTTATGCTAAAGGATTATTTTTCCTTGTTTTCTTGATAATCCCTTTCAAGTCTAGCTTAATGCATGACGAGAGTACGATTACAGGTTTTCGACTTATTAGTTTTCTTTCTTTAATTTAACCCAAGTTAGTGACCTTTGAGTTTGGAAGTATTTTATTAATGATATGATCTTTAAGTCTTTTGATTGTAGACTTGAATAGATATTATTGAAGTTAACTTTTTAAATTGCTTTGTGTAGTAGAATGGCTATGGAATTCTAAGTTAACATTTTGTTGAGTTGTGGGTTGTCTAATGAGTAGATGTTTGGGTCTGCCTTATCTTTATTGATTAGTTTGTGGAAGTGGGTATCTTAGTAGTTTAGCTGGGCAGCTATCTAAGTATGGATGGTTGCGGCAATAGCATCCCCAATCAGTTAGAAATGAATGATCCTTTTATCTATCTTTACTTTTATCCCTTTTATTAAGTATTGAAATAACCTAGGCTCGGAAGAGTGAATTTGGGGAGTGTTACAGGCTTGTCCGACGTCCAACTGCCAACAGCATGACTTAGTCGGAGAGAGGAGACACAAGCATGGAAAGGAGAGCTTGGTCTTGCCAAACCTAGATGGCCTGAGTAGGGTTGGATGCAGTGGTGTGCTGTCGTCGCCGAAGGGAAGCAAAGCCGACGGGCAAGGGTTTGTACCATCAATGAAAACCATTAGATCATGCCCATGAAGAAAGAGAACAACTTGAGTTTTCCAAGAGAAGAAATTCTTGTGAGTCAGTTTAATACTGATGAAGTGGTGGGCAGTGGACAAAGAATTTACGGTCGAGGAGACCGAAGAGATAGCAACATTAGAGACGGTCCGTTCAGAGGAATCAACAGAACTGTCAGCCATGAGAAAGAAACCCTAGCTAGCTAATACCAGATGAGAACTGTATCAATTGTATTGAATGAGTTGATTATAATAGGTACAAACTATAGGAATATATACAAGAGAGAATCACAGTGAGACTAGGATAGGGAGTCATAATCTAACTCAAATACATAGAGTCCTAATAATACCAGTTTCATTAGATTAATCCTAAGCCCACATAACCCTGACCCCAATCATTATTGTGTGAGCCGTGGTTCACACAGACCACGGTTCAAAAACACATAAAGTACATTATTCTAACTCATAAAATACATTATCTTACCCCAGAAATTTCATTATTCTTAACACAAAGTACATTATACATTATACATTATTATAACTCATAAAATACATTATTCTAACACATAAAGTACATTATTCTAACTCATAAAATACATTATCTTACCCTAGAAATTTCGTTATTCTAACGCATATAAAGTACATTATTCTAAACGACGTCGTTATTCTAACACATATAAAGTACATTATTCTAAACGACGGCGTACAGGACCACGGTCCATACAATAATTTGTCACCCTACCCCTAGAACCGCAAGTCAAACAATCGACCCACCGGTCATTTTGAGTACTGCTTACAATGTAGTATCTATGCATACATATTTTTTCAGCCTATTGAAGCACAAAAGAGTCAATACACACATTGAAGTTCAAACATATGACCTCCTATTTGGGAGAGCCACATAGATGTTATTGAGATGCAAGCTACTCGGTGTTGTTATTATGGTCCACTGGTACCAAATTGCTCCCTTATATGAAAGGTGGTGAGTTCGTCGCCTCGGTGGAGGCGATTATAGTGGCATTTTATGTAATAACTTGTATATGTGAGTAGCCCTTTCCCTTATAATAAATTAAAAAAAAAAAATTACCCTGATGTATTACTCAAGTTTAATTAAATAAATATTTAAATCAATTTGATTATCATCAAACCGAGCCCAAGTTCAAATAATGCAATCGTTATGCGTTGGACCCGTGTCCAGCAAGCCCGTGTCCAGCATGCTTGCTGGACACGGGTAACAGTGCCGTTAGGCACTGTTATCTTTTTTTTTTTTTTTTTTTTTTTTTTTTTAAATTTCAGATCGTTTCATTGTAATAGTATATGTTCATAATTTTATTACTATATGTTAATAACTATACATTCATAACTTCATAACTGTACGTTCATAACTCTATAACTGTACATTCATAACTCCATAACTGTACATTCGTAACTCCATAACTGTATATTAATAACTCCATAATTGTACATTCATAATTTTCGAAGCTCTATGTTCACAATTTTAGAGCTCTATGTTCATAATTTTATCACTATATGTTCATAATTGTAAGTTCATAATGTTAGAGCTCTTTGTTCATAATTCGATCAATAACTGTACATTCATAATTCCATACTGTAGATTCATAATCTCATAACTGTAGATTCATAACTCCATAACTGTAGATTCATAACTCTATAACTGTACATTCATAACTCCATAACTGTACATTCATAATCTTCGAAGCTCTATATTCACAATTTTAAAGCTCCATGGTCATAATTTTATCACTATATATGTTCATAATTATAAGTTCATAATGTTAGAGCTCTGTGTTCATAATTTCATAATTGTATAACTGTATATTCATAACGGCATAACTGTACATTCATAACGGCATAACTGTACATTCATAATCAAAAAAAAATAACGCCGTTAACGGCAAAACGCGCGCGAATTTTTTTTTTTTAACTAAATGACGCGTTTTTTTTAAAAAACGACGTCGTTTTGGGCCCGTGTCCACAATTCAATGTGGACACGGGTCCAGGGCATAATTTGCCCAAATAATGCGTTGAGCAAAATGTCAACTTCTTAATAGTTAATACTCAACTCCAATAGCTAGTAAGCCTTGTCAAATTTTGTTATGATACAATAACCATAATCAAGAGGTAATATTAAATTTTGTTATGATGTTTTATTAGCAGTTCTGCAAAAACAAAGCACATATTGCAATAGCACAGGCACGATTAAACATCAGAACTCAACTTTTGCTATAATTCTCAGAATAATTTTTAATAAAAATAAAAATAAAAAATAAAACAGAGGTTAAGATTTCTCATATCACCAATGCAAGTGTCTCAATGCCATAGCATTTTACTACAATAATCTAACACCACGCAGACAGAAATCTCCAAGAAAGGCCAGTGAACAAAATGTTGAATAAAATCCCAACTCACAGAAGATACCAGGTAATATGAACCAACCGAGAAACACGACTAGACTGTCTACACATTTGATGAGGTGCCAACCCTCAATTTTCGTTCATATCAATCTGAATCAGCAGACACGTCTCCATAAGAAACCAAGCCGCCCTTTGCAGGGGGGCTCCGGGATGGCGATATTGACTTCTCCTTGTTCCTCAACCTTGGAGATTGTGATCCATTAGGTGACCTTGACTCTGATGGGCTCCTGCTCCTGCTCCTGCTCCTGCTTTGAGAGGGCAACCTCTGCCTCTCGGCTCGTGGCGATGCACGATACCTTTCCACAGGAGATGGACTACGAATAGGATTCCTGCTATCACGGCGAGACCGGTAGCGTATTGGACTGCGTGATACACTGTGAGACCTGCTTCTTCTGCTTCTGTATCTGCAAGTGTTCCTTGATACGATGAATATTATATATATATATATATATATATATATATATATATATATATATATATATATATATATATATATGATGTGACTGATGATTTGTATAAAAAGGTTGGCAATAATAGAAATGTGTAGACAAAAATATGAAATCCAAAATATCATACAAACCTAGGAGGAGTTCTTCCTCTTGGTGGACTCCTGTAGCGCCTGGGGGACCGTCTGTAACTTGAATATCTATGAAGGCAGAATTGGAGGTAGGAAAAATATAATCAGAACATTAACAAATTCATCTTCTAGTCAAGAAGTTCGTAATTAAAAGCCTCATTTTTACCTATCACGGTCACTGCGATTATAGCGGTATGACCTCACTGGAGATCGATCAGGAGAACGACTCCTGTATCTACGTGCATAAGAGTACCGCTCACTGAAGCCTCTCCCCCTTCTTATGCGTTTGGGAGATCCACCAACAGGACTTCTAGAAGAGCTCCTACCATGATCAGAGATTGGTGACCTTCCCCTGCGACCGGCACTTACAGGACTCCTTGAGTAGCTTCGGCGATTATTCCTACTAGGACCCCTACCTAGACTTGGATGAGGACTTCTAGAAGGAGCCCTACCTGAGCTTCTACTAATACTCCTTCGAGCAGACCTAACAGGACTTCTGCTAAAACTCCTCCGATCAGATCTAACAGGACTTCTGCTCACACTTTTCCGAGATGGCCTAACAGGGCTTCTGCTAGCACTCCTCCGAGAAGGCCTAACAGGGCTTCTGCTCACGCTCCTCTGAGAAGACCTAACTGGACTTCGACTTGCCGACTTCCAAGATTTCCTTGAAGAGATTCTAGGTGGGCTGCGGATACTTCTAGGAGGCGAGGCTGAAGGACTTCTGGTTCTGCCTCTTCGAGAGTTGGCTCTGACTGGACTCCCACTTACACTTCTGCCTCTAACTGGACTTTGACTAATACTTCTAGCTGGACTCTTGCTGCTTCCACTTCTCACTCGGCCAGTACTCTTCTCGGGGACGCGATGTGGGCTTTCGTTGATACTTGCACTCCTGCTTGGACTCCGTTTTGGGCCAGCACTCGTACTCCTCACACTGTGTTTTGGGCCAACACTTGGGTCTCTGTTTAAACTCCTGGGACTTATGCTCATGCTTTTACTCATAGATCTTCTAGGACTAGGGCTTCGACTCCTGTTTATCAACTTCCAATATAATGGCCATTCTGGGAGGATTTGTAACCAAAAGAAAAAGAATGTGTGCAAGAAGAAATGGAAGCAAACCTAGATTTCGCTGGATGATCATCCACCACATCAGGTTGTCTATCCTGATGACTCTGATCATTATTTTTATGCCCACCGTTTTCCTTGAGGATATCACCTTCTTCCCTCTCAAAGATGTCACTGGAATCTCCCTTCTTATGAACAGAAACAGCTTCCCGATCCTCAACAAGAGATTGATTTCCATCTGCAGAAGATTAGCAATGCAATTACATCATCAAGATATCCAAGAATAGGTAACTAAACGAGCAAAAGTTGTGAAAACTAAAGAGCAACATTCATATCCAAGGTATATTATTATATATGCAAAATAGTCCTAGAAATCAGGTAATAAAAAATTGGAAGGAATAACAGAAAATTAGAAGTATAAGACATTTATCTTTAGCATGATCAATGTTAATTTACAGTCAATAACATCAATGAAGACCACGTTATTGGAAATTTGGAATTTAAAACAACATCCAATAACTGTGTCCAATGATTCAGTTGATGGAATTTTTTTGTGAAATAGGATGTGTACCTCTGTTTAAATACCATAGGTGTTTTACCCAATCAAATATGCATTTGCATTGAAGTTTCTGATATTCTAATTTCTGCCGAAATAATTAGCGCCACTATTCAAATTTGTTCTGTTTTACAAGTACTTCTAAAAGTCTAAAACTATTCTTTCAGATTCTAGTTATCATACCTAAATCACTAATATTAAGTATTAAATCAGTCTCATTTGAATGCAAGTTGAATTGGTGGGAGTCTGATCTGGAACAAAGAAGAAGGTGGCAGATTTGAATGCTGAACCATGCTGAAGGAGGGTTCACCTAGAAGGGTGGACCTTTGTAGATTTAGGCTCTTTAGCCTTGTGGTTTTGTAGGCCATTTGGCCCTTTATCATTTAGGCCATCTTTGATCCTTGTTTTGTAAGGCTTTTGCCTCTTGTAATCTTTAACCATAGGTCTTTGGACCTATGGCGTCTCTTGTAAGGCTTTTTGCCCTTGTGATGTGGAATGAAGTTCTTGGTTCTTTAAAAAAAAAAAAAAAAAATGTCTCATTTCATTTATTTTACCAAAACAAAGAAGAATGGAGATCTCATTGGAATCACAAAAATATGCTTCCATCCTTCTAATATAATTTCTACAGTGACCTTCAGATTTAATTTGGTTTATTTTAGTCTTGTTTGACACCTTGATGTAATCTAGTGTGCAAGATGCCAAGATTGATCCAAAACCAAATAAGCCAATTCACAGATCCAGTAGATTCTAAATATCATTAACTGGCGCAGACATTTTATGGAAAATATATAATTGTCAGCCAAAAATGTAAACGTGTTAAAGTTTAAGGAGAAAATGTTAAATACCCAATTTCTTTCCTGGGATTTTATTCCTCCCATCCAATCCTTTAACTCCATCATCGTTTTCAGAACTATTTTCAGTCTCACTATCAGAAAGGCTTTCTGATGATCTGAAATAAACAAGAGAAAGAAACACAAGCATATAAAAGTTAAACTTCTTGGATAATACCAAACCACAACATGAAAAGAGAACCAGAAACAATCAGCTTAAGTTATGCAATATATACAGCATTTTAGAATTTATATAGTTATATTAAAAAACAAAAATAATAAAATAAAATAACATAAAAAACATTGGCATCACAATATGTCCCCAGAAGGTATGCATTAAGCAGAAAGTTTTGAAAGCCAACACATATTGACCAAAGCCAGCATCAACATCAAATTTGGGCAGGAAGAGACTGTTAACTAATGATGTATTGAAATGTACACTACATATAAAAACACCAAGACTAAAAACAGATTTGGTGCCTAAATAAGAGGCATAGGAAAGGCAATAATATTTTCAATGATGGCAATGGATTATAGCTTATTCATGTTGAAGATACCCCAATAAAAGGGATCTTGAGCAAAATGCAGTTTTCAAAACTGAAGGACATAACTGAAAATGGGTGCAGCAGATTATTAGGTTACTGGAGAGAGCAGCCACTAACGCAATAATATAACATACATAATAGACATAGGAAACTAAATCATTAAATAATACCTTCTTGATCTCCGCCTTTGTTTCTTATCGCGCCTCCTGCGGCTTTTTTCACTGCGATGATCCCTTCTTTTTCCATGTTTATGCTTATCTCTCTTAGATCTCTTCCTTTTCCTTCGCCTGTCATCACCTGATGAGCTGGTTTCGGTTGAAGTGGAAGTAGATGTGTAAGAGAGATCACCAGCATCTGTAGAGCTATCTGATTCTGAAGACTCCGTCTCACTATCAGTAGAACTATCCGATTCTGATGTATACCGCACCTTTTTTTTTCTTCGATCCTGGTAAGATTTTTTCTGTTTTCTTTTACGGTAGGTTTCATGATTGTTGAGGGTAGAAGCAACCTTCCCCAACTTCAATTTATTTAGGTTCCTTACATCTGCATGCACATGAGGAAAAAAAAATAAACAAAATAAAAAATTAATGCTACATAGCGAAACACAAAAAAACTAATGAAACATTGACCAAATGGAATTGCAAGTACAAATGAACAATTGGATATTTGGATTTATAGTTTCTCAGTTCAGAACAGAATGATAGGCAAGCAAATATAATTACTGACACAAACTCACCCTTGGGGAATTCACCAGAATCTATTATCTTGACCATCACATCAGGTTTCCCTTCTTCATTTCCAACATTTTCAATCTTCTTAAGCACATCATGGCCTTTTAGAAGCTTGCCAAATACAACATATTTCCTGCAGTGTAACATGGCATAAGACAAGCCATTAAATTTGTAAGGCATTACGTAACAATGAGGGTCTTCAAAATTCAAATAGCACTCAGGAATACTGCCACTTCACAGGCAAACGGCAAACCTGTCAAGATTATGATTAGCACCGAAGGTGAGTGTGAATAGAGAACCACGTGTATCACGGTCAGCAATTGCCATAGACAGGAGACCAGGGGCATCATGTTTCAGCTTTGGTGGCTCATCTGAAAAAGTGTTACAACTTTCACCTGTTAATTATTTGGAAATTCAAATGGTTGATTTGTAATAGGGTGCTTTGAGAAGAATCTAGAAATAACTTTCAAAACAAAGAGAATGGGAGGGCAATTAATCAAGAGACAACTGCCAGTTTCTTCCTGCAACAGAATAGTAAATGTAACAATTATAAGCACAAACACCACATGGAGCATTTGACAAACAAGAATAAAACTCAAAAGAAACAGGAGGAAACTGTAACCATACATGGAACTCATGAGTTTCTATTCGAAAATAATATATAATATGGAGTAATAAAATAATAAAAGCGATATATACACAAATTATATAACCTATCATTATAAAACAGGAAAAAAACACCAAATACCATTGTATTGAAGCTCCCATGCTTGAGAATAAGATCAAATCAGCCACAACCTTCATAGTCAATGCAAAAAGGAAATCCATTTGCTTTCAAAAGGAATTGATTTCTAGCTAAAATAAGCATATAACTATTTATTAATCAAATAAACACAGCTAGTAGCATTAATAAATCATTCATTTTTTGCCAAGTTCAAGATAAGCAGTAATATTCTAATGGCACCTCTACAGAATGTGTGTATCAGATGATTATCATGTAGAATGCAACAATTACAGCATAACTGACAACAAAGATGAAAAACAATTCTCACCTGGGAACTTTGTGCCATATATACTTTCTCCATGATTCCCTGTAAATCAGTAAAGCAAATTTAATTTACTAAAATGCTCAATCAAGCAAATAAATAAACAAATCAATCAAAAGGCATTCTTAAGTTTCAAATAGACTATAGCTAGAAATTTTCATTTATTAATACAAGACCTCTTGAGGTGACACTTGTCAAGAAAGACACTTTCATTTTACCATGAAATAGCTTATTGCATTGCTCAACAAGACAAGTGACCACAAAGAGACTCACCAATTAAAATAAAAATCAAAACTCATAAATAGCATAAAAATGAGTTAATTCTCAATTTAGTATTAGACTATGGTGGCATTTCCTAATTTAGTCCTCAAATAATAATTTGACCTAATTTTGCCATCAAAAGGCTTAAATGGGTTTCGAGTCATTTTCTATTGGAGAGGTAATATTACTAAATTAAATAGTGTATATATATAATATATATAGAGGAAAATGCTTTCTTCCCCTCCAATATTTTCCCTTCAAGCCAACACAAAGTTTAAAATATCGCCAGACGTTTGCAATAGGTCTGGGTTGCAAAGTTCCAAGCAAAGGTCTAAGGTTGCAAAAACGTTCTAGGTTGATTTTCTTCTTTCTGATTTCTTTTTCCTTCTTTTACCATTATTAGGGTTTAGATTTTATGGGTCAAATCTATTGAATTTATATATATTAAAAAAAAAAAAAAAAAAAAAAAAAAAAGGCCTGCTATTTTCAACCCAAAACCTAGGAAACACCTCAAAAAAGCTGTAAGGTGCACACAGGGCATGCGCCCTTACTGCACAGGGTGTACGCCCATACTTTTGAGACAACGGATTACGCCCCTGAGAATAATGGCACCATCTCAGTCTGAGGCATGCCTCAAAACCGCCTTTTCAAACCTTGGTTGTGCCCATTTTAGTCTTTCATTACTAATTCCCCCTCATTTCCATACAATATGATGGCTAAAAGGTAAATTAGTATCTCTCAATAGATTTCCTGTTACTAAATGGCTAAGGATTAAATTGAAAAACACCATCATAGTCAAGAACTAAATCGGGGACTAACCCCATAAAAATTGAAGACAATATGTTATTTCACAATCAAGCATCCCATTTCTACCTAAACAAGACTTGCTTCTGTCCTTACACTAGCAACATTAACACAACTTGATTGACAAAGAAGACTTACCATCTTGCCTGAGAAAGTCTCCAGCCTGTAGGGAAGAAAAGGGAGAAAGAGTGTGTTAGCAGCAACATAAAGCAAAACCTACATATAAAACAAGCTTTGTGTATGCCATAATTCATCAATTTTGAGGATGTACAATGCAGTAAGTACAACCTTAAAAACTATATCACAAGAAAAGCAGTTGTGACCATCAGCCCTGCATCCTACAGCATAAACAAGGATAGCTGACTAAAAGGAAATGGCCATTTCTAAGTGATGTTAAACTAGAAACCAAGACTCATCCAACTGGAATGCATTCAAATTCTTATAGATAAGAGCTGATGCACGACTGAGCAAAATACATACCTGAGCCATGGACCCCTTGACAATTCGGTGGAAAAGGGTTCCTTTGTAGTGTAAAGGTTTGCCAGTTCTATCACTGATTCCTTTTTCCCCTGTAAATAAACTGTTAGAGAAAAGAACCAGGAGGTATTTTTATTGACTAGAAAATAAAGAAAAGAAACAGGAAGTCACAAGACTTTCCCCAACAAGAGTTTTAGGCTCTTGCCTAGCTACTAAAGCTTAAATACTAAGGAAGATTATTGGATGATTTACTCTCATCTAGAGATTCTAATTTAGAGTGCTAGGAAATAAATAATTATAGAAAGGAGATGATTGTTGAGATGATTATGCCTCTATTTATTTTAGTCAAATCCCTTGAGTTAAGCCTTCCTTGTATATTCTGATTTGCCTGATTTGCATCCTTCCTTTTTTTTCTGAGTAAACCATCTCTTATTTTGGGTGCGTATCATTGCCACCCACCAAAGAAACAGCCTTGTCCCCAAGGCTAGATTGGAAAGACTGCCCTATATTGTCCGGTGTCGATTTGGTCAGTTACACCAGGCTCGTCGCTCGTTTCGTCCTCGTCATCCTCTGCTGCAATTAGAGTTTGCAAGGATTTATTCGGGCATACATGAAGCGGACTGTACGGTTGCTGACAACGGAAACAAAGTCCTTTGGCGCGCATGTCCAGATACTCTTTGTTAGAATAATGTCGTGCCGGAGCTCGTGATGTTGATGTGCTGGAATTGCGTACTGAAGACTGCATAGCAGGAAACGCAGGTTGTGTTTGGGAGGAGAAGGAAGATGTGTGATTGCTGCCAGAGAATTGAGACTGGGTTGGAATGGGTTTGGGCTGTGAATAATTCAAAAAAGAATTGGTTTGGTAATTCTTCCCATGCCCATTAGACCAAGTAGACCCACTATGTGAAGGAATTATCTGGAGTGCTGCATTTTCTTCTTGCAGATTGCGTCCAAGGAGCCGGCCTGTGGAGAGAAATTCAATTTCTCGTTCTGCCGCCCGAGCGACACGCATCGCTGTTCGGAGATCTGTCACATCATTCGGTCGGAGCCGCACCCGAATTGCAGGTTTCAAGCCATTGAGAAAAAGCCCTAATTGAATGTGAGGAGCAAGTCCAGGAATTTGGGCAATGCGAGCTCGAAACGCAGCGATGAATTCATCCACCAAGCCTGTTTGACGAAGAGCGGCAAGCTGTTCAAACGGTGGCCCAGGCAATTCGTCGCCAAATTCTTCCAAAAGGTCATGTGTGAATTGAGTCCAAGTAAGAGTGGGTTGTTGTTGTAACCATCGGAACCAATGTAGAGCTGCCCCCTCCATACTAACGAAAGCTGTTGGGACCTTCAAATCCTCTCGAGTGTGATGAATGGCAAAGTACTGCTCCACTCTAGCTAACCACCCAATTGGATCGGTGCCTTCAAATGTAGGGAGTTCTGTTTTTCCAATGGGTAGAGCGAGGTGTTGTCCGGCTGAACATGTTCTGGGAGAGAGGTTGAATTCGGTGTTGGGATGGAAGTTGATGAAGCACTGGCATTGTTGTGCCCTCCGCCTTGGAAGGAGAGAGGGAGGAGATCAGACATCCTAGCCACAGAAGCTTCCAAAGCTGCAAATCGATCGTTCAATGTGGTCAATTCAGTACGAATTGCATCTTGGTTCTTCTCTAACGTCTCTATGCGGGAATCTCGTGTGTTCGCCATCCAACGGCAGGTCGGACCAATTTGTTAGAGAAAAGAACCAGGAGGTATTTTTATTGACTAGAAAATAAAGAAAAGAAACAGGAAGTCACAAGACTTTCCCCAACAAGAGTTTTAGGCTCTTGCCCCACAAGAGTTTTAGGCTCTTGCCTAGCTACTAAAGCTTAAAGACTAAGGAAGATTATTGGATGATTTACTCTCATCTAGAGATTCTAATTTAGAGTGCTAGGAAATAAATAATTATAGAAAGGAGATGATTGTTGAGATGATTATGCCTCTATTTATTTTAGTCAAATCCCTTGAGTTAAGCCTTCCTTGTATATTCTGATTTGCCTGATTTGCATCCTTCCTTTTTTTTCTGAGTAAACCATCTCTTATTTTGGGTGCGTATCATAAACATCTTCATAGATCAGAAGTGGACTTCTAATTGTGGGAGAACAGGAGCAAATCCACAGTGAAGGTAAATAAAGAGTAGATTAAGTATACAAGATATAAAGATGGGTGAATCAACGATTTGGTCCCCCACTTATTCGCGACTTGTCAATGTTGCCCCTGAATCACGTATTCATCGATTTAGTCCCCGAAAATAATTGTTTTTCGTCAAATCAGTCCCTATGGCCGTATTCCGTCAAGTCTCAGGCGAGAGCTCCGATTTGCCCTGGGCATTTTGGTCTTTTCAGGCCTTCTTCTTCATTAACTCTGACCAAACTTCGCTGGAGAAGCTCAAGCTCGCCGGAGGGAGCTCCATCTCTTCCGCCGACGTCAGCTGCACCTCCGATGGCTTGCCTAATTAACACCCATGGTGTTATGAATCAAATCCAATGGTAAACAAGGAGAATTCTTCCATTCCTTAGCATGCAATTTGAGAATCTCAGCAAACAACCCTTTTTTGCCGTATCTCTCCATCTTAGCTCTCTCTCTCGTTCCTCTCCTCCGACGACGAGCGCCGGCGATCCCCCGGCAGATCGCGGCGACAGGCGGCGGCTAGCTCCGTCTCTCTTCTCTCTCGGTAAAAGCTGAGCAACAACCAAACAAATCCCTATCTACCTCTCGTCTCTCCCTTCTTCTCTCGGCTAACTCACGTACGGCTTCAACAACATCCGACGGCGAGACAAGGTCCATGGACCTACATCTCCCCTCCCTCTCTCTGGTGAAATCACGAAGAGGCGGAGGCAGCAGATCGGAGCAGCGACCTCCGCCCCTCTTTCTTTTCCAGCGAAGCAAATAGATCGGCGGCGGCGTGGCAAGCTTAGCTTTGTTTTTCCGGCGACCCTTGCTCAAGAGATGGCGGCGGCGACCTCCCCTTTTCCCGGCGAGGCAGAGACGGCAGTGGTAGGTCCCTGGCAGTTGATCCCTCCCGGCGAAGCAGCAAACCGGCACCACGACTGGATGACTCGCCGGAGAGTGACGTTTGGGGTCAACAACTCATCATCGGAGGTGAAGCTGACTTCGGCGACGATGGAATGAAGAAGAAGGCGTGAAAAGACCAAAATGCCCAGGGCAAATCGGAGCTCTCGCCTGAGACTTGACGGAATACGGCCATAGGGACTGATTTGACGAAAAACAATTATTTTCGGGGACTAAATCGATGAATACGTGATTCAGGGGCAACATTGACAAGTCGCGAATAAGTGAGGGACCAAATCGTTGATTCACCCTATAAAGATTTAATTAATATCATCTATGGCCTAAATATGCATACTAACCAAAAACAAATAATAGAGAAAAGTAAATTTATATGGAGTAATAAATCAGCAGATTCAGCACAAATAGGGGTTTGGCAAAGCTAATTTAATTAGGTTAGTGAAATTATAGATTAAATAATCAACTTTTTATGTGTTTACAAGCTAATTATCATAGATGATAAAGCACTTAGCTTATCTAATCCAATAATCCAAAAATAACATGGGGAGGATTACAAATTATTCACAAACCATAATCATAAGCCTTGCCAGAAGGGTACATGCAAATGTACAGATAGAATGGGAAGATATAGAGAATTAGATAACAAAGAATGCAGAAGTTATTAGGTACAACTGCATAAAACAAATCCATGTGAAAAGATAGAAACAACTAGCACTATCAATATATGCAGAGATATGAGACCTGTACAAAGTGCACGAAAATTTTCTGCAGTTTTTGGAGCAACATCAGTGAAAAGCTGCAACAATGAACAGTATGTCAGATGTACACTTGTCTTACTGGTATGAAGTTTGGATATAATACAAGAGATAAAAAACTTTGCCATTCAGTACTGATTACTGAAAATCTGAAATACCTCAAAAATCATTCTTCTCTGTGGATAACCATCAATACATACATCCAAGAACACCAGTGGCTTCGTCCTTCCCATTTCTGTATCTGCAAGCACTACCAGTATAGGCAACAGTTACAAACTTACAATTAGACCGATAAAACCTATTCAGTAATTTTTTTTATTGCAATAATAATAAAAATTTGAACAGTAAAATTAACATTTAGTCAAGGGAAACTACTATGCCTGAAACAAACATCCGCATAATTTGCACACAATATTTAAACATGCCAGTTACTACATCAATCAATTGACTTTAAATGGCAGCCCAAAATTTATTAAAAAAGAAAAAAGAAAAAAAAAAAAACTCTTTTAAAAAATCACAAACCAATACCACAAATCCCAAGGTCAATCATGAGCATTACAGCCCTATCCTGTGTATAGGTTTCAATATGCCAAAGTCATAACTAGAGAGACTAATGAATTTTCAACTAATAAGAAAATTACCCTTAATTCAAAATCGCTTAAGGGTTCTCTCCCAACAACCAACCATGTCTAATACAATTAAATCTGTTTTGCAAAAACAAATTCCAAAAAATAAAAATAAATAAATAAATAGAAGAATCAGCATACACTCTAACAAGTAGATTTTACTGTAAAAGCATATGGAATAAAACCATCAGAAGAAACCCCAAGCTTCAAAAAAGAAAATACGGCAAAATCAATGCATTACATCGGCGTAAAGTATTTGCTTGCCAGAGGAAAAATAAGACGGAAAGATTGTGAGATGAAGATAAGAAATGCATCCATCTGTAGAGAGAGAGAGGGGTTACCTGAGAATGTCTAGAGCAGGAGAAAGAAGTGAGGATGTGGAAGTTAGAGCAGAGATAAGGAATATATGTTAGGGTTTCTTTCCTGTCTATAAAATCTAGTAATTTCCTACTACGAATGTTATTCTTCTGCACCAAAAAGTTTCGAATAAATTCTGCTTTTTATTTATTTTTGTGTTATATCAAATTACTACTTGAAATTTTTGATAGGAAAATACTTTATTCCCCTCTTAAATTTTCTCTCTATGATGTAGCTTTCATTTATTGGTGTGATGTATTGGTAACGAGTTAATTTCAGTCATAGTCTTCCGACTATTGTAATTTTTCAAAATTGGTCCTTGTCTTTTAATTTGGACGAAATAGGCCATTGACTATCACATTTGTTCCACAATTGGTCCTTCTGTGAACCAACCGTTAAATAGGCGTTAGTGAAAGGGGTAAAAGGGTCATTTCCACATATTGTTTTCTTCTTCCTGATTTAAAGTGCACGTTGATGGTCAGATGCGGTGGGTGTCGGCATTAGGTCGGTTCTGGGTTCCCTTTTGCTTGAACGCTTGTTGGTGGATTACGACAAGAATTCCAAGCTTGGATTTACTGTGTATCCTTCGCCGCAGGTTTCAACCTCCGTTGGCCTGCAAACAAGAGACCTCAACTTGCGCGAGCTTGTATGTTTCGCAAGTTAGGCCGCAGGTCAACCTATAAGTTAGCTAATATTTTTTAAAAAATTATAATTTTAAAATTCTTTTAAAAATCAAAAAAAAAAATGTAACTCATTACTACATTCAAATATTTCTAAAGGATTTATACTTTTAAAAATCATATTACACATTGTTGTTCATTGTAATGTATATAATATAAATATAACTTAATATTTTAATATAAAAAAATTAATACAAGTTGTGATTGTGATTAAAACATCATTTTTTATCAAATCATAGTATATATAAATTAAAATTTAAATGTTTTTTCTAATTATATATTAAAATATAGTATATAATTTAATATAAATATTTTTTATTTTAAAAAAGTTTCTTTAAAAAAAAAAAGTTTTTGAAGTTAACTCATGTGGCATGCCAACCCTCATAGGGGGGTTATGGCCAAAGAAATTTAGCGTGGACCTGCTCACATAAGATAGAGTAATCAATAAATATAATTATATTGTAAATAGATAAGTAGAAACTTATATATTACTAGCAACTCTGTATCCGTATTTATATAGTAGTTTAGTCATTGTGCAATGCCCAAATAAGATATCATATATACATACACACATATACATTTATAATGACATCTATTAATGATAACTTTGACTTATTCTCCTTTTATTTACCTTCACAATTTGAGCCAGCTACAATATGCTTTTGTACGTTATTCATTGAAATCATTATACCACTGCTCTAACATAGTAGCCACTTACTAGCCATCATCGCTACCACTGCTCCCAATGCAGTAGTTGCTCACTAGTCCATCATCGCTAACATTGCTTCATCAATACCATGTGTTCTGTCAAAATGCAAGTGATGAAGATAATTGTGGGATTTCTACTTAAGAATGTATATGGATGTGAGTAACTTATTTGGGGTACAATGTGGGATTTCTATTGGGAAATATCTAGGGCTTCTTTCTCTCATTGGCAGAAAAAAAAAAAAAAAAAAAAAAAAAAAAAGAAGATATTTTGGGATTTATAAAGGACAAAGTGGTGGGCAGAGTTAGGAGTTGGAACAATAAGTTTTTATTAATGGCGGGAAGGGAGGTTCTACTTAAGAATGTAGTGCAAGATATCCCCATTTATGCAATGAGTGTTTTCTTTCTACCTATTGAGATGTGTAACGAGATTGAGGTGACTATGAACTCCTTCTGGTGGGGTTGTGAGAGTAGGGAGGGAAGAGGGATAAGGTGGAAAAGTTGTGTGTTCCTAATAAAATGGGTGGAATGGGACTTAGAAGGCTTAGAGAATTTAATATATCCATGTTGGGAAAACAAGGTTGGCGGTTAATCCAGTTTCCAAATTCTCTAGTTTCTAGGTTGTTCAAAGCAATATATTTCCCTTATCGAATGCAGGGGTTTAACTCCTTTATCGAATGGGTGAATGTTCATTATGATCTTAGCTGCTGTAGATTGATTATGACTTGCTGGAAAATTTGGTTTGATTGGAATGAGAAACTCTAAAATAGAAGGGTAGTTAGTTATACTCAATGTGTGGATGAAGCTGACTATTATTTACAGGCTTGGATTGAGGCTAACAATGTTCAAAATGCCTACAGAGAAGATCTAGAATTACATGTGAACATTGTAGTTTATCTTCTTGCTAGAGATGTCATTGGTCGTACTGATTAGGTGTTCCTTTTCCTGCTCTTTTTGATGTATTGTTGGTTGATAGTGCCTAATATATGATATTATTTTTTCTCTAAAAAAAACTCAATCTCCCATAACAACTTAAGCTCATCGATTAAAGGTTGTAGATGCACATCAATATTAGCATTTGGGTTGTGTTCTCCAGGAATAATACAAGTTAAGAATGTATATGGGGGAGCTATAAACATTGAATGTGGAAGATTATATGTAACAACCATAACAACCCAACAAAAATATGATTTAGCGTTAGTTAAACCAAATGGAAAAAAGTCGTCAACACACAAAGCTAGTTTGATATTTCAAGGATCTGCTACAAAGTCAAGATACTAGTTATAAAAGTGTTTCAACGCTTCACTATCAGAAGGATGACACATAAGACCTAGTTGGTGACGATTTTCATAATGCCACTTAGGTGATCATGGTTTAAACTAATGGTCACCATACAAGTTACAATGCCTCTCAATGATATTAGACTTATAGTATAGCATTCAACTATTAATACAACAATCAATCATTTCATGAGAACTTTGAAATCAATTTCTCTTAATCGTAATACCTAGATGGTAATCGATTATCTATACCCCATTATATACTTATTGTACTCAAATATTTGATCCATTGCTAGCTACATAATGTTAAAGGTTGTTTGATCTTTATATTTATCATCTTCAACGCCTATGACAACTTTTTTTTGTCAACACAATTAGGGGACAAAGGTTGACTAGCAATGTTTAATAAATCATAAAAGTTTTGTGCACTTGTATTGGTTCTTTTTCTGGGTTATTATCCACATTAAATAAAATAAATAATGAACCACCTACATCAAACACCATTATTTCATATTGATTGTTATCGTTGAGTGTCTCCAAAAATTGTTCATTTACTATGGGAATAGGTTCACTGCGAGACATCCATATCCAATAATACAATTCAAATTCCTTTTTATACAAGCAAACACATACATCATCAGCATACATGTGTACTCTATTCTTACATTTACTATAATGACACCTCATTCTATTTGTCAACTCGTATACTGGAAGTAGGGCTGAGCAAAAACCGAGAACACTGAAAAACCCAGCCGAACCGAAATCCGCAGCAATCCACTCGATCCGAGTCGAACCCGAGTTTTTAAAACCGAACCGCCATTTGAAATGACATCGGTTTATAGGGTTCGGGTAAGGGGGGATAAAATTGCATCCGACCCGCCCGAATATCCGAACAGAGCTAGGGTTACATATAACTTAGTTCTATACGGCGTCGTTTGGTCTATATATATATATATATGTGTGTGTGTGTGTGTGTGTGTGTGTGTGTGTGTGTGTGTGTGTGTGTGTGTGTGTGTGTGTTGATAAGGTTGAAAACGTCAGGTCTCTCCTCATTTGCAAATTGTGCAGTTGATTGCTAATTTGCTAGGGTTCCTTCTCCCTTCTCCCTTCTCCCTTCGCGATTATGAGTTCACTCAACTCTCAACTCTCAATCTCTAAGGTTCTAAGACTATGAGTTCTCTATATTCTAGAGTCTTTACTTCTCTGTCTTCTCTGAGTTCCACACTTCCACACAACCACCCATTGTGTAGTCTGGTATTCGGTCTCATGTCTGGTGGAAGTCGTACTGGTCACTGGTGTAGTGGTGCTGTCGTCGACTTCGACTAGTGATATCTGTACAAAGAAGCCTTTGTTCTCTGGGGTATCTGTGAGAAACAAAGTAAATCGGCAAACCCTAGTTTTTTAAATTTGATTTCCTAAAGTTATTATGATATTATGCGAATTTGTGATATGTTATGTGAATTTCTAGTGGAAGTACTAACTGAGTGACTGTTTTTTATTGCAAATCCTAGTTTTATAAAAATGATTTCTGAATTGTTTTTCTCATACTCTGAGAATTAGTGATATGTTATGTGAATTTATGGTAGAAGCACTGACTGAGTGACGTTTTATTGCAAACCCTAGTTTTATAAAAATGATTTCTGAAATGTTTTTCTCATACTCTGAGTATTTGTGATATGTTATGTGAATTTATGGTGGAAGCACAGACTGAGTGACTGTTTATTGCAAACCCTAGTTTTATAAAAATGATTTCTGAAATGTTTTTCTCATACTCTGAGACTTTGTGATATGTTCTCTGAAATTTCCCATGTTGAAATTTCAATATATTGGTGGAAGCCCCTAAGTGTGAAATCATAATAATGATGGTTGATGAACATGAGCTGTATTGTGACAACCCAAAATTTAATTTTATAAATTCGGTTTTAAGAAATTCCAAAACAGTAATTTTCACTCTATAAAATTTTTGCGATAAAATCGGTGTTTGAATAAAATATTTTGAACCACTTTTAAATAAATTCAACACCGAGACTTATTTTAAATCTAAAATCCTAAATTCTCGGGTACATTGCGTACCAAGTTTTTAAACCAAAAGTCAATCTGAGTGAAATTGGGAGAAATCCGAGAAGCCTAAACTAAGTGGTTGTCTAGAAAGTATTTTTGGAAAAATCTATTGTTGACCCCAAAGTTAGCCAAAATTCATTTTTAGTCTATGGTTCATGATACAAGGTGAACCACAAGGCTTTGTCTGATATTTTAGAAGCAGGCAAAAGTACCCATTTTCCCTCAACCAATCATTGGCATTCTACCCAGGGTTTTGAACCCTATATAAGCTTCACTATCCCTTTGTTTCTCCTGATCTCAATCTTGCCTCTCCAAGCTCTGTTAAAAGAAAAATCAGACTCACAGTAAGTGTTCTAGTATTCATTCTCAAACATCCATTCCCTTTATTTTCCTTAAGGCTTCATCTTCATTGCTTCCGATCTCTGAGTTGCTCCCTTAAGTTTGGTTTGTGTGGTTTGTTTGGGGAGTTTAGATGTTGAAGGAAGAGTTGTCTGAGTTGAGAGGAAATGGAAGTACACACAAGAGGAGGCAACACACAAGGTATAACCCCATGGACTCCCATAAGCTTATTTTAGACTCTGTGAAGTCTATTTTAGTGATTAAAATGCTTAGAAATGCTAGATTTTGTTGTGTTTGAGCTAATAAGTGATCTATTGTTGATTTATGATGTGTTTTTGATGATTTGGGAGTGTTGAAATGCTTGAACTTGCTTTTACAGATGATAAGAGGCTCATCTAGTGCATAAACAGTGTGCACCAGACAAGCTCACGGGCCTAGCCAACGGCCCTAGGCAAGATCCGTTGGCCAGCCCCGTGAAGAGGCGGCCTCAAGGCACGACCTATGGCAAGGGCCATGACCCTGAGCCGTGGCTTGGCGGAGCCAAGAGGCGGGCCTCCTCGAGGCCCGCCGAAAACTCTACCAGGCTGAAACTGTGTAGTGGCTGGGCCCTTTGTAGCTCAGCTACGTGTCGTTCGAACCGGGACTCGCGGACCCTTGAGGCTCGGACACTCGAGATCGTCACGACGCACAAGTAGAATTTGATTTGGTTGATTTTGGAGTAGAATTGAGTATATTACAGTTGAATTTGTGAAGTAGAATGCTATGACTTGTTCTGAGTATGTTTGCAATGGCTGAAGTTATGAAGTACCAGACTTAGCTTTTACTTGAAGAGCATGACAAAATATTTGAGTATTAAACTAAGAAGCATGCCTATTATTTGATAAGTTTTTGCTAGATAAGCATGCCTAAATGCCTATTGAAACTTGTTGAGATTGTCTGCTAAAGTGTTAGAAATATTGAAGTATGCAGAGTATGATTTCTTGAATGCTAATTTACAGTGAATGAGTTTATGTTGAGTATTTTGAGTTCAAGTACATGTTAAATACTTGCTAAGTGTTTGCCAAGAAGATTTGCTAAGTTATGATTTATAAGCATGATTAGACAATTGTTGAGAGTTCACAGTGAGAGAAGATTTGTAGCATATTTTACGGTAAAGTGCATATTTGAGCATAATTTGTTTTGAAGTGCATAAGTGGGTTAATGTAAGCCTAAGTATTCTTTCAAAACCTTATATCTATTTTGGAAAATCATTATCTAGTTGCATTGAGAAGTTGCATGATAATTTGATATCCAATTTGTGAGAAAGAGAAGTTGTTTGAGATTTATGTGCATGAGCTTGCATAAGTAAAGATTCTTGCATAAGAAAAGAAATTGCATGAGAAAGAAGTTGCATGAGATATATAGGTTAACTATCTATTGTGAGGAAAATAGTGTTTTGGAGGACCGTTAGGACTATGTCCTTTCAGAAGAAAAGAGAAAGCAAGAAAGTTTGAGAAAAGAAACAGACATTGCGAGCCGACAGATTTACCATGTAACGAGGCGTATTCCCACATTACTAGGTTGGATACTACCCGTTCGGCTTGGAATCCTGGTTAGTGGGTGTGCACACTAAAAGTACGATACCTGATTCCACAGAGAAAGCAAGAAAGATTAAGAACCAAGAGAGTGGTTCTGTGGGCGAGTTGAGTATTAAACCGGCTAGATTGCCGAGCATGTATAGGTCCATTCATGAGTCATGAAGGTCCTACCTCCCCCACGAGTTAGAGGTTCCGTAGATACGGATGTGGCGGATGCACAAGATTGCATCGTACGCTAGGGCTTCGCTACGGCGGAGTACTTGCCTTGCACAAAAAGAGAAACGAGAAGTATGAGAAAGATTAAGAAAGAAGAGAAAAGCTAGTCAATGTGACTCAACAGAAAGAAACAAAGAAAGCGAGTCAATGAGACTCAACAAAAAGAAAGAAGAAAGCGAGTCAAGAGACTCAAGTGAAAGAAGAGAAAAGCGAGTCATTGTGACTCTAAGAAACCTCCACAGAAAAAGTATTTCTTTTAAGAGTGAGTGTATATATATCTGTATATACTTATACTAAAGCATCATGTTCATCTTATTGCATGATTAAATGATTTACACGTGTTGCATGAAAGTAGGATAAGAAGCATGACATTATATTGTCTCTTATTGAGTATATGATAGCATGAGATTACTTATCGAGTATATGTTTGCATGAGGTTGCTTATCGAGTATATGTTAGCATAAGATTGCTTAATGAGTTATGTGATAGCATGTGATTGCCTATTGAGTTATATGGTAGCATGAGATTGCCTATTAAGTTATGTGATAGCATGAGATTGTCTATTGAGTTATATGATGATACGAAATTGTTTGTTGAGATATATGTTAGCATGAGATTGCTTGTTAAAGGTTAAGTATATTATTAACCCTCAAATGAGCATGATTAGAGTATATCGCCATGATAAGACTTGTATGTGCAAGCATGAGATGGTTGATAAGCTAAATAATTGAGAAAGCATGCCTATTTGATAATTAGGTTGCAAGCATATGGAAATCATGTTGAGCATGTTTAATTGTTGCTTAAGTGATTGAGAATACTTGATCTAAGTGTGTGAAACAAATGTTTTCCAAAAGTATATACTGTAGTATTTTACAGGGTTGAGTGGCGTTATACTTAGTTTCGTGCTAACGGGTTATTTTCTACTTGTTGTTTGTTAACACCTTTCAGGTGAGCCCAGTTCTTGAGAGCGATCGAGTTAGATTAGATTAGCTTAGCATGCTAGTTATAGTCTAAACTCTTATCAGTTTTGTTAGTTTGAAACTTGGGTTGTAGACCTATCCAGCTATTTTGATGGTGCTAGACACCGGGGTTTCATTCCCCAAGTTTATTTTAAGTAGCAAGTTTGTTGAAGTTTAGATCCTTTCTTAGCCTGTGCAATCACCGTGAAGGGTGATTATGGCTGTGACACCTCTATTAAGTTGTTTAGTAAGTTTATTCCGCTGCCTTAGCTTATCTTTCAAGGTTAAGTCTGTTAATAAGGTTTAAGAAAAGTGGGATGTTACATGTATAATAATTATAACAGTCTCTGGAAAGTGAAATAAAAACCCTGAATTTGGATTTCATTAAAAATGTATAGTTTATGGATGTATGCCCTTAATTGTATTGAAAATGATGACACAAAATAAAATAATTATGTATTCTTGTAAAATGATGACACAAATGTGTCTGATTCTGGAAGGCTTTCATGCTCTATGTATTTGTGTGGCTGACTGTGACTCTGTGAGACTGTCTATTATTCTGGAATGTGAATCCCACTATGTGTACTGATAGTTAACCATTTTTTCGAAGGATAATATCTGTACGCCTGGTAGTCAACCTCCCAATTCTTCAACTGGGGGACCTACAGTGGTGGAAGCCCAAATTGTTGAGCCTAATGATCAATAGAATGTGCAACCTCCTGTTGTAGTTCCTAAGAAAAAAAGGAAGCAGGTTGCTGCCAGATCTAAAGTATTGGATCATTCTGAGAGAATAAATGACAGTAATGGTGTTACTATAAAAGGGAAGTGTATTTATTATGCAAAAATATATCAGTGTGAGTCGAATAAGCACGGTACATCTTCCTTAAGAAACCACATGCTGAGTTGTTTGAAAAATCCTCACTCCAAGGATACTAGGCAGTCCCTTTTAACATTTCAAGCTGTTACAACATCTGATTCATCTCAATCTACTGTGGGGGAAACTGGGACCTACGTATTTAATCAGGAGTCAATTAGGAGGGCAATGGTTGAAATATGAACTGCCCTTTAGATTTGTGGAGGGAATAAGTTTCATGAGGTTCATTGTTGTTTCTTGCCCTAGGTTTATAGTTCCATCTAGATGGACTATAAGTAGGGACATCCTAGTGGTCTATGAAGAGGAGAGACCGAAATTGAAGGCATTTTTAAGGGATTGCAGTCATAGGGTTAGTATCACAACTGACTCTTGGACATCCATCCAAAGGATTAACTATATGGTAGTCACTGCCCATTTCATTGATTCTGAGTGGAAGCTTCATAAAAAAAAAATCATAGCATTTGTCCATGTTACATCTCACAAAGGTGAATATCTTGCTAAAGCCCTAGAAACTTGTTTGCTAAAGTGGGGCTTAGGAATTCTTTTAGTGTAACTGTTGATAATGCCCCATCTAATGACACTGCTATGGGGTTTCTAAAGAAAAAATTTGTGGCTTGGGGAACATCTAATGTGAGGGCTAAGTATATTCACATGAGATGCAATACCCATATCTTGAACTTAGTAGTGCAAGATGGTTTGAAATACTGTGATAGTTCTGTCAAGAAGGTCAGGGAAGTGGTAAGATATGTTAGAAATTCACATGCTAGGCTTAAGAAGTTCAGGGAGTTGGCTGATTTGTTGGGAATTAAATAAAGGTCTTCTTTGTGTTTAGATGTTCCAACAAGATGGAACTCTACATATTTGATGTTACAATCTGCATTGGCTTACTACAAAGTGTTTGAATCTTTGGAATCTGATTGTTCTTTGAAGTCTGACTTGGGTAATTCTATTCCTGATTTTACGGACTAGGAATCAGTTGGCAGTTTGGTCCCGTTATTGAAATGTTTTTATGATATTATTAGTAATGTTATTATTTGCCATATTATTACTGTAATACTATAGTCAATAATTGTGTGGTAGAGATTTAGTCTTCTGTGATTATCCTAAGAGATAGGGATCTTTACGTTAGCTTTTCCTATTGTATTGTAAACAGATCATTATTCTGAATTGAATTGAATTACTATTCCTCATCTGGTATCAGTTAGCGAGCGATTCACTCTTCCTACTTTTCCTCAAAATCTTCCGATCAACTCTCTCCTCACTGTCGATCACCTTCCCCCATCTTCCGATCGACATGTCTACCAACTCCTCTGAGCGTACGGTGACTGCCGCCGCCGTCTCCGCTCCGGCCACCCAAAACACCCTGTCCAGTGAATACCACTTCGTTTCAATTAAGCTCAACGCCCGTAACTTCCTTTTTTTGGCGAACCCAATTGGTTCCATTTCTCCGAGGCCAAGGGCTTCTTGGCTATGTTGATGGCCGAACTCCGTGCCCACCGGCGACCATTAACGTAGCACCCGCGTCCGGTGATACATCAGTCACGCCATCTGTCTCCGGCCCAAACCCGGCGCACCAAGCTTGGATGCAACAGGATCAGTCGATCTTGTCGCTCATCATCTCCTCGCTCTCGGACGAGGTTATGCATCTGACTGTTGGCCGGACTACTTAGAAGGCGGTGTGGGACTCCATTACTGCCGCCCTTGGATCATCGACTCGTGCTCGCTGCTTGAACCTCATCGGACAGTTTCACTCTCTGTGGCAAGGTAATTAGTCTACGGCCGAATACCTCGTGCAAGCACAGCTTATTGTGGAAGCTCTGACGTTGGCCGGTCGACCTCTTTCCCTTGATGAGCAGAACATGTATGTGTTCAGAGGGCTAGGTCTAGAGTTTCGCGCGATGGCAGCATCACTGACTGTGACCGGAACACCGATTTCAATTCCGCGGCTTGCGGATTACCTGCAAACGCAGGAGTTCATCTTTTCAAATGACTACCCGGCAGGTAATGATCCAGGTTCGCCGGCTGCTATGTACGTTGCGCAAGGACAGAACAGGCAGCCGCATGGAGAAAGTGACTCCAGCGGGAATCAGAACCGAGGTGGCCGCGGACGGCAGGGGCGTGGTCGTGGCAATTCTAGTCGAGGACGTGGTGGCCAGCCACGTTGTCAAATTTGTCGCAGCCACGACCATACTGCAGTTTTTTGTTTTAAACGGTACACAACACAACCCCCTTCCCAGGCTAAAATTGTTGTTGGCAGTGGAGAAGCAACATCATCGATCGGTGGTTCTTGTTTCCCCAACACCGGCGCAACGGCTCATGCTACGCCGGACGCATCCATGATCCAGCAAGCCGAGGAGTATACTGGCAATGATGTGCTAAGAGTTGGCAATAGGGCAGGTTTGGTGATCTCTAATGTTGGCCATGCATCTATTCCATATAAGTTTAAATCCTTGTCATTATCTAATATTCTACACGTCCCTAAATTGTCAGTTCCTTTGTTATCGGTACATCGGTTTACTAATGAAAACGATGTTTTTTTTTTTTTATTTCAAAAAAGTTTCTTTCTTGTGAAGGATTCCATAACCAAGGAGACTCTACTTAGGTAGGCATGACCACGGTTCCGGTTCCGGTTCGGTTCCGGTTCGGAACCGCCGGTTCCGGTTCCGAAAATGGTCGAACCGGAACCGGAACCTTAATATAAGGTTCCGGTTCCGGTTAGAACCGGCGGTTCTAACCGGAATTTCTCTTTTTTTTTTTTTTTTTTTTTTTTTTGTTAATTGTTACTCGCTAGCAAAGCCTGGCGCAAAGGCCAAGGCTTGGCCTTTGCGCCAGGCCAACTGGCGGAAGTGGCCAGTAGGCCACTCGCTAGTGGCCTACTGGGCCACTTTATTTTTTTGGTTTCAAATGAAACCAAAAAAATAAAGTGGCCCAGTAACTTTAGCATGTTTTTTTTTTTTTTTTTTTTTTTTTTTTTTTTTTTTTTTTTTTTGGGATTTCACGGTTTGGAACCGGAACCGTCCGGTTCCGAACCGAAACCGGCGGTTCCGGTTCCAATATTATAGGAACCTTAACCGGAACCGGAACCGTACGGACGGTTCCGGTTCGGTTCCGGTTAGCACAGTGACGGTTCCGGTTTGAACCGGAACCGTGGTCACCTCTATACTTAGGGGACCTGTCACTGGTGGTCTATACAAGCTCCTGGTGTCACAGCCTTTTTTTGCATTCATAAGCTCCCGGACCACTCCCGAGGTGTGGTACCGCAGGTTGGGTCACCCGCATCTTCAAGTTCAAAGTCGTGTCCTACGGGACTGTCCAGTCATTGATAATAAAACAACGCAATCAAAGTCGTGCACAGTTTGTCGTCATCTTGGAAAATCTGCGCGTTTTCCTCTAGATATAATAGTTTCTTCTAGCCAAAATGTATTAGATTTGTTGTACACAGACATTTGGGGCCCAACTCCCGTTATTTCGTCTTGCAGTTTTCGTTACTTTGTATTATTTGTAAACAACCGCTCGCGATTCTGCTGGTTTTATCCCTTATGGGTGAAATCAGACATCTATAAAATTTTTGAGTCCTTCCGTGTCATGGTAGAATGCCAATTTTCACGTTCTATCAAGTCTATTCAATCAGATTTAGGAGGAGAATATCTAAAACTACATAAAACGTTCCACTCCTTGGGAATTATCCACAGGCAGTCATGCGCTTACACGCATGAACAAAATAGAAAAGTAGAGCGACGTAATCGACATATTGTTGAAACTGGGTTAGCTCTATTGGCCGAGGCCTCAGTACCCCAATAGTACTGGGACTATGCCTTCGAAACAACCACTTGTCTAATTAATTATCTACCATCATCTGTGTTATAATTTTAAAGCCCATATACTATGTTACACAAAAAGCCGCCCCCTACACATTTCTCTGTGTCTTTAGGTACCGGTGTTACCCTCATCTTTGGCCTTACAATCGGCACAAGATAGAGTACCGCTCGGCCCCATGTGTATTCCTAGGTTACCCCCCGTCTTTTAGGGGATATAGGTGCATGGATTTAACAACTGAGAAAATCTATATATGTCGCCATGTCAGATTTGACGAAACTGTGTTTCCCTTTACAGAGCGGCAGTCACAGATTTCACCTGAGTCCGCACCCGCACCACCACCATGGGCGGCTGGACCCATCGTGCCTCATGTTTTACCACCGAGCCCTACTCCAGATCCTGTCCCTATTTATCGGGAGCCCACTCCCTTGGCGCAGGAACCACCGCCTCTTGCGCTAGAAGCCCCGGTGGCCACACAGAAGCCGGTCCGCGCTCGAGCTCAACCTTAGGAGCGAGGTTATGGCATGCGTCTGCGACACCAGACCCGAGGCACAGACGAACCCTTTCATGCCTTAAATGCAACTACTGACCCGACGTGTTATTCGCAGGCTGTAGGGCATCCTCAGTGGCGTGATGCCATGGATTAAGAGTTCAATGCCCTTATACATAACAACACATGGCGGCTTATTCCCGCCGAACCACATATGAATATTGTCGGGTGCAAATGGGTCTATCGCACTAAGCGCACTGCAGATGGTAAGGTAGAGCCCCATAAAGCGCGTCTAGTGGCCAAAGGGTTCAACCAGGAGGAGGGCAAAGATTTCTTTGAAACTTATAGCCCCGTTGTCAAGCCTACCACGGTTCGCTTGCTGTTTTCCGTGGCTGTCTCGCAAGGTTGGACTCTCCGTCAACTGGATGTCCATAATGCCTTCCTTAATGGGCACTTAGCGGAGACCGTCTTTATGAAGCAGCCACCTGGGTACGAAGACCCAACCCATCCAAGGCATGTGTGTCATCTGCAACGGTCCTTATATGGTCTGAAGCAAACGCCCCGCGCTTGGTTTAAACGGCTTCATGATTATCTGGTCTCAGCAGGTTTTTCACCCTCCAAAACAGATGTGTCCCTCTTTCACTACACGGCGGGTTCGTCCCGAGTATTTTTACTTGTCTATGTCGACGACATCATCATGATGGGCAGTGATGCAGCCCTGATTGTATTGATGCCTTACTTCACCGACTAGCAGCAACGTTTAAAATCCGGGATCTTGGTACTCCCTGTTTCTTCCTTGGTATTGAAACGATCCAGGTAAAAGGTGGACTTATGCTCTCACAACGTCGTTACATGGGGGATCTTTTACACAGGGCTGGTATGACTGACTGTAAGTCTTTGGCCACTCCAGCTGCAGTCACACAAGCTGTTACACCGTCAGCAAAACCATATGAGAATCTGACGTAGTACAGACGACTAGTTGGTGCTTTACAGTATCTCACTATCACTCGTCCGGGCCTATCTTTTTCGGTGAATCGCTTATGTCAGTTTATGCACTCTCCTACTGATGATCACTGGACCTTACTGAAGCTGGTACTACGCTACATCAAAGGCACTCTTGGCTATGGTTTGCGCCTTTCACCGTCGTTGTCTACTACGATCCACGCCTATTCGGACTCAGATTGGGCGGGTTGTCCGACTGATAGGAAGAGTACTAGTGGGTATGCTGTTTATTTGGGTTCCAATCTTATCTCGTGGTTATCCAGGAAACAACGCACCGTTGCACGCTCCTCGACTGAAGCAGAGTATAAGGCCCTCGCTGATGTTTCGGCTAAAGTGACTTGGGTGGTTTCCTTGCTGCGTGAACTAGGGTTACATTCCGGTGAACCAGCAACTCTATGGTGTGACAACCTCGGTGCTACCTATCTCTGCGCCAATCCCGTTTTCCATGCCAGGACGAAGCACGTTGAAATTGATTTCCACTTTGTTCGGGACAAGGTAGCTTCAGGGGACTTCGTCGTCAACTTTGTGTCAACAAAATATCAGGTAGCGGACATCTTCACCAAACCACTACCCGGACCTCGGTTCGCCTTGCTGCGTGACAAGCTCAACGTTGTTTTGCATCACCCTTGTGCTTGAGGGGGTGTATTAGTAATGTTATTATTTGCCATATTATTATTGTAATACTATAGTCAATAATTGTGTGGTAGAGATTTAGCCTTCTGTGATTATCCTAAGAGATATGGATCTTTACGTTAGCTTTTCCTATTGTATTGTAAACAAATCATTATTCTGAATTGAATTGAATTACTATTCCTCATCGATATGACCGTCAGAATTTCTGGTTCTTTATATGTCACATCTAACACATTCTTCACTGAGATTTCTGATTTGTACTACCTATTGAAGGGCATGGTGGAAGCAGATGGGGCAGTGACTGTTATGGGAAAAAATATGAAGGAAAAAATTGAAAAGTATTGGGGTGATGTAGACAAAATGAATCTAATGATTTTCTTTGCAAACATTCTAGACCCCAGGGACAAATTAGAGTATATGCCTACTCAAATTAATCATATGTATTGTGAGGAAAAAGGTAAACCATACTATGATAAAGTGTTTGCTGCTTTGACTGAGTTATTTGATGATTATTCTGTCAGTTGTAACCATACTGGTGCCCCTTCTGTTCCTGCTTCTACTCAGTCTTCATCTGCCTCTGTTGGTAGTGATTCTTCTCTGTCTGCACCTGCCTCTGTTGGGAGGCCACAACATTTACTCAAGTCCCAAATTAAAAAACAAAGATCGGAATATGGTGGTAAGAAAAAATTGAGTTGGATATCTACTTGCATGAGGCAATAGTTGAAGAGGAAAACTCCTTTGATATACTTAGATGGTGGAAGATTAACTCTGAAAGGTTTCCTATACTGTCTAAGCTTGCTAGGGATGTCCTAGCCAAACCAATCTTAACTGTTGCATCTGAATCTGCCTTCAGTACATCTGGGAGAGTATTGGATCCTTTTAGGAGTTCATTAACTCCAAAAATTGTGGAAACTTTAGTTTGTACCCAGGATTGGCTTAGAATGCCAAATAGTCCTTGTTTGTCTGGTTGGTAATGTTTCTATTTTATTATTACGTTTGTCCAGTTGTCCCTTTTCTGTGGCAATGATGAAGCTTCCACCTATAATCTGAAAAGGATTAAGTTGGTATGTTACTCTATACTTATTGTAGCAATTTTCCCTTAATCCAAAATTGATATGGAAAAATGCTTACTGAGTCAACTATATAAATATATAATCCCTTTTGGGATTAATTTTTGTGCTTGATTGTGTACTAATTCTTTTCACTAACTTGTCACAATTCACAGGAAGAAGAGTAGGTCTAGGAAACTAGGACTCAGTTTAGGAGTATAGCTATATAGTGGAGAAATTCATTTATTGCTCAGTTGCTGTAAATGAGTAAATCTGTATTCGGTAATATGTAGCTTGAATGCTTGATCACCTTGATAGCATCTCCTGATCTGCTTGAGTGCTTGGCACTTGTGTATTTTGTAAATTTGTAATCCATCCTTTTGATCCTTTTGGTCTGTAAATCTGTAATAAGTTAATAACTTTTGTTAGACTGTTAGTTGTGTGTGTGTTAGTACTTAGTATTAGATTATCAGTTATTGAGTTAGATACTAAATTACTAATTGCTAATTTAGTATCAGTTTTACTTAGTATAGTATAATATATGTTAATCAGTTACTGTTATTACTTTTGAGCATTTTAGGTTGATTTTTAAATTGATTTTCAGTTTTCTTTTAAACCGATTAAAGGTCGGATATCCGACAGGTCCGGACCAAACCGACACTGCTGGAAATTATCATTTTTCCGACCTCTTTTCCGACCACCTAAAAATTTGATCGCAAAAATTGATTTTTTTTTCGTTTTTCCGTCCGTGTGTTAGCGTAGTCGGAAATTGATCAGAATTTTCGACCATATTTACGAAGTTGTCGGTAGTTCGTTCACTTTTTATACTGTGGCCGAAAAAATTTCGCTAAATATTTAAATTAATCTCATTTTCCGACCACAAAATCCGGTGGTCGGAATTTTTTTTAAAAAAAATCGCAAACATACCTAATAAACACTTAGCCCTTTGCGCAACTGGCCAATATATAAATATCCATTATATCTATTTTTCGGTTTTTCCTAACTCTTTTGCGCAACTGCCCTAAATCATCTACGCTGATGAAGCCGTCGGGATTGCCTTCGCAGCTAGATCTAAACCTTCTCCTCAAACGCAAAACCTTTTCCTCCCTACCTCTTCACCTCAAACGCAGATTTCAACTCAATCCTTCCCCTCCTTACCTCTTCTCCTCAATCACAGATTTAAACCTTCTCCTCTCCAGTTCTTTTCCTCGAAGGACGACGTCTCCTCCCTTGCTCTTCTCCTCCCTTGCTCTTCTCCTCCATCGACGACGCCTTCTCCTCCTTAGCTCTTTTCCTCGATCGACGATGTAATGGTTAGGGTTCTATATTTCTTAATCTATTGTTAGGGTTCTTGGTTTATAATCTATAGTTCATGACTTCTATTTCCTTAACAAGTGAAATGTGAAAGAGTAGTATTCAAATGTGCACAATTGTTTTGGTGTATCGTAAGGATACAATTCTACGAGGTCTAGAGGAGATAGAAAGGCAGATTGAAGCAGGCAAGTTCTTGTGGAGGGCTGACAGAGCGGATGTGCACATGAACATTGAAGCAGCTCTTACTGATTTAGTGGGTGAATCTGCAAAGAAGCTTCATACTGCTAGGAGTTGAAATGATCGAGTTGCAACTGACTTCCGTTTATGGTGTCGTGAAGCTATTGACAGAATTATTTCACGTATAAAAAATCTTCAGGTCATTTGCTTTTCTACTATATATGGTGTTAGGTTATAGTTATTCTAAAGATTTTCTACCAACTGACCATATGTAAATTTCATAGGATTTCATATCAGAGAAATGAGTAATCTTGTCAGCAAATAGGCTGGAATTTTGCATAGCCCTAGTGAGACTGAAGATGCCTAATCTAATGTTGTGAAATGGACCTCACTCATGATTAAACTTGCTATATATACAGGTTGCTTTGATTAAACTTGCTATATATACAGGTTGCTTTGATTAAACTTGCTATAAAAAATGAGGGTCTGATCGTTCCTGGATATACCCATTTGCAAAGAGCACAACCAGTTCTACTGCAACATCTTCTCTTAGCATATGTTTAGCAGGTATGAAACGAGATTTATTAATAGGTTAGTAGGGGCAGTAGTCAGTTGTTTCTGAATAATAAAGAATTTCTGCTGAGGTTTATCTAATTCTCATGTTTATTATACAAGTTTCGCATTTATTTGCTCATGCCATATTTAACATATCTTTAATTTAGAAATTTGAAATTTACCATTTTTATACAGTGTACAAAGTGTTTTTATCCTTTATTGAATGACATGCGCCTTATATATGAAGACTTTAATACTTGAGGTTGGCCTATTTGCATGTTTTCACTACTTTCAATTATTTTTGCTTTCTTTTGTACTACTGTTAGTGTATTGTCATCATCTATGTTTCTCTAATGGACTTGGCTGCTAAAGTTCTTCAACTCATTTTTAAATCAATGAATCAATGGTTTCTTGTAGCTTGAACGTGATGCTGGCCGCTTAGCAGATTGTTGAGAGAGTATGAACTCCTGTCCTCTAGGAGCATGTGCTTTAGCTGGTACTGGTCTTCTCATTGATCGATTTACGACTTCTGATGCATTGGGATTCACTGCACCCATGAGGAACAGGTATCGTGCTGTATCTTCTTAGAACAATATCATTATCTTTCTAAAGATTTTTCCTTTTCCACCTAGACAACAGTGAACTCTGATGCATTCTTAAGTTGAGCATTTCTCCGTGAAGTTTTTACTTGCCATGCAATCGTTTTGAGTGATAACTAGGTACCTTTATTTTGTTGTGAATAATTTAGGCATATTTTAAAGGTAATGGAATGGTTGTCGGAAAAAAAATGCAAAAGGAACTTAATTTTGGTTATCTTACAGTATGCTCCCGTTTGGTGTCTCTTTGCTCACTCGTTGACATCTAACTAAAAGATTGCATTGAACTCCAATATTTATTATTTAAGGATCTAGTACTGATGTTCGCATCATTTTGTGCAATAGTATTGATGCTGTTTCAGATCGTGATTTTGTTATTGAACTTCTGTCAGCAAATTCCATCACGGCCATTCATCTCTCTCGACTTGGTGAAGAATGGAAATTGTAGGCTTCAGAAGAATTTGGCTTTGTCACACCTAGTGACGCAGTTTCCACTGGAAGCAGTATTATGCCTCAGAAGAAGAACCCATATCCTATGGACTTGAAAATTGAGGGGTGGAAGAAAATATATTGTAATCAAATATAACAGGTCAATTTACAATGTCACATAAAGTGAAATAATGAGTTCTCTGTGCTTTTGCCTAGAAATAGCCAAGCCTTTCCTCATGATATATTGATATCTAATATCTTAAATAGTTTTTAGTACAGTTCTACGGATTACATAAGTCTACAAGTTTTCTATATTTCCAGTGTGCCACTGTTCTCTTTTCACAGCCAAACCTTTCTAAAGACTGATATACTGTTTACATTGCTCCTTAGCAGTTTCCAGGGCTCTCCAAGTGAAGATAGGCATTTCAGGAGTGACATTGATGAAGCAGAGACAAAAGTATCTTTTTCAGGCTGAGATGAATCCAGTCAAAATAGTGAACTTCTGTTGGTGATAAAATTTTCCCTAAAAGAAGTTTTCTCTAGACATAGATTGCACTTAAATGGTACTTAAATAGCTTATGTACTCGTAGCTTAACTGAGCATTAAGAAATTCGAGATGTTAACTACTTCAAAAAAATAAGGTACAAACTGAACATACCTTTGTCACCTGAGCATTGTTTTCTCTTGTTTCCAATAATTGTACAAGATGTTAATTACTTTATGCTGGCACAGATAGGGAGTTTCTAATAGAAGTGTATGTAATTTATATGACAACTCTTTGTGAACCATATATGTTTTCATTACCTAAACATCCTCAATTAAAGTTGTTTTTACAAATAGTCTGGCTTGTTCAACCTTCTGCACTATGTGGTTCTAATTCATTCTTCTTTTGCAGATCTTTTTCATTGGAGTTCATGGAGAAGCTTATGCTGATGCAGTGAAATACTATACTGGAGCTATGCCAATTTTTAAGGTTAGTTATTGTTTTGGAATATACTCCAGTTTATCATACTAATGATATTACATCTACTTGTGCATGAAATTATTAATTCTCTCTGTTTATGTATTTATTTATTTGTTCATTGTTTCTGTCATCTCTCACTATCTATTGACATCTTCTTTATCATTAGGCATATGTGGATTCATCATTCCAGGACTGCAAGTGAGCATCAGAAGAAGCAGTGGCTGTCATTGTGAAAAACTTGCAGGCACTTCCTTTTCTGCTTGTGCTTCTTGTTGGAATCCTGGTTTATTATTTTATTTTTTGCACTTTATCTTTTTTTTTTTTGTATATTTCCTGTCCTCACAGTTGTAATTCTTGTTGTTCTTATGCATGTTCAATCATATATAAAGTCAAGGACCATTAAAGATGCATGATAGGATAAAATTTCCAAAACAAAAAGTAGATGCATCTAATCTAGTTTTGCTGTTTATAGATGAAGAGAATTTCATAAATCTAGTTTCAAATTATTTTCTTCAAATTTGAAATCATTTATTTCACCTTTAGTTGGCATGTGTCCACGAGTATTGCTTACATGTCATAGTGTGTTTAGTATAGAGAAACAAGATCATTCAGCATGTCTCCAGCTTTTAAATCTAGGTAGATACTTTAAGCATAATAGAATTATGTAAGTTCTTAGAGAATGAACATGTTTTTGTCGTTATCCCTCCTTTTGTAACTTTCTTTGTCCCATTTGGGGTAGAGGATCTGACTTGCTCCTTTTTTAATTTAATTTTTTTTTTATAGGAAATTCCCATAACTTACTAGGTGAGTTCTTAATATATGCATTGCTTTCAGGGAAAGGTATTCTCATATTCTGAATCCATACAAGCAAGGGCTTAGGCTGTGATGCTCCTTAAGCAGTTAAATTACCCGGTATGTATTTCTCCATGGTAAAGCAAAATACGATGCAATAATGAATCCATACAAGCAAGGGCTTAGGCTTTGATGCTCCTTAAGCAGTTAAATTATCCGGTATGTATTTCTCCATGGTAAAGCAAAATACGATGCAATAATTTTTTCTTAGCATTCACCACTGTTGTAGTAAAAATGTTATTTGCACTTTTGCAGTGCTATATTGTCTCAATAAAAATTTATTTTCAGTGCATAAAGAGGTGTTTAACAGAATCATGCCCTTCTAATATGTATCATTTTAATGAATTTATAGAATGTGCCTAAAAGGAGTACCTCTTGTATAATATAGAAACTAATATTATGCTTATGTTAATCATAACATGACTCCTGATATTGCTACTTGCTAGGCATTAATAGGGAATTACTGTAAGTTCAAGCACATGAAGATCAATACAAATATAATCGCATATAATGTCTTAGACTATATATTTCTGTTGTTAATGAAATATGTTTTTTTTTTCTTCTCTCCATATGCTGCTCCTCTATATATGTATGCTGAGAAAGCTCTTTACTCTTTAAACTTTCTGTCTGTCTGATATCAATGTTTTAGTTATTTATTATCAGGTTGAGAATTTAAAGGTGCAACAATATGAAAAGTTAGAACAATTCCTTGTGGATCTCCATCTTGAATCTAAGGAATTAATGCAGGTCTCTTTGAATCTTGATATGCCCCCGATCATGTAGATCTTTCTGATTCAACTTCTGTTGATAGCTTTATGTGTTTGGAAGTCTCTCACACCTTTGCTACCATTGGATTATATTATTTAAAAGCCAATGAAATATCTATATGTTTTGTATATGTTTTTCAGCACAGTAGTAAAAGCCAATGAAATGTCTATATGTTTTTCAGCAAATATCTCATCAGCTTGCAACTATATATATATATATATATATATATATATATATATATATATATATATATTCATTTCACTACGGAGGGATCCTCTGTAGTGAAATGAATTTTTTTATTGACTACGTCCAGTTTTTCGACCACCAAAATGGTCGAAATTTCCGACCACCGGTGATCGGAAAATCTAAACTAGCCTGACTATTCTTTTGGTCAATTTTTTCGACGGCTTTAAATAAGTGGTCGCTATTTTCGATAACTTTCTCTGGCAGCGAGAGGGAATTTTCCGGACCCCCAAATTGGTCGAAAAAGAGGTCGGAACAGGCGTTTCCGACCTAATTAAGGCCATTTCCGACCATTTTTAGGTGGTCGGAAATTGGTAGATTTCCAGCCGTGCGATGTATAGCAAAACCAATTGGGTAACTAAAAATTAAACAAAGGGTTGGATATTTAAAACTTCCATCCGAAACCCGTTCGAATTAGCCACCCGGCCATCCGAACCTATCCGATGCACACCCCTAACTGGAAGTGCACATGCATAATTAACAACTTACTCAACACCCACTAAAAACTCATCGGTATATCCATTTTCGATGTTACGATATATATTCCATATACACCTAATATTAAAAAAAATCTCAAAACATGTAAATTATCATTGAACTATTAAACTATTAAAGATATATGGAACCTCATTAAGAGATATATAATATCATTTCAAGTATATATGCATCTAAAAACACACATACACAAAAATTAAAAGCTACTACTTTCAACTCATACTTCAAGTTAGAATATTCTTTGTCTTAAATCACACTAAGTGTTGTTACTCGACTTGGAACAAATAACCAAGTCCTAAACTATAGAGGATAGTAAAAATGGAGAAAAGTTGCAAAAATTGAGCTAAAATATACATGTGGGTATTTAATGATTTATATAGTAATATTTCCGTCCAATAATATTAGTCAGTAAATGGTTACACCTACTAGTTTAATTTTTTACCTACCAGTCAAGTGGAATTTACCATCATATCTAATATAGTATGTTTATTGGAATTTCCTTTCAACATATAGCGTTAGTCTGACCAACACTATATGTTGGAAGGTAATTTGGACCAACTTACCATCCAATCAACTCTGTCAACTGAAAGTTGTGGGGTTTTTATTTTTTATTTTTTTTTTATTTTTTTTTATTTTTAATATTGACTAGTATTTTTTGTTAGAAGAAAATGGCGAATTTTCTAGCAATAAACTAATAGCACGTTTGGTTCGCGGAATGAATTTTGAAGGAATAAGAATACTATTCTATAGGGAATAGAATAGGTAATGAATAGAATAGAAATTGTATTATACTGTTTGGTTTGGTGGAGGAATAGACTTTAGGAATGTTATTCCAGTGTTTGATTGGTTTAAGGAATAGAAATGGAATATTTGTGTAAAGACCTAACTACCCTTATCATTCCACGCTTATGAGGAGAACTCGTAAAAGAAACGAGAGGAAAACTCGCCAAAGAAACAAGAGGGAAACACTCGTCAGAGAGACGAGAGAAAATGTAGAGAAAACAAAATAAATGGAAAAGATGATAGAAAACCTGTAAGATCTAGAGAGTCTCTGACGTCTTCTCTGAAAAAACGATCGGAGATAATTTGAGATCTAACGTTTATTCCTAAAACAGCCAGAAAATAGAGTCTACTAATGACACCGCTGGCTCAACCCTCCATTAGAGCGTCAGCCGGCAGTCAGGGGATGGAGTCGCAGAGCCTTTACAGATGAAAGAGAAGCAGTTGTTTGGAGAGAAAGCACTTGTTTGGAGAGAAAGCAAAATAAAATACTTATAATGATTATATATTTAGAAATTATTATACTTTTTATAAAAGGACTTGATCAATGATGATTTTACTTTTAAGGGAAAAGGGTCAAATAGGCCCTCGAACTTTAGCTTAAAAGTCAATTAGGCCCCTAAACTTTTTAAAGGTTCAATTACATCCATCAACAATTCATTTAGGTGCAATGAAACCCAAAAACAAGTTAATGACCTGCTATCACAGGTCATTAGGGTTCAGGCCACCTTCCGACGAATTTTCCGACATAAAAAAGGTGACCAGGAACCGACCCAAATTTGCCAAAAATTTCGCTGATCACTTCTTTTGTTGAAAATTTCGTCGGTCACTTTTTTTTTTTTTTTTTTTTTTTTTTTTTTTTTTTTTTTTTTTTTTTTTTTTGCTGAAAAATTCGCCGGAAGGTGGCCTGAACCCTAATCACAGGTCATTAATTTGTTTTTGGGCTTTATTGCACTTAAATGAATTGTTGATGTGTGTAATTGCACCTTTAAAAAGTTTAGGGGCCTAATTGACTTTTAAGCTAAAGTTTGAGGGTCTATTTGATCCTTTTCCCTACTTTTAATAAGATGGTGTATTCTGGTTCACGTCATTATATAACTACCAATATATCAATGATGCATCATTTTTTTTTTTATTTTTTTATTTTTTAAATAAGAATCAAATTGATTACACCCTTTTACTAGTTAGAAAAATAACAATTAACACCACGACTAGAAGAATGAAGGTTTTAATTCACAATCACAACTTATGTGGCATCTTATATTTGAAAAGATTGAAAAGATTTTACTTTTACAGATGATAACAACAACAACAACAACAATAGGGATAATCACTATTTTGGTCCCTCAATTGTTTCTCAATTGTCAATGTAGTCTATGGTTTTCAATTTCAACTAATTTGATTCTCGAATTGTTTAAAATTTTGTCAATTAAACCTTTTCAATGGACCAAAATGGTGATTTTTCTATTTTTAAAATTTCGTCAATTTGATCATCGAATGATTTAATTGACGTAATTTTAAACAATTTGATGATCAAATTAGTTGAAATTGAAAACTACGGACTACATTGACAGTTGGGAACAATTGAGGGACTAAAATGGTGATTTCCCTATAATAATATAACAACAACAACAATAACAATGATAGACAAACTTCCTATTCTTGGTAAGATTAGGAAATGGAAGTTACAGGACCCCTAATCAGCGTTCATCATCGAAATGGTGGCATATATATATATATATATATATATATATATATATATATATATATATATATATATATATATATTTGTCAGTCGATACATTACATTTTTCGGTGGCCAAGTGAAAGAGTTACGTTGAACTCATCACTCTCATACTCTTTTTTTCTTGTTTTGTAAAACCAACACCGAAGAACATTTTCCTTGTTCTTCAATACAAATTACCTCAGCTAAAAGAAACACAAAATTGATATAATAACCTTGAAATTAAACTAGGTTGAGCTAAGTAGTGGAAGCATATTGAAGCAGAAAGAAACTTAGGAAGCAGAAGGCAAAAATAATGCAGGCAGAGAACAGTTGTTATGCCATGGAACCGTGTTCACCATGGTTGGTGAACACGGTTCCATACGACACCGTTTAGAGTGAGTGGGACTAACGGTGCCCGTAAGTGGCACCGTTAACTCCCACCACTCACATTTTTTTTTTTTTTTAAATTAAACGCGCCATAGCGTTTCAGCTTCTCCACTACGCCATTTCACTTCCTCTCCATGCAACCTCCATCGCTCTGCTCTCTGGAACACCACTCTCGAGCTCTCTTCTATCGCTTCATCTTCCCCAGCCATTTCCTTCGACCACTCTCAAACACTCTGCTCCACAGCCATTCACCTCTGCTCTCGGATTCCTCGTTCTCGCATTTGTAAAACAAAATTTGACGTTCTCACGTAGCTATCAAAGGATACAGCCTCTCCATTGCTCATTCTCAACGTTCCTTCACTTGTATTACAGGTATTTTCGTGTTTATGATTTAGGGTATTTGTATTCTGTGTACATATTTCGAAATTTTGAAATGGGGTTTTGAATGTAATGTTATGAGCTTATGAATGTATATCTGTAGCATTATATACGTGTAGATTAACCATTATGAATTGATTCGTATATGGTTTTTACTGCTGTTTATTCACTTTCTATGCAAGCTTTGAATGTCCATAACGTCCATTCACTTATGTATTTTATGTCATGCAAATATGTATTTTATGTCATGCAAATATGTATTTTCTGTGTGAGATTATGAATTTTCTATTGTGCCTATGAAATTACATTTTTGCTGTTATGAACTTTCTTATATGTGGTTATGTATTTTCTGTTAGAGATTATGAATTTTCTCGTAGGAGAGTATGAATTCTGTATTGTGAGTTGTCAATTTTATGTTCTGTAGTTATGAATTTTCTATGTTGCAGTTATGAACTTTCTGTTTTGGAGTTATGAATTTTCTGTCTTGAGGTTATGAATTTTCTTTGTGAGATATTATGAATTGTATGTTACTATACTATCAATTATATGTGACTGTTATTGATGGACAATATGGAATTATGGATTTTCTCATATGAGATTATGGATTCTGATCTATATTGCAGTTATGAACTTTCTGTTCTAAGGTTATGAATTTTCTGTTCTGGTATTATGAATTTTCTTTGTGAAATTATGAATTTTATGTTACTATATTACCAATTATGTGTAACTGTTATTGAAGGACATTATATTCTTTTCGGTAGAGCATGGCTGGATTTATTCGGCACTCCCCATCCCCCCTCTACTGAAATAAGGAATATATTTTCCTTCCATCAATCTATATTATATGTTGTATATGAGTTACTTGCTTTCTAACGTTTTTAATAAAAGCAATGGACACTGCTCAACGAAGGACAACACGCTCACAAACAAAGGCAGTCTTGAGCTCTCAAGCTGCAGAACCATCACAACCCTCACAGACGGCGGCTGAACACAACACTACAGTCACCCCTACAACAAAAAGCAAGAGAAAACGAACAACACGGGCTGTACTTGACTCACAGGCTGCTCAACCATCCCAGCAGCACTCTGATGACCTGCTCGAGCAAGAAGTTATTAGAGAAAAGAGGTCAAAGCAAATAAATGACAGACATAGGGGCAACACAGACATTGGAGGTGATTGTGCAGAGGGGAGTTCTACTCCCTACTTCAGCACACGGATGGGACCAAAGACCATGTTTAGGCTTGTACAACAACTACTGCCAGAACAAAAACAAGCTGTCCGTGATATTGGATTTGGAGCCCTGTTGGACCTTCAATTGTGCGCAAATGAGTCACAATTAGTTCAGTATTTGATAGCCAACTTTGAGGTTTTCCAAACACATTTCAAGCTGGAGAACGACAAGCTCACAGTTGATGAAGAGGACGTTGAGTACACTCTTGGCATTCCAAGAGGAGAAAAGAAGGTTGTTGAGGCCCCAAAATATGATGAACAGGGGACACCAGAATACAGGGCTCTCTTGAAAAGCTGGAGGGAACGGTGGAATATTAAGCTTGGTTCCCCAGTCACTACCCAGATGGGAGATGTCATAGTTCAGAGGGGAGATTCTGGAGATGACTTTAAGAGAGACTTCATGGTCTTGACTGTTTCGTGCATGATGAGGGGATTTCAGAACCGCTACTGCAACAACAGAATCCTCAACTCCTTGATTAATGTTGATGAGATAAAGGAGTACAACTGGTGTGGCTACACCTACAACTCTCTGATCAAGTCCATCGAGCAGTACAGGAAGAAAAGTAATAGCTTCTTTACTGGACCAATGACATTCATATTGGTAAGCTCTAGCTCCACTTATGAATCTTATGATATTCAGATTGTAGATTATATGTGTTAGATTATGAATTTTCCTCTATGTGATTATGAATTTTTCTCTATGTGATTATGAACTTTCCTCTATGTCTCAGATTATGAATCTTCCTTTATCTGATTATGAATTTTCCTTTATGTGATTATGAGTTTTCCTATATGTGATTATGAATTTAGAGTATGTGCTTATGTATTTTATGCTATTCAGATTTTATGAGAATTATGTGTCAGATTATGAATTTTCCTTTGCCAGTTTATGAACTTTCATTTACCAGTTTATGAACTTTCCTTTACCAGTTTATGAATTTTCCTCTATGTGATTATGAATTTTCCTCTATGTCTCAGATTATGAATCTTCCTTTATCCGATTATGAATCTTCCTTTATGTGATTATGAATGTTCCTTTATGTAATTATGAATTTTCCTTGTTATCATTATGAATGTTCTTATAGTATTATGCAATAATGAATCTCATAATAGAAAGTTCATAATTGCATAACATAAAATCCATAATATGATAGTTGAATATAATGTTCATATGGATTATGAATTTTCTATTATGATATTATGAATTTTCTGTAGTGTAATTATGAATTCTGTGATTATAACTTTTTTATTTTACCTTTTTGTTCAACATTGTAGCTATTCTACTTTGATCGGGTCCAATTCAAAGGAATGAGCATTCAAAGAACATATCCAAGCATTACTGCATGGACAAGTAAACTTGCACGGCAAAGGGTTTCCGCTGAGAAAAGGTCAGGCGGATATGGTAAAGGGAAAGTTATCCCTCGTATTGCAAAGCCTACTGCTGATTGTATCGCTTCTACTTCCGCCCAACCAGTCCCAACCATCTCTGTGCCGCCGTCTAGTGTTGATAGGGTCACGCGGGTTCTACAACGCCTTGCTGCTGATGTCTTGGAATTCGGTGAGGCTATGGCTGAAGTTGGCAGACAAAACGCACCGGTGGATGTTATGAAGGCCGCATTTTCTGGAATTTCCACCATGATTGGCGTTGCAAGCACAATAGAAAGACCACCAACTCCAACCTCCTCTCAACTAGACGACATCTTCTTTGGCCAAGAGTCTTTCACAAAGGCTGTTGATGCCTTGGTTGAAGCCTTCCATAAGACCAATCGGCAAATGGAGATTGACCCTCCCTCATTTGATTTAGGGATCTCTTATACCCCGGCACCATTGGTTGATGAACCACGTGAGCAAAGTGCAATGGATGAAGATGAATTGGATGCCCTTGTTGAGAACATTGTGAAAGACACTCCCGGTGCTGCTGATGCTGCTACACTCTCCACTACTCCTACCGCTATCCCTGCTACAACCCCTGCTGATACGCTTGGTGCTACGGCTGTTTCTTCCCCTGCTGCTTTCCCTGCTCCTACGCATGTTCCTACCACTGCTGCTACCCCTACTGCTTCATCTTCTGAAGCATATGCTGCTACCCCTGCTACATCAAGTTCTGAAAGACGAGAAATAACTCCATTGATCAAGGTTCCATTCGCCAGAGATGTCCCTGATGCTGCTAATACTTCTACGCCTGCTGCTACACTACCTGCTACCCTCGACGATATTGATAGGTAAACTAATTAGAATATGAAATTGTGTTATGAACTTTCTGATATTATATTATGACTTTTCTTCTGAAATATTATTAATTTTCACATATGAGATTATGAGTTTTCTATTATGAGTATTAAATTACATTTTTGATATTATGAACTTTCTGATATGCAGTTATGTATTTTCTGTTCTGTATTTATGAATTTTATGTACTGCAGTTATGAACTTTCTAACCTGAAATTGTGCAACTATGATGATATTAACTATCTTCGTGTGTTTACAGTGCATTTCTGGACAGTGAATCTGATGTCGAGGATGTCACCAGGCGAAAGAGACCAGTCCGGAAATACAAAAACATCCCGTTAAACTTGAGATCACCTTTTTGGACAAAGAATGTGCCATTTGTCCATAATGCCAGTGTGACCGAGAGGGCCGTATCAAACTACGCCTTCATGGATGTTTCTACAGATCATCCAGTGGAGTATGTTTGACTCTAACCATTTAGAAAACTTTTTATTTTCATTTATATTTCACATTTACAACCATATATTAATTTATTTACCTATTTATCAAAATTTTTTGTTCATGTAGTGAAACTCTGTTTATCTTTGATGATTTCTCAATGACAAGAGGAGATTTCCACACCCTCCGAAGCGGTGAAATTTTTAACACATTCATAGATGTATGGGCGTTGAGGCTTACACTCCTCAACACAAAACGGGCGTTGGGGAAGCCAAAGTGCATCTATTTTAGCACGTTGGTACATGTAAGTTAATAACAACAATTTTTACTCTGCTCACTTCTGAATCTCCTGTTAAACCATTCTGTATTTTATGTCATGTAAATATGTATTTTATATTTGTGATTATGAATTTTCTATTGTGAGTTTATAAAGATACATTTTTGATATTATGAACTTTCGGATGTGAGATTATGTATTTTCTGTGTGAAATTATGAATTTTCCCATATGGCATTATGAATTTTCTATTTGTGAGTTATGAAATTACAACTTTGATATTATGAATTTTCAGTTCTGTGGTTATGTATTTTCTTTGTAATATTATGGATTTTAAGTATTTTCTGTGTGTGATTATGAATTTTCTCATATCATATTATGAATTTTCTATTGTGAGTTTATGAAGTTACATTTTTGATATTATGAACTTTCTAATGTGAGATTATGAATTTTCCCATATGGCATTATGAATTTTCTATTGTGAGTTATGAAATTACAACTTTGATATTATGAATTTTCTGTTTTGTTGTTATGTATTTTCTTTGTAATATTATGGATTTTATGTTATGATATCATGAATTACGTATGACTGCCATTACATATTGCACAACTTATCATTGATACGTATTTTTTTCCCCTTAGCTTCAACTCGACCCATCTGAACAGTGGATGAAGAATCTTCCGCTTCAAAAGCGGAAGGATAATTTCAATGAGCGATTACAGTATGAGATTTCAAAATTTGAAAATCTTGATGTCAATGACGCTGATTTGGTAATTTATAATTACCCACCTTCAACATTTATTCATTAATTACATATTTCTTCTCTATTCTAACTACTTCTTTTGATGTTAGCTATTTTTCCCCGTGCTTCGACACGAACACTACTTTGTTCTCTGCATCAACACCATCTCAAAAAGTGTTGAAATCATTGACAACAAGATGTTGCCGAAGGGTGTTACTGAAGCTGACAAGTATGAAGATTGCCCAAATCTACTGGTAACTTAACCTTAAACTTGACCTTTCAAACGTTTGTTATACATTTCATGTGAATCATAATCACACTAGTTTCATTTTTGTCCAGATGAATGCTTTGAAAGAGTACTTGACTGCAGAAAAATCCCCCCTACTCCGTAAGATACAAAACCTTCCTGTATCATACTTGGCCATTCCTTGGAAGGAGCTTGACAATGTCATTGATTGTGGCATATATGTCATGCGACACATGGAGTCCTACAAGGGGAATGTTCAAGATTGGGACAGTGGATTCAAGATAGGCACCCATGTAAACGTAAGAGTATAAGATATATTAATTTCAACTTAGATTTGCTTTTTTTTTTTTTTTTGTTTTGTTTTTTAACATCTTTTTTTTTTTTTTTTGAAGGCTGACTTCATTTGGGAGCTTAGAGCTAAATACGCATCAAACATTATCACATGGGGTAGGAACACTGAAAGATTGCGAGTTACGAAGGCAGCCAAGGATCTCTCAAAGAAGAAGTGAAACTATACCGCTTTTTGGTGTTTGAATATGTTGTGAACATGAAGCAAATCTTGACTGTTGATATTTTGTAATGTGCACAGATATTTTGCACCTATGAATACACAATCTATTGCTCTTAGTTCAGATTACATGTGGATCATGTAGAGTTTATGAATTTTCAACTACCATATTATGAATTTTCTATTATGCAATTATGAACTTTCTTTTATGAGATTATGAATGTATACGTGTTAGCTATAACTGAAATTCATTGTTACATAGATTAAAATAACATTCATAATGACAACAAGGAAAATTCATAATCACATAAAGTAACATCCATAATCAAATAACGGAAAATTCATAATCTGACACATAATTCTCATAAAATCTGAATAGCATAAAATACATAAGCACGTACTCTAAATTCATAATCACATATGGGAAAATTCATAATCACATAAAGGAAAATTCATAATCAGATAAAGGAAGATTCATAATCTGAGACATAGAGGAAACTTCATAATCACATAGAGGAAAATTCATAAACTGGTAAAGGAAAGTTCATAAACTGGTAAATGAAAGTTCATAAACTGGCAAAAGGAAAATTCATAATCTGACACATAATTCTCATAAAATCTGAATAGCATAAAATACATAAGCACATACTCTAAATTCATAATCACATATAGGAAAATTCATAATCACATAAAGGAAGATTCATAATCAGATAAAGGAAGATTCATAATCTGAGACATAGAGGAAAATTTATAATCACATAGAGGAAAATTCATAAACTGGTAAAGGAAAGTTCATAAACTGGTAAATGAAAGTTCATAAACTGGCAAAGGAAAATTCATAATCTGACACATAATTCTCAACCTATATCTAAAAATCATAAAATTCATAAGTACATACTGTTAACATGATCTCAGTCTATAGCTACATCGTGGTCTACATTCTTATTAAAATGAACAAATTGTGAACCCCCGGTGCTTGGATGTACAAGATATCCATCACGAGCAATCTCTGAAATATTTTCCAAGACCAATGATTGGACAGAGCCCTTTGTAATTGAAGCAAGCTTGTTTGCAGCGCTCTTTCTTCCCCTTGCTGCATTGTACTTCTTCTCAATAACACTACTACTCCTTTTATTTCTCACACCTTTACCCCTCCGGCTTGAGGGTCTTGGACAATACCACTTGACGAAGACACAGCACCCTCCTCAGTGTTCACATCCCCAATCTCAGCTTCAATGTTTTTCCTTGCATTCTCAACGGCTTCATCACATAATTGTCTAGCAACACTGTTATCTTGGCTAGAAACAATAAGCCTTTGAAATTTCCTACTAATCTCAACAGCCCAAATTGAAGAAGGGACACCACCATTATAAAACACAGATGCAATGTCCACGTTTGTACGCTCAACAGCCTTTTTAGTCCATCTTTTTAGAATGTATTTATCGGGAATACTGGAAACACAGTGCACATGAAGTATACGTAAGCAGTGGCAGCAAAGTATTCCCAATTCTGAAAACAGCTTGCAACTACAACATATATCCAAATTGATTGCCTTAAAAGTTACTTCATGCCTTATGATATCTATGTCTGGTCGCCACACGTGATACTTGCACTTACAACCATCGTTCAACACCATTTCTTGATAACAAGAGCTACCTTTCATAAATTGTTCCTCGAACAAAAAATATATCTCAATTGTATAAACCTCTCTAGCATGTGAAAGGAGTTTCACATGATCCAACATCATGGCGGGTACTCCTTGAGAACACCGGAAATCCTCGCCATTTTCCTTACTTCTCCATTCAGATATAACACTCACAAATGATGAATAAAAATCACATAAACCAGCAGTCTTGGACAGCCTCCTAGAAATTGCATGATTTGTGCTTTCACTCCTTTGCGAAGATAAAATACCCCCGGAGAAATAATCCTTGTTGAACGCTGGACACCACTTCTCCCTACAGTCATAAAGCTTCTCTAGCCATGTATTCTTATGACAATTATATTTTGTAACCATCCTGAAAAGGTTAAAACACATGTTTATTACACATATTCTGAAAATTCATAATCTCATATTACAAAGTTCATAATCATGTAACAGAAAATACATAATGACATAACAGAAAATACATAATTGAATACTGTGAATTCATAATCTCATATTACAAAGTTCATAAATCATATAACAGAAAATACATAATGACATAACAGAAAATACATAATGACATAACAGGAAATCCAGAATTGTATAACTGTGAATTCATAATCTCATATTAGAAAATTCATAAATCATATAACAGAAAATACATAATGACATAACAGAAAATCCATAATGACATGACAGAAAATTCAGAATTATATAATGTAAATTCATAATAACATACCTTGTCCAGTAAACCTCAAATTCAGCTTCAGTCTCGGTGTATTTCAACACACAATTAAACATATCCAGAAAATCCTTATGATTCCTCAATGCCTTAATATGCTTCTTCGAATTCTCACCAATATGCCATATGCAAAGACGGTGGCGTGATGTAGGAAACACCATGGAAATGCCAGCAGCCATAGCTGAACATTGATCCGTCATGATAGTCTGTGGACACTTGCCATCCATGGATCTTAAAAACGCTCTAAACAACCACGCAAATGACTCTATCCTCTCATTCATCAAAAAACCACAACCAAACATTACATTCATGCAATGATGGTTCATCCCTACAAAAGGACCACAAATCATATCATATTTGTTAGTGCGGTATGTTGTATCATGCACTAACAGATCACCAAACACCTCATAATCCCTTCTCATTTGACCATCCCTCCAAAAAAAACTACACAATCTTCCATCCAAATCAACTTCGAAATCAAAAAAGAAATCAGCCTCATTAGATTGCCTCCTCCTGAATATCTCAACCAAAGAATTTGAATCCGATCCATCCAAACACTTCAAACTCACAGAAGCCATTGAATTGTAAGCATCGCGGTTGGTAAAGCCAACCAATGGAGAGCCCCCTGACTGATGTTTCAAAAACCTCATACCATCCGCCAATGCAACACCACTACTCTTCATGTCTTTTAAATATTCAAGCTGATTGTTTCCCACTCTTCTATGCGACCGAAGCAGATGACTCTTGCCAAATGAACATAACTCGTGATTGTGCTCTTTCAAGTGTTTTGTAACTGTCCACATCCCATCACCCCCCACATCAAACTGAACAAATGCACCACATCCAGTCCTCATATCAATCTTTGAATAAAGCTTAACACCACTGTTTGGTTTCTGCTTATACCCAGCCTTAGCACAGAAGAACCTCTTCATCTGAATTGACTTAGTAGATGCCTTATAACGTTGTTGGCCTTTCCTCACACTAAAACCAACTCTGTATGCATATCCATTATATAACTCAAAAGCTTCGTCAACATTTCTTACTACAACACCCACCAAGTCTTCATCAACTGCAATTGCAACAAAAATATAACCACACCTATACCAACTACTAAACTATGAATGTGGATTTCACCTATAATGAATGTAATATGCTACACTATAGAATTCATAATCTCATGTGAGAACATTCATAATCACAAAGAATAAAATTCATAACATCATATAAGAAAGTTCATAACAAAAACCGGATATCAATAACATTTGTGACATTATGAGCATTCAAAGTTGCATAGATACTCATGGCATTAAATGCATAACCTCATAACATAAAATTCATAACCTCATATGGAAAATTCATAATAACATAACGGAAAATTCATAACCTCAAACTGTAAATTCATAACGTGAACAGATTATTAATACCAATCACAACATTCAATTTGCATATAATCACCATGAATCAGTACCTACACCTACAAGAAACAACATTCATGATACACCAACTAATAAAAAGAACCTGGACTTGAAGACGAGCCATCAATGTCAATGTTTAACTCTGCTTGATCATTGCTTATTGAATCACCAACACAATCTTCATTCACTGAGTATATGCAAGCAGTGTAACACACCAGTTAATATGTTATGGACATATTACTATTACATTATGAATATTCATATCACATGCATGAACAGAGTATCAAAATTCATAACTCTGTAACAGAAAATACATAATTGCATTTTGTAAAATTCATAACAGAAACATGGAACTAATACACATTTACGGCCATTATGAACATTCAAACTGCATAGATACTGAACAAATATCAATAAAAATAACTAAATCTTCAACAATCCATGATCTCATAAATCAAACGAAATCAAACGCATAAAATCAAACGCAACCTGGAATCGCAGAAATCATATCGGTTGAATCTTCTCCTCGAACCATCGTCTCCTCCATCACGAATAGGAAAGAATCGCGAATGTCGGATCACAATTGCCTTCAGCGATTTGCGAATAGGAAATAATCAAACGCAAAGAGTTGTCTGATCATAACTGCCTTCCTAACGCCGTTAATAGAACAGTGTTTTTTTTTTTTTTTTTTAAACGACGCCAAAAACGACGTCGTTTGGAAGCGTGTTCACCAAGCATGGTGAGCACGTTTCCACGGCATAATTTGCGGGCAGAGAAGGGAACGGCTCCGTTTGACAAAGCGGTTGTGGAAGTTGAAGTGGGCCTCAAACGGCATCCTATGAAGAGTTCATTGGGGGATGGTCCGAATATGTCGTTTAGGCCTATTTGAAAAATTTTGAAGGAATAAGGTTCAAATTTGCCACTGAACGTAACTTGAAAATGTAATTAGGCCACTGAACGAATAAAAAGTGCAATTAGGCCACTGAACACTCCAAAAACGGGCAATTAGGTCATTAAACTCTCCAAACGTATACAATTTCACTGGATAGCAGGTTACCATCAATTTTAGCAGGTTACCTGCTTACGTGGCAGCTGAGTTGGCATTTTTAATAATTTTTAATTAATTTTTAATAATTAATTTTAATAATTAATTTTATAAAAAATTGAAAAAAAATTAAATAAAAAATAAAATAAAGTCGTTTTTATTTTTAAAAAATTTTTTTAAATGAAAATTTATTATTAAAATTTATTAAAAATGCCAACTCAACTGCCACGTAAGTAGATAACCTGCTAAAATTGAGGGTAACCTGCTATTAGGTGAAATTGCACATTTTTGGAGTGTTCAGTGGCCTAATTGCACTTTTTTTTTTTTTTTTTTCGTTCAATGGCCTAATTGCATTTCCAGGTTACGTTGAGTGGCCAATTTGAACCTTATTCCAATTTTCAATCATTATGGTCCACACAAGTTGTCTGGACCATATTTTGTTTACTGTAAAATAATATACATTCAATATAAAAATAATGTACATTGTATCCAAGGGATGTACATTATTTTTGTTTTGAATGTACATTATATTGTATAATGTACATTCAATACAAATACATTTAGCATGTTAAAAATGTATTTTTTATGGTCCACATAATATTGTGTGTACCATGGTCCACACAATAATTTGCCAAAAATTTTGTTAAGATGCGGTCTTACTCAGTAGATTTTGTGGGATGTTTGGGGTATTTTGGCGACTTGTTATTGATTCCTTTTTTTTATAAGTATAAATAAGGAGAAACAACTTGTATCAGTTGTATGGATTTTATGCTTGGATTAATATATGGGGAGTAATATAGAAAATATTGTTGTTATTGCACTATTTAATTTCATAAAATTATAAATGTCTTATTATTACAATCAAAAGATGGCCGGCAATCCAATCCAACCCCGGCCTAGCTACAGCCATCTTATAAGCACTGATAGTTTATCATCATCTGAAAATGACAAGTCGAAACCCAGAAAAGATAAAAAAAGAAGTAGAAATATTTTGTTGTTTTTCTTTCGCAAACAAGCACAGAATCAAAGAGATAATTAAGATAAAGAAAAGCCATTGCATTCTCCACACCTTATCCCACCTTCTAAAAGAAAAGCCCGCCGGCCTGTCTGTATATCTATCATACCATTTCAACCTGACCCTTATTCCCCCTCCCTGCAGGAACCTCTGGGTCATTATAAGCCGAAAGCCCAGATTTCTCAAGCCTATCACCTTGTCCCCAAATCGCATAAGCTTCCTCGCCATGGGCAGCTTCGTCCCCAATCTCCATATCCTCCTCCGACATCCTCAATGGAACAATGAGGCGGACTAGAAGACACACCAAACTGGTGACCACAACGTTGAGTATAATCACAAACATAATTCCCAGGAGCTGAATTCCTATCTGTCGGAGTCCGTAGTGAGCCTTTCCGAGGTGTAGTCCGTAGAACAGCCCCATGTATTTTTTTTCGGCGCCGTAGAAGAGATAACACAAGTAGGGATGGGCGAAGAGGCCGGTGAGGATCCCTCCTAGGCTGCCGGCAATGGCGTGGGTGTGGAATACGGCCATGGTGTCATCGACTTTCTGCAGGAGGGCTGATCTCTTGTGCACCACCATCATTGTGAACCATGGGATTGAGCCAGAGCATAGTCCTATGATTATGGCTGCCCATCCTTGTACAACACCTACAATATAATAATAATGTAATATTAATCCCAACAACAAATTATTAAAACATCATAAATTTAGCCAATATAAATATATAATGTTGGAGAAGGCACTGGCCAATATAAATATATACACCATTTACATATTGAATTTTTATAATTTACCTACTGAATGTTCACAATTTAAATTGTGATGAACATTTAATATGTAAAATTATGAACATTCAGTCTGTAAATTGTGTATTTTTGAACTCGTGTTCACCATATAAGGTGGACCCGGGTCTACAGAATAATTTGAAGGGCTAAGGGGCACTAAGGCTGAAGGCTCTGTAGTTTGTTGATGCTTTGGACTTCCTTCTTTCTTTCTGTTGGGTTATTTAATTAGGGTTGGTCAAGTTGGGCACTGAATTAAGCACTAACTTGGTTGAGTTGGACGCCCCTAAATTAAGTTGGACATCAAAAACACCTAATCGATTGGTCAACTGAAAGATACCTAGGGGTGAAATCCCTTCCGTCTAGAGGTGCCTAAAGCTTAATCAGCCTCTAGGCCACATCACCTAAATTGATTTTTACAACACTAAATTTAGCAGAGTGAATCAAATTAAAGTGAAAAAATACTTGGTGTACTCTCATTTTATACACTCAAACTTGTACTTCCTCTCACATGTTTTTGATATGGACATTTTTCTGTGGACCCACATGATAAAAATAACCAATCTTTATTTGCCACCTCAGGGCTCAGGGAGTATACGGGAGTAGAATTTGGGAGTACGCATAGTAGAAGTCAATTAAAGTGGAGTGATTATTATTACCAGCTGCAGGAGTGATTGCAACAAGTCCAGTGATCATGCCTTGAACTGCCCCAATGACAGAAGCTTTTCCAAAGAAGATGACATCAAGAATGAGCCATGTGAGCAAGCTAGTGGCGGCAGCAACATGGGTGTTAATCACAGCTAAGGCAGCATCTATATTAGCAGCGTACGGGTCTCCGCCGTTGAAACCCGTCCATCCCATCCACAGCAGCCCTGCTCCGGCCAGCATGAGTAGGATGTTGTTGGGTGGAAATCTCTCCCTGTCCTTGGTCAGCCGAGGACCAACCTGCATGCAATGCACCCATCATACATTCAACAATCAAACATTTTTGGTTAACCCCACTCAGACTAAAAATACAAACTTGTAATCACAACGTCACTCATTCGAATTCTAACCTTTTTTGTTAGAATGAACCGGTAACTTAGACTGGTTTACCTTATTGTAGTTCTCTGTTGATTAGGGTTACAAGATGGGGTTTACCCGATGAATATTATCGGTCAGTTATAGGCAACCTAGGCAGGTTTATTTCATTGTATAGTAGTCCTTTGTTGACTAAAGTAAAGAGATGGGAACATAGGCTGGTTTACCTCATTATGGTCTTTTGTCCGTTAGGATCACAAGGTGGGATTTACACAATGCATATCGTCGGTCAACTATAGGCAATCAAGACTGGTTTATATTACCTCATTGCTGTCTTTTGTAAGTTAGGGTCAAGAGGTGGGGTAGGTTGATTTACCTCATTGTGATCATTTATCAATTAGAATTACAATACAAGATAATGTTTACGCAGTGCATATCCTCATATAGTAACTGCCAGTTTCCGTTGTCCCCAAAGAAACAATCAATTTAACTAATATTTGATTTTGAATGAATGGGAAGAAAAAAAATATATAGCGTACCCAATAAGCAGCAGTGAAACCAGCAACTCCAGAGGACAAATGGATGACATAACCACCAGAATAATCAATAATCCCTTTGACAGACAACCATCCCTCCAAGGACCAAATGGTGTAGGCTCCAATCGTATAAGAAAACGTCAACCAAAGAGGAACAAACAGCATCCAGGCGTAGAAATTCATCCTCCCCAGCAAAGCACCCGCTATGAGGATCAACGTAATCGCCGCGAAAACAAACTGGAAGTACACCATAGTGGCATTGGGGAAGTTCCCCAGAAAAGCATGCTCAAACAGATACGACTGTTCCAATGCAACATTAACTCTCCCCCAGATCGGGATCATCTTCTTCCCAAAAGAAAGCTGGTACCCCCAACACACCCAGCACACCAGAACCGAAGCGAAAGCGTAGAGCGCCATGAAAGCCGAGTTCACAGCCCATTTCTTCTTCACTGCGCCGCCGTAGAGTATGATCAGCCCCGGAACGCTCTGGAGGCCCACCATGGTGGCCGCCGTCAGCTGCCACGCGTTGTCTCCCTTGTTCATCCATGGCGGGTTCGCGTCGTCGGGCCTAAGGTTGACTGGGAGGAACCAATACGGCGCAGGAGGCGAAGCAGCTGCCATTATATTCTAGCGAGCTAACTTGATCTGGGCGATATTATGGTGAGTTGAATGCTCTAAAGTTGTCATGATCAGTGGGTTTTATACGTGGGAAGGAAAACTTGGTGGTGACGATAAGCTGTAACACAAGGCTATGGAATCTTGATTTTGAGTAAGCATTGATTGGCGGGAATTTGGAGGAGGCGATGATCCCAACGTACGGGGTGTCGCGATGTCTACTAGGTAGTTTTTTCAACTCTTAATTACTTTTTGTTCTCATCTGTTTCTATGATTCTACAACATCTTGATTTAGTGAACTATTCTTGTTTGATTAAATGGATTTTGTAATGTAATCCATCATTTAAATCATTATATTATTGCATGCATTGCCTACCTCACTTATAGGAGATTCCTCACCCCATAATATTAACATTGCATGCACCAAATTTGTAGGTTCCATATACCATTAATGTATTAACTTATAAACCAACTTGGTTGACGTGAGTGGTTGTGCACTCTTGTCCCTTAAGAGAAGTTGGGAGTTCGAAACTCTTTTTAGTCTCGATGCGAATAAGGATTAGTCTGAGTATGGTACGGGCTTAAAGGTGTCTCCCAGAACTCTGCCCCTTAATTGGGCAGTCCCGATGCGAACGAGGATTAGTCTGAGTATGGTACAAGCTTAAATGTGTATGCTACCGTTAAGGCTGCTCAGAACACCAATCATTATTCTATGGATCATAGTCCACACATTTGTGTGAACCATAAATAAAAAGTACATGATTTTTTATATATTATCAAATAATGCATGTACATTCATTACACAAATAATGTACTTTTAATATATTAAAAAATGTATATTGCTTCATGGTCCATATAGCTATGTGGATCATGGTCCACACAATAATTTGCTATGATACCTCATGGTCTAATCCAAAATAAAAAATGTATTAACTTATAACATCATTTAAATTTTCACATTGGCAGTTTATTTTAACTTCTTTCTTTTATGCATAAAACAATATACGGACTAATTGATTAGTAAGTAAAGAGTATTTTAATTTGTAAGAATGTAAATAGTACGTCTTACCCATTTTAAAAGTCGTGTAGGTATACTATGAAAACTAAAAATTAACTAATTGTCATTTAACAATGGCGATTTATAAAATGAATTTTAGTAAGATACTTAATTAGTTTAATCCAGATCAGAATCACCAACTCACATCCTCCATTAATAGCTTAGCTTATATCCAGCTTGGCTGATTGTGTTCCAAGGCATAAATAAATAATTAACTGCTACAATATTGATGTTTCTTGCCAATCTGAGCCTCGAAATTTTCAATGGTTAAGAGAAACAACAAATTAGGTAAACATATTTTTAGATCCATTGAAGATGTTGACAGGGCTCACCAATTAATTAACATCAACTATTTTGTCTATCATATCATTGCCAAAATTATTTTTCCACTCTGGCTAACGTTTATGTTTAAACCTTCATTTCTTTTTCTGATTCTCCGACCAAAAATTTTCATGAAACTATGAATACTTTAAAAGTTTCAATTCTAGTACATGAGCAAAAATAATTGTTGACAAAATTCTTGTAATTAATTTCTCACCAACAAAGCAATAGTCTTTCTTTATTCTATTATATATTTTTTTAATAAGAGCATGTCTTGAAACTGTCTCACATAAAATGTACAATACTTTAAATTTCATTCACCTTATATTTCTTCTTCTCTCAAAGGTTGAATCCCCAACCCCTAAGGCCTCTCATACTTAGGTCCGACAGAGCATTTGGGAAGATGTAAACCACAGTGACTCAATGGCTTAGTAGACAAGGCCAAATGCTAGTGCACACAAGGGATCTGTCTACTTTGGCATAATGCCCACACTGTCGCTGCCGAGGTTCGAACTTTGGTCTCTTTTTCCAAATACTGAACCAGTGAGCTAAACCTGTGCGAGCAAAGGACCAAAGGATTGTCTTCATGTTCATTGCCTGATCAATCTCCAACCAAGGGTTAGCCACTAATTAAGTCTCTTTTCTAGGGTGACCTTCCAACTTCTTTCAACTGAGAAAGATGGTTGATGTTGAGTGTTGGACTTTTAAAATCTAGATGGTTTTCTTTATCTTAGAATATTTGATAAAGCTTTAATAAATTATCTCTTAAATCTTTCAGCAATTCAATCAACATTTTTTTTTTCTAAGCAATGGGTTCTCCTTTTATAGACGAGGAGGGTTGAGTAGCAACTTGAAATTCAAATTTGTCTGTTGTCGCTCAGCAAGTGGTAGCCGTCCAAATGTTGCCACAATCCTTGAAAATTCGCTACCAAATGTTGGGATTTGCTTAAAATTAGTGAAGTTTAGCTAATAAATTTCATTTGATTTATTCAAAGTAGTTGAAGTAATGGACTCCCTTTCTTTCGCTTTTCTGTTATTTGTACGACTTTATAAAGCCATTTTTTTTTTTGTATTCAATAAGACTGAGCAATTTGTCCTAGTTTCTTTTGTCATTTCTCTTTATCAAAGCTTATTCTTAACATTTGGTATCAGAGCCACTCACTGGGTTTGATTAAATTCGAAAGTAGTAGCTCTCTAGGTGATTAAGAATAGCAACAAACAGGCTCATTTAATTTGTGAAACCAGCTGTAACAAAATTTGATGGACACTATGATCATTGGGCAATGCTCATGGAGAATTTTCTACGATCCAAAGAATATTAGATTGTCGTGGAGAAAGAGGTATCTGCAGCAGCAGAAGGTGGTGCCTCATTAGAGGCAGAAAAGAAATGTATTGAGGGTCTAAAGTTGACAGAGTTGAAGGCTAATAATTATCTGTTTCAAGCTTTAGACCACTCAATTCTAGAGACGGTTCTTAATAGGGATACAACTAAGAGCATATGAGATTCAATGAAGCATAAATTTCAAGGTGCAACAAGGGTGAAAAACGCACATATTCAAGCTCTAAGAAAAGAGTTTGAGATTCTTGAAATGAAGATTGGTGAATCTGCCAATGAATACTTTGCTCGCACTCTCTCAATAGTTAACAAGATGAATGCAAATGGAGAGAATAATCCATTGTCGAAGTGGTCTCCAAAAATTTGAGATCTATGACGTCAAAGTTCAATTATGTTGTATGTTCTATTGAGGAATCTAAAGACACAAACAAGTTAACTATTGATGAATTGCAAAGTAGTTTATTGGTGCACGAGCAGCGAATGAACATGAATTCATTAGCTGAAGAAGCACAAGCCTTGAGAATTTCTTCCAGTGATCAATCTGGTGCAAGAGGTCGAGGCTGCGGCAGTTATCGAGGAAGAGGAAGGGGCAGATGAAGACAGAGTTTTGACAAATCCACTATAGAATGCAACAAATGTCACAAGCGAATAATCAAACTATGTTGAAACTCAAGAGGAAATGTTGTTGATGACATTCCTAGATGCAAAGGATGACAATAAAGAGGATATGTGGTTTCTTGATTCAGGTTGCAGCAATCACATGTGTGGAAAGAAGGAGTACTTTACTGATTTAGTGATTTTGATGAAAGTTTTGCTGATATGGTGAAGCTAGGTAACGATACAAGTTTAGAAGTGACTGGAAAGGGCAATGTAAGATTGCACGTTGATGGTATCGTGCAAAGGATCACTGGAGTATTTTATGTACCAGAAGTAAAGAACAATCTACTGAGCATTAGTCAGTTACAGGATGTTAGTCATGTTATTATTATTATTATTATTATTATTATTACTATTATAATAATAATAATTATTATTATAATAATAATAATTATTATTATAATTATTATTATTACTATTACTATTACTATTACTATTATTATTATTATATTATTATAATTATTATTATTATTATATTATTATAATTATTATTATTATTATAATAATAATAATTATTATAATAATAATTATAATTATTATTATAATAATAATTATAATTATTATAATAATAATAATAATAATAATAATAATTATAATTATTATAATAATAATAATAATAATAATTATTATTATTATTATTCTATTACTATTACTATTACTATTACTATTACTATTACTATGTTTGAATAAGTCAATAGGTTAGTATTGTGACTAGCCTATTGGATAGGAATAGTTTATGTAAGATTATCTGCTTTAGTATTGTAATTGTAACCCTTTTCCAACTGAATGAATTATCACCATTCTCATCCAGGAGAAGGGGCTGGCTATTATGTTTCAACATGACAGATGCAAGGTTTATCACCCAGAGAAAGGACTGATCATGGATACGAAGATGGCTTTGAATCGAATGTTCAAACTACTAACACCCCACTTTTTCTAAAACTTAATTACAATTTTAAACCATAATTAACATAAACAAAGCAGCGGATAAACAACTTAAATAAGAATACTAGTGGCATGTCACCGGCACAACCACCACTCCGTGGTGATTGCACATGCTAAGGGTAGAACTAGAAACAAAGATTTAAATACTAACATCCATAATAAAAACTGAAAGTCATAAGGGGGAAAAAGACACCTCGAAGTCTACATCATCAAACGTCATCCACAACATAAGTCTAAAATCCGGTAAATAAAGTCATAACCAAAACATAAAGAGTTTAGACTTCTATAACTACTAGATTAGTCTAACTCGTTCACTTCTCAACGCTGGGCCCACTTGAAAGGGGTTTTACAAACAACACATAGACAAATAGGAAAACTCCCGTTAGCACGAAGTTAAGTATAACCACACTCAACCCTGTAAAGTACTATAGAATATACTTTGGAAAACATTTGATAACATTCATAATCAACAATCTCATCTCATAGGCAACTATAGCTACATCACAGACTTTCTATATGCTTGCAACCTATAATATCAACAGGCATGCTTCAATACAAATGACTTAACAACTTAAAGATTCCAACACATAAATATCACAATGAACTCATCGTAACGATCTCATGCTTACAAGCAATTTCATACTTATTAAACAATACGAAAACTATTGTCATGTTTTCAAGTTCTCATCATGCAAACTGGATATACAATACTTCAAAATGTAACTAAACAATCATGCTCGGTATACAATCTTGATTCATCTTTCTCATTATGCAATCTCATGCAATACTCTACTAAAATGAAATCTCGTGCAATACTATACTCAAATCCAATCTCGTGCAAAACTATAAATATACTCAAATGCAATCTCGTGCAAAACTATAAATATACTCAAATGCAATCTCGTGCAATACTATACTCAAATGCAATCTCGTGCAAAACTATAAATATACTCAAATGCAATCTCGTGCAATACTATACTCATACACTCGTTTATAAAATAGAATACTTTATGTGGAGGTCTCATTGAGTCATAAATGACTTGCTTTCTTTCTCTTGAGTCTCGTGACTCGATATCTTTCTTGCTCAAACTTTCTCATACTTCTCATTTCTCTTCTTGTGCGAGGCAGGTACTCCGCCGCAGCGAAGCCCTAGCGTACGGTGCAATCTCGTGCATCCGCCACATCCATAACTATGGAACCTCTTACTCGTGGGGAGGTAGGTCTTCACAAATCGTGAATGGACCTAACTGGCTCAGCAATCTAGCCGGCCACATACTCAACTCGCCCACAGAACCACTCTCTTGGTTCTTACTCTTTTTTTCTTGCTTGCTTTTTCTGTGGAATCAGGTATCGTACTTTTAGTGTGCACACCCCCTAACCAGCATTCCAAGCCCGGCGGGAAGTCTCCAACCTCATAACGTGGGAATACACCGCATTCCATATACTGGGACCGCAATGTCCATAAAATCATCCGAGAGGACATAGTCCAAACGGGTCCTCCAAAACCTCACCGAGATAGATAATACATAAATATATCTCTCATGCATGCAACAACTCAACAACTTCTCAATGCATCAGAATAATGATATACCACATGCTTATGGATTTTTGAAAGTAATACTTAGGCTCACGTTGGCCCCTTATGCATTTTTGAAATATGATGTATGTGAGATGCAAAATACTCTACAACATGCTCCAAATCCACGTATTTAATCCATAAAATTCTCAAGGATACAATATCATACTCGGTTTTCAACATAGCAAATTCTATATATTTCTATCAACAAAATATGCTTCAAATCCCATTGATCAAATATCACATTCTAGACATGCTTTCATAATAAATGATATTTTCAAAGTGATCATGCTTCTCTACTCAATACAAATATAACATCAGACAACAAGGCAAAACATTTCTCTTTCACAGTGAACTTCAAATACACATACTGTGTAGCAAAACCATTACTAAATCCATCATAACATGCTCGTTTTTAATCCAAAATCAACGAAGTCAAAGCCAAAACGTGCGTCGAGACGGCCCCGAGGTACCGAGCCATAAGGGCCCGTGACACCTGGCCCGAAACGACACGTAGCTGAGCCACAAGGGCCCGACCACTGCACAAAAACCTATCAGATCAATACTCAGGGACCTAGGGCGGGACTCCTCATGAGCCGCCCCATGTAAGCCGTTACATGGCCGGGCCTAGGCAACGGGCCTCTCCTAGGGCCATGTCCTAGGCCCGGTTGGCCCCGGCTCTAGCCGGCGGCCCTCCTGATGGGCCGCGGCTAGGGTCGCTGCTCTGATCTGGTTCACACTATGTGTGCACCAGATAGGTGTTTTCATCTGCAAAATGCATTCCAAGCATGTCCAAAACATTATCAACACTTCAAATACAAATACTAGATCACTTCCAAGCTCAAACACAACAAAAATCCACCATTCTACTCAATAAAATAGGCTTCACAGAGCCAAAATCAAAGAGGGAGTCCATGGGGTTATACCTTTGTAGATTCCCTCCTTTTTGTTGGGATTTCTCCTTCTTCCCAACTAGCTACACCCTCCTTCACCTCCTAGACAAGACAACCAACCAAAACAACAAGCCTTAAGAGCTAAGTTCTCAGAGATGGAAGATGGAATTCAAAGAAGCTAGGTGAAGAATGAAGAAATGAAACTTATTGTGTTTTCTTGCAAATGTTGGCTTGGGAAAGACAAGGAAGAGAATCAAAGAGGCTACATCTGATAACATTCCATTTTATAGGGCTCTAAACCCTAGGAGAATCAACAATGATTGGTGGAGGGCAAAAGTGTAATTTGCATTGGCTACAAGATGAGGCAGGAAAGGGTTTTGAATGTCTAGTGGTCCACCATGCTCCATGGACCAAGGGCTAGAAATGCTATTTTAAATACTTTGGGGTTGAAAATGAATTTTCTCAAAAAGTTTTCTAGATGAACACTTGTTTAAAGCTTTTTTGAATTCTCCCGGTTTCACTCAGATTGATTTCTCGATTTAAAACTTGGTACGCGAAGTACCCAAAAATTTAGGATTTTGGAATAAAATAAGTTGTGGTGTTGAATTAATTTAAAATGAGTCCAAAATAATTTATTCAAACACTAATTGATCGCAAAAATTTTTAATGGAGTGAAAATGACTATTCTGAAATTTCTTAAAATTGGATTTTTGAAATAAAATTTTGGGTTGTTACACTACATGTGGTAACTGCACCGCCTACCTGTTTCAGTACAATCACAGAAGCAAAAACTCAGTTTTGGCATTGCAGATGTAGGCACTTGAGTTATAATGATCTAAAGATACTTCAACAAAAGAATATGGCGAATGGCTTGCCGAAACTTGGTTCTTCATTAAGAATTTGCAAGGACTGTATGGTGGGAAAGCAACAACAGATGTCATTTCCAAAGAAAAGCATTTAGAGAGTAACACAAATTCTTCAATTGATTCATGTTGATATTTTTGGGCCAATCACACCGACTTCAAATAGTGGGAAAAGGTACTTGATTACTTTTATTGATGCCTTTAGCAAGTCTGGGTGTATTTTCATTTAGAAAAAAACAGAAGCCTTTGTCATTTCTAAGAGTTTTAAAGTTTGTGTTGAGAAAGAATCAGATGATAAGAGTATAAGTTGAGTATTTCCGTATTTTTGGGTGCATTTCTCATGTTCATGTATCTTATTCTAAAAGAACTAAACTAGATGATAAGAGTATAAGTTGTGTATTGTTAGGGGTTAACGAAGAGTCAAAAGCTTATAGACTCTATGATCCTAATTCAAAGAAAATTATAATAAGTAGGGATGTTGTGTTTGAAGAAGATAAGGCTTGGGATTGGGATCAGAAGTGTGAAAATGCTTGTGTGTGTGATTTGGAATGGGGAGATCAAGAAAATGATGTTGCTGAATCTGAAGAGAGGGACAACGTAGGCGAATATGAAATTGTTACAGATGTAACACCCCAGATTTTCGAAAATATTTTAAACTTATATAATAACGGTAATATCTTATTAATTCCCAAAACAGAGCATACTAAACATAAGTGTTTGGGGTGCTATGCCACATCTGAGCTGGAGAACTCAGATGCACTGGCTAAACTATCTAATTATCCTCAAAACAATGTCATACATCATTATGGCACGCAGGCCGAAAAGGAAGCTAACTATCTAAGCCTTGGGTTCTCTAGCGCGCTCCGGAGCTACTCATCTGTGCCTGAAAGCCAAATATATCTGTTCAGCGAATAATGCTGGTAACCCACTCCAACGTGTTAAAATACAATATAGGTATATATATATATATATATATATATATATATATATATATATATATATATATATATATATATATATATATATATATATATATATATATATATAGGAAAACCGTTTTGAAGCAGGAAGATATATACTTAGGAGACTCTAGCTTTAAAACCAGGAATAGACTTGATAAGTAGGGACAAGCACATTCAACAGTTATAATCGAACATATAAACACATCATCATATATCCTAAGGTCACAGGTTAATTTCATATCATTTATATCATCTTTCAATCAATATCTTTATCACATAAGCACTCTTTGGTGGCGCCACAGGACCAATCGCATGCCCATACATGAGGGTTAGCGCATATAGCGCTAACACGGCCCCGCAGCACCCTGCCTCATACCGTAGCATGAAGGGGTTGACCGCAGCCAACCAATTAGACCGTTGACGAGCTCAACGGCGGACCACAGCCCTACACACCGCTGACGAGCTCAGTCGGTGGACTGTGATCCTCTTTGTGGACTGCGACCCTACACACCGCTGACGAGCTCAGTCGGTGGATCGCAGCCCCTGTGAGACCGCTGACGAGCTCAGCGCCGGACCATAGTCCTACACACCGCTGACGAGCTCAGTCGGTGGATTATGATCCTCTTCTTGGACTACAGCCCTACACACCGCTGACGAGCTCAGTTGGTGGTCTGCAGCCCATGGACCACAGTCCTACACACCGCTGACAAGCTCAGTCGGTGGACTGTAGCCCATGTAGACCAATTTGACCGCAACCAATATTGGGGATTCATGCACATATAACATGTAGCTAGCAAGCACATGCAATTCACATTAACACATTGGGAGAGGGGAGAAAACGTATAAAGAAACTTATGCGTGGTCATCCACATACTAGGAAATATCCTAAGGGTCCATACATCTTTCACCTAGGTCCACGGGTTACCAATTCAACTAGCATGTAATACACAAGACTCTTTTATCCTACAAACGGTACCCGAAACATCAAACTAGACTTATGCACGATAAACGGAGTCCGTCGGGAAACCACGGGGGTAGGGGAACATCAAACGGGGAAGCCAACATCCCGAGGTGGGGAAATCCAGCGGGTGGAGGACCACCCACCGGCGGCAAGTCTCCGGGCAGCGGGTGCCCGGCGGGCAGGCGTCTGCCCGCTGCCGGGGACGTCAATTCGGGCAGCGGTTAGGTGGCGGGTCCCCCTACCCCCACCTATCCCCCACTGACTCTTTTTCAATATTTTGGTCCTGGGATCTTTCTTGGAACCCAAAACCATGTTTAGACACTTTTAAACACGAACGATGACACCACGTAGTTAAATAATGGATTGAAACCAAGAATCATATTGAACTTATCCTATCATGACTTCTAAACACAAATAACACCCGAACATGCGAAATCCCACCCAATTTTATCAAGAGTATCCCAATACGAAATTCTCAATTCAACCTAGGGCTCTAACCATATTCAAATCATCAAAATCATTGTTTATCTTTAAAATCAAGAACATCAAAATTTATCAAGAACATCACACAATCATCAAGATTATCTTATAATCATCAAGATCAACACATAAAATCATCTCATCCATCATCAAGATTATATCATCATCATAAAAGAATTTATCAAGACTCGAGCAATAGAGAAGAAGCCAAAGAAGAAGATTATAGCAAAGAAAATAGGTTTTGTTGAGACATGAGTTACCTCTTAGCCTTAATTAATCCTCCCTTGTCTATTAAGGTTCTTCTCTAAGATTTCCATCCGTTTGAACTCCCTAGGTTTGGTGGTGGGGAATCTCCCGGTAATATTTTCGTGTAATATAACTATGGGTGGTAAGGGTTCTAATTTCTTTCTAATCCTCTATTTATAGAATCAAGAATCCTAATCATAATTTGAATGGTAAAGGCCTACTTTCTTTATTCCTAATAGATGTATAGGTCTAGGATTCCTAATTAGAATTTGACTAGTAAAAGGTTTACTCTTTTTATTCCTAATGGGCTTAAGACTCTAGTTTAGGCAGGGGTCCACGATCCCTGGTGGACCTCATTAATTATTTAAAGAGAATCCTACCCAAATTAAATCCTTTTTAATTATTATTAACGGAATTAATTAAATAATTAATTCGGGATTGAAGGCCATAACACGGGGTGTTACAACAGATGTAGAGAAATCTGCCTCTGATGTCTCAACTAGTGTTGATCTTCCATGTACGAATGTACGGAGAAATAGGGTTCAACCAGCCTGGATGCGAGACTATGAAACTAGAGAAGGGCTTTCCGAATATGAAAATGAAGCTTGTCTTGTCATGCCTGCAACTAATGATCCTGTGTTGTTTGATGAAGTTATCAAAAGTGAAAAGTTAGGAGAGTAATGGAGGCAATATAGAAAAATGATACATGGGAATTGAAAGAATTACCAAAAGGAGCAAAGAATATAGGAGTAAAGTGGGTTTATAATTCCAAGTTTAATGAGATTGGAAAGGTGGATAAATACAAGGCCAGACTTGTAGTGAAGGGATACTCACAGCAGTATAGAGTTTACTACACTGAGGTATTTGCACCTGTTGTGCATATGGAAACAATTAGGATAGTTGTGACATTTGCATCTCAAAAAGGATGGACTACCTACCAATTGGTCGTGAAATCAGCTTTTTTTGCATGGTGAATTATCAGAGAATGTCTTTGTGGAGTAGCCAAGTGGTTATGTTCAACAGGGAAATGAGGAAAAAGTGTATAATCTGGAAAAAAAAACACTTTATGGGTTCAAGCAAGCTCCACGTGCTTGGTACAGCCGCATATATGCTTATTTCAGCAAAGAAAGTTTTGAAAAATGCGATTATGACCATAAAAAGGCAGAGAGATAAGGTGGTGATTGTCAGTTTATATGATGATGATCTTATTTTCTATAGTAATGATGAACTGTTGTTAATCGCATTTAAGAATTCCATGAAGAATGAATTAGACATGACAAATCTTGGGAGAATGAGGTATTTTCTTGGTCTTGAAGTCTTGCAAAGGTTTGATGGCATTTTTATCAATCAAAATAAATATGCATGAGGTGTTGAAGCGTTTTGGAATGTATAATTGTAATTCTGTCCATAATCCAATTATTCCTATATTTAAACCAACGAAAGATGAATGAGGAGTTGTTGTGGATAAGACATATTACAAGCAAGTAATAGGCAGCCTCATATATCTTACTGCAACATGACCAGATATGATGTTTGTAGTAAGTCTTGCAAGTAGATATATGGAAATTCCGACTCAGCTACACTTGCAGGTGGTGAAACGAGTTTTGAGATACTTAAAGGGCACTACTGAGTTTGGAATTTTCTACAAGAAGGGAGGAGGTGATGAACTTGTTGCTTATACTGGCAGTGATTATGCAGTAGATAGCCAGATACAGATGACAGAAAGAGTACTTCCGGTTATGTAGTCTTATTAGGCTCAGGTGCAATTTCATGGTCTTCGAAAAAGCAACCAGTAGTGAGTCTGTCCACTACAGAAGCTGAATTTATTGCTACTTCATCACGTGCATGCCAAGCAATTTTGTTAAGAAGGGTGCTGTCCAAATTGGACCATAGTCTTGACAAATTAACCACTATTTTTTGTAATAGTAGCTCAGCAATCAAGCTTTCCAAAAATCCAGTGATGCACAGTCGAAGCAAGCACATTGATGTACGTTTTCATTTCCTTCGAGAGTTAACAAAAGATGGCAACGTTGAGCTGGTGCATTGTGATTCACAAGATCAAGTGGCAGATGTGATAACCAAACCTCTTAAAGTTGATCGGTTCTGCAAATTGAGAAAACTCATGGTTGTCTACGCTGAAGCTGGTATAAACTGAATGTTAGAGCATTTAGTTTAAGGGAGGAATTGTTGGGATTTGCTTAAAATCGGTGAAGTTTAGTTAATAAATTTCATTTGATTTATTCAAAGTAGTTGAAGTAATGGACTCCTTTTCTTTCTCTTTCTGTTATGTTGTACGACTTTATAAAGCCATTGTCTGCATTCAATAAGATTGAGCAATTTGTCCCAGTTTCTTTTGTCATTTCTCTCTATCAAAGCTTATTCTTAACACCAAATCCTTGATTTGTACTTCCACGAACCATATGGTAAAGGTTGTTTCTCTATTAGTGTATAAGCACACTTTGGTTAAAAAAGACTCATTCTACTTATCACCAATTTGTCTTGTGTATTGATTTGTAGGTGTCAAACAAGTTGACTTGTGCCTAATGGCTCTTTTAATCCATCCTCGTATGACTTCCTTCCGTGATACATTCCTTTTGCCTCGAAAGAGCATAAACTTTATATCCTCTGCACGTGTGAATGTAGAGAGTATGCTTGAGTCTTTTGCTTGTAGCCCTTTGTTTATCCAATTTCATTTGAAATACTTTTTCCGACCACACTCCTTTCGAACATACTTTTTTTCTTGCTTCTTTCCAACAGAGATTCCTCGAAAATGTTTCCTTCCAAGAAGACATCTTCTGTTGGAAATTTATATAGTAATGAAGATTAATGTTTTCAGATGGACTACCATGAAAGCTTAAATAATATTTGGAGTTGTGGAGTTATAAATATTATTTTAGTTTGGTATAAAGTTAATTGAAATACAGCAGGTGGAGAATGAGTTTGCCGGAAGGGCTTTGACGGAAGGCTTTGTCTATTTTCCAATATTGAAAATTGTTTCAGTTGGAGCTTTGTCCATTTTCCAATATTGGAATATGTTTCAGTTGGAGCTTTATCCATTTTCCAATATTGAAAATTGTTTCAGTTGGAGAATGAATATACAGCTCGTGAGCTTTCAAACTTCCCAAACTTACATGCAAAATTGTGCTAGTAATTATAATATATAAATATATTATTCTTGCACAGTTATTGCATGCAGTTCGTAACCTTACAAAGGTTCATAATTACGTATATATTCATGTTGAACATGATTTATGTAATTTATTTTCTCTTATGATAAATATATCATTTAAGATATATTTTTGGAAGTTGGAATTTTAAACTACTGGTAACTTCTATGTAACCTCTCCTAACCATCAAAATATTTTATATAAATATTTGGAGAGACATCTGAAAGATACATAAAAAATTAACAGGCAATTTGAGAGGCAATCATCTTGCAGGAAACTGAGATATTTCACAGTCTTACAATTCTACAGGAAATTCTCAAACAAAGCAACTTGAGAATTTCATTCATTTTCTTGTAACCCATAAGATTAAATCTTGAACCTTGTTGCTTTTGTAGAGAGAGATTTAAAGCTTATAGGAAAGTGATTACACGCCTGAAGATATCAAATGATCCATTTTTTGTTCTCTGTTCTCTTCTGTATTTTTGGTGCATCTCAAATGTATTACAGAATACAAGCATTTTTTCCAACATCTTCCGAGCGAATTCCTTTCGATAGGAACGAAGGTTCTAAATGATTTACAACTACAGGGTTTGAGGAGTCTACAAAGGCTATACAAGATACTAGTATTATCAAAATCTATAAACAATTATTCTTAACAAATATCAAGGAAGCATTAACTCAATCGAGTTGGCAACCTGCAATGATTGGACAAGTGGATGGACTTAAAGCTTAACTTGTTGCTAAAGGATATACACGTGTATTTTTCATTGACTACACATATACTTTCTCACTAGTACCCAAGATCACCTATGTCCACCTCTTTTTCTCAATGGCAGCTAATCACCACTAGCCATTGTATCAATTGGATATAAAAAATGCTTTCATACATGGTGATTTGAAAGAGGAAGTATATATGGAGCAACCACTGGGATTTGTAACCAAGTCATGAACTAATGTAGTCTAGCACCTCACACGTTTTTTCTATGGGTTGAAGAAATCTCCATGTGCTTGGTTTGGGAGGTGTAGTGATGTTGTCCAACAATTTGACATGATTCAAAAAAAGTGTGATCATTTTCTCTTCTATAAACATTTATATGGAAAAGCATATATCTTGTGGTTTATGTAGATGACATTGTTATCACAGTGACTGATGTAGAAGGAATAATTAGCTTAAGAAACATTTGCTTCAAAATTTTGAGACAAAAATATCTTGAAAAATTGAAGTATTTAATTGGTATTGAAGTTGCTCAATCCAAACAAGGTATATATCGTTTGGATATTCTTGAAGAAACTAGTATGCCAAAAAACAAGCCAGATGACACACCAATGAATTTAAATGTCAAACTTCTAGGACAGGGGGAGCCTTTATCCAATCCAAGTAGATACCATAGATTAGTTGGCAAGTTAGTGTACTTGACTATCGGTCGTCTGGATATATCCTTTGTTGTGAGTGTAATTAGTCAATTTCTACAAGAACCATATCGAAGTCATTAGGATGCAACCATTAGAATTTTTAAGATTAGATATATGAAAAGATTTTCAGGTACATGGCTGCTTTAAAAGGATCATGGACATACAAAAATTGGTAGTTATTATACATACTAGTTTTTTAAGCGCATTGCGCGATTGGGATAATGCCCAATTTTTTTTTACATAAGTACTTTAAAGTATATCAAGGCAAGATTATATTGAAATTGTTCATGCATAGATAATTGAATGTTAAATTTGCGTATTTAAATAGGCAATTCTAAGTTTACAAATGCAAGATAATATAGTCAAGATTGATTATAATTGTCAATAAAATAATTGTATAGGTATGGTTGAAACCAAATACGGGACATAAGGGAGAGCAAATAAAAATTAGGGCATAAAATATTAAATATATACTAATATTGAAGAGCTAACTGTTGATTGCCAAATAAGGACATTGCGAGATAGTTTCCTACTTCAATTTGTTGTGTGATTTGAATACTGTTTTTGTCAATAAATCTTCCAAAGTAGTTAATATGATTGGCTTAATTTTTATTTTATTTTATTTTTTTAAAACTATTATTATTATTATTATTATTATTATTATTATTACTAAATATATGTATACCTTATGTCATTTTACATGTTAATTTAAACAACTAATTTTTTCAAATATCTTTTTACCAACTGTTGATATAATTCGCTTGTCAAATTCGCTAATATAATTCGCTAACGCTAACTGCTAATTGTTGATTGTCAAACAAGGACATTGCGAGGTAGTTCTCACTTCAATTTGTTGTATGATTTGAATACTCTCTTTGTCAACAAATCCCTCAAGTAGTTAATATGATTGGCTTTATTAATTATATTTTTTAATTTTTCATGGTATTAATAAAATACTTGGTAAATAAATATATAACATTATTTTGTATTATAACTTTGATATTTAATTAAAAAATAGCGCACAAAAAAGATAATAGACAATGTAGTGAATATAATCAATTGATGAATTTGAATATAAAGAATTTTTACATTTGAGAAATATAAAGACAATATAACTAATAAAATTATTTCTCTTAATTAATTTATTGATAATGAATAATTTTTTTTTTTTAATAAAGACATTGTAGGGACATTGTAGCGAATATAATTTATTGATGAATTTGAATGTAAAGAATTTTTATATTGAAGAAAAATAAATAGAATATAACTAATGAAATTATTTCTCTTATTTAATTTATTGATAATGAAATTTTTTTTTGAATAAAGACATTGTAAACACATAATTCTAAATTAAAGAAATGCATATGCATTATTTTTTGTTGTAGCTATTAAATTATTATTTAATTTAATAAGAGTAAAATAAAGTACTAATTATGCCAACTTTGATTGGGATGGGGTTCGAACCTAAGACCTTTCTTATTGAAATCAATGAGTAAGTTAACGGTGAACTAACAGAAATTAACAGAAAAGATAATATTTAACGGAAAAGTTAACGGATAATCATATTCATTAAGGATAAATTAGGAAATCTTAAGGAAAAATTAAAATCTGATCAATTTGAGCCATTCATTTGATTAAAAAATTTGACCGCCATTTTTTCTACCCATTATAGGTCTAACTCTCTTGGGCTCTTATTAGTATATATATAGTAGATAGATAGTAGATGTAGATTGCGCGGGATGCCCTTGGGATTGGAAATCAACATCATAATATATATTGTATTCTATTTGGAGGGAATCTTGTTTCTTGAAAAAGCAAGAAACAAGATGTGGTTGCATGCTCATGTGTAGAAGTAGAATACAAAGCACTTGAAATCTGTGAGCTAATTTGAGTTAAGCATCTTCTCACATAAATCAATTTCTATAAACTTGGTCCTATGAAATTAATTTGTGATAATCAAGCAGCTTTGTATCCAATCCCCTCTTCTATAAAAGAACCAAACATATTGAGGTTGATTGTCACTTTATACGAGAAAATGTTGCATCGAAAAACATAATTACCCCATAGGTCAGATGATCAACTTGCTAATATTTTCACTAAATCTCTTTGTGGACCTAGTATTGAATACATTTGTAACAAATGTGAAGCATTTGATCTATATGCTCTAGCTTGAGGAGGAATGTTAGAAGATATCTATCTAAGATATCTTTCTTGAATAGCCCTATTTCTGAGCAAACTTACAGTAAGTACCAAGAAATTAAGTTACTTACTTAAGTTACTTAGTACTTACTATAGCAGTAGTTACCTTGGGTGAACAAGTATTTATTATGCATCTTCCCAATGTCCTCTTTAATTTGTATGCCTCAGTATAATATGAAGTATTATCTACAATTTTAATAATCTACAATTTTAATAAGAGCCAATAATGTTAAATCCTTAACTGGAATAAAAAAAAATGCCGGTCCTAATTGTTTCTTAAAATGAATGGTTCATAGTATTTTGATTTTAATATTTCTTAATGATTTTTCTTATTTACCCTTTATTATATTATTTTCTTCCCTTAAATAACCTTATATTCCGTTAGTATAAACTTTCTTAACGGAATATTCCGTTAACTATTTATTATTATTAACTTACTCATTAATTTATATAAGAAAGATCTTAGGGTTGAACCACATCCCAATTAGAGTTGGCATAATTGTTAAACATATACTACGAATATGTTATAAAGTATTAAAAATATAATATAAAATTTAATATAAACTTTGGTCAAATAATTAGTTCATCTAAATACATAGCATTCAATGATTATAAACTAGGAACTTTAAAAATCATTTGATTTTCTTTCATTTTAAAAAAATAAATTTAAGTTAAGTTTTTTTTTCGTTTAATTAATCTTATTTTGATTATTGAGAACAAAACTTAATATTTTAATTATGATTTTATCAATGCATGAAAACTTCTAAAAATTTGAAATTTATAAGTTAATTTTTACTATATTATTATAACAATATATATTGTAACTTTATATTTTGAATTATTTATTACCATCCTCTATTGATAGTAATTGTCATTGACAAACTCTCAAAACAATTTGTCTCAACAATAAGTGGAAATAAAAATCAATGATTTCATTATTGTGGATGAAAAGTATGTAGGCCACTTTATTGCTCTTATTAAATTAAAAAATAAATAAATTAGTAGCTACAACAAAAAATAATACATATGTATTTAATTAATTTAGAATTAAATGTCTATAATATCTTTATTTAAAATGAATTTTTCGTTATAAAAAAAATTAAAAAGAGATATAATTTCATTAGTTATATTATCTTTATTTTATACAATTCAAAGATTCTTTACCTTCAAATTTATTATATTCACTACATTATCTATTGTCTTCTTTTTACATTATCTTGTAATTAAATATCAAAGTTATAATACAAAATATGTTATATATATATATATATATATATATATATATATATATATATATATATATATATATATATATATATATATATTTATTTATTTATTTATTTATTTATTTATTTATTTACCAAGTATTTTATACAAATATAATAAATATTAATATTTTGTTCAATACGTTCACATGATAACCTATGACACACATCTCACAACACATGAAAAATGTAGGGAAAATTAAACTATCACTATCAAATATCAGCATGTGCTTGTAAGATAAAGAGTTTATAGCACAACTAAAATCACAGTCATATACACAACAAGGCAAATATAAAGCTTCTTACACCATAATCTCATTACATGATGAATCCCTCTATATGCTACCAACAATAACATAATTGCACATGACATTCTACCAATAACAAAGAAAAAAAAACATGTATTGAAGATGAAGACAATGACAATGCTACCCAAATGAGAATTAGAGAAATTTAAGCCAAAAATTGTATTTATTTACAAAGTTGCAAACATTTATTTTGGAATAAGGTCCAAATTGGCCGTTGAACGTAACATGAAAATACAATTAGGCCACTGAGCACTCCAAAAAGTGCAATTAAGCCACTGAACACTCCAAATGTATGCAATTTCACCGGATAGCATGTTACCATCAATTTTAACAGGTTACTTACTTACGTGACAGTTGAGTTGGCATTTTAAATAATTTTTAATAATAATTTTTTAAAAAAATTGAAAAAATTTAAATAAAAATAAAACAGACGGCCACCCCGTCGTTTTTTTAATTTATTTTTTTATTTATTTGTTTTAATTTTTTTTAATTTTTTAAAAATTTATTAAAAATGCCAACTCAGCTGCCATGTAAGCAGGTAACCTGCTAAAATTGATGGTAACCTGCTATCAGGTGAAATTGCATACATTTGGAGTGTTCAGTGGTCTAATTGCACTTTTTTTTTTTTTTCGTTCAGTGATCTAATTGCATTTTCAGGTTACGTTTAGTGGCCAATTTAAACCTTATTCCATTTATTTTTGTGACAGATATATATAATCAATCTCTCATATATTATCTTGCATTTATATACTTTAAATTACTGATTTAAATAAATAAATTCAACATTTATTTACCTATGCATTAACATCTTCTATAGAATCATTGGGCATTATCCCAATCGCGCAAAGCGCGCGTAAAAAAACTAGTAACTCAATAAGATCCAAAGGCGTATCCGAGGAAGAACAATGGGGCAGTTGCCCCTTTCCCCAACCCTATATATATATATATATATATATATATATATATATATATATATATATATATATATATTGGTAGGGAATATCCCGACCGACATAGCTTCACCACGACCGAGATGCCTTTGTCCTTTTCTCTTTGTCTTTGCAGGTAAACAGGTCGGGCTCCTTGTGAAGAACCCGGTCGGGGTCCGACCGGGAGTTGCCCGAACGATGATGTCAACCACCGAGCGGTAGCCCTTTGGCGAGAGAGCTGACGAAGGACACGTGACGGCTCTCTACATCGACAGGCAGGGTACCCGGGAGGATGACAAGTGGTGGCTACGTGGAGGACATGCCGAACGGCTGGAATCCTATCCCCGGCATAGCGGCTATAAATACCCACAGTAGCTACAGTGTAAAGGACTTTTGGACGATCGATAGGTTGTTGTTAGAGAATCCCGACCGCACTCAGTCGGTACTCAGAGCAACCAAGTAGATTGTACTTAGGGCCTTTACCGTGATCAATAAAGTCTTTTATTTGCTTTAAACGGTCTCGGGTATTTTATATTGCTTGCGTATAATTAGCAGTATCATTTTGGCGCCGTCTGTGGGGACCTGTGCAACAAAGCTACGTCTTGACGAGCACTCGGCCTCTTTACAACAATGTATCCGTGGGCATACAACAATTTCGCCGACGACCAGGCGGATGCGGCGAGCTCCTCCGACCACTATGCTACCCAACAGCAGGGTCAGACGATGGACCTCAACCTCAACCTCTCGCCACCGCATCCATCAAACACATACCCGGTCGCCCAACAGCCGGTGAATTACATACAACCGGGATATCAGACGCCCGGTCAGCAATACCCGCAACCAATGATGTATCCCGGTCAGTATCCGTACCCGATCCCACCTCAACCGTATGGGTATTGGCCAGGCCAACCGATGTATTATACTCCTCCGGTTGGTTACCCACCGTTCACGCCTGCGTACACGGCTCCAGCCGCCGCCCCTCCAGTATACCCGGCCGTTCAAGCAGAGCCGCAGCATCAGCCCACTTCCCGGGCTCGACGCTCGGCTCGTTCGCGGTTGGGGTCGGGGGGTGCTGTTGCGATGGAGGCACCACGGCAGGCTCAGCAAGCAGAAGAGATTCTCGCCCGAGCGGAGGATCCTGAAGAAGTCGCCCGAGCGGTAGCTTTTGACCGTCTTCGACCAGAAATGCGGCAAAGATTGGGACCCCAAGATCCGAATCGCCAACCGGAAGACGTGCACATGCAGGATGCTAGTCAGGAGGCTTCATCCGGGCATAGCGGGTCGAGATCACACCGACGGCGACGTGCTCGGGAAACAGCCCAAGCCGTCCAAACCGCCGAGCTCAGCGAAACCCGAGGATTGCTCTACAACCTCTAGGCTGAAGTTGCGCAACTCAGGAATGCGTACCCTGCAACGCCCCCGGTCAACCAATCGACCCTGCACCAGACGCCTTTCACAGCAGCAGTAATGGCCCAGCCTTACCCGCTTGACTTAAAGGTCTCTGGAGAGAAGAGTTATGACGGACGGGCAGATCCTGAGGCCCACGTGAATGATTTTTTCAGCAACATGATGCTGAAGGGCGTTTCGGACGCCGTGATGTGTAGGGCCTTCTACTCGACCCTCACCGGTCGGGCAGCAGAGTGGTTCCGAACCCTGCAACCGGGGTCGATCGATAAATTTGAGACCCTGGCGATCAAATTTGTAAGGAAGTTCATCACTTCCAAAGTGGTGAGAAAGTCCTACATGTATCTTGAGAAGGCCAAGCAGCTAGAAGGGGAAAGCTTGACCGATTTCCTCATCAAATGGAAAGCAGCGGTCGGGGAGGTCGAGCCCATGGACGATGCGACTCCTATCCACATGCTTCACATCTCCCTCCGGGCGGGACATTTGTATCAAGACTTCATCCTACACCCCCCGACCACTTATGAGGAGGCCCTTCGGAGGGTCACTGATTATGCCAACGCTGGCGAGGCGAATGCCGTCAAGCGCTTGCAGGAGGTCGGTTCTTCGTCCCGTAAACCGGCCGGCCGGGCGGAACATCGATCGGGAGACGACAATCCCCGACCCCGCACCAGGCCCGGCGAGTTTACGGCTTTGAACCGATCCGCAACGGAGGCCATGCAGTATGCCCAGTCCTGCAATCTCATCAAACTCCCCCATCCCGATCGAGACGGCCCTGACAAGAGTAAGCACTGTGCTTATCATCGATGTGCCGGCTATGACACAGAGGAGTGTACCCACTTGCGCCAATTGTTGGAAGATCTGCTCAACCTGGGAAAATTGGACAAGTGTGTGGGGAAGAGAGAGGACAGCAAGAAGAATACCGATCGGAGGGATCACAGGCGTTCTCATCACCGCTCCGATCGGTCAGGTCAGGACCGAAGAGATGATCGAAGGGACGATCGTCATGATGACCGACGGGACCCTGACCCTCCGTCTGGTAGCCGCCCGTCCGGAAAGCCTACCATCCATGTCATTTTTGGTGGGCTGGAAGACGCATCCCGGCCGAGGACTAATTGCCCGGTCGCAATAGTGGATTCCCGAGAGACCGGCAAAAGGCAGAAAATGGAACCCATAACCTTCACCCTCGAGGACCAACCTATCAGCAGTGACCACGGCATGGAGGCGCTCGTGGTCACGATTGACGTTGAGGGGACGGACGTCCAGAGGGTTATGGTCGATACGGGCAGCAGCGTGAACGTCCTATACTTGGACGTCTTTGAGAAGCTTGGCCTCGACAGGAAGGAGCTGACTCCGGTCGGTGTACCACTGTCGGGATTTACCGGGGCCCTTATTTACCCCGAGGGAAAGATAACGCTCCCGGTTGAGATCGGCGCACCTCCAAAGTCGATCACAACGGAGCTGGAATTTGTTGTGGTCAACCTTCATTGCGTCCACAACATAATCTTGGGCCGACCCGCCATTATGAAGATCGGAGGGATAATTTCTATGCCCCACCTGTGCATGAAATTCCCCACCCCTAATGGGGTCGGCGTGGTCCGTGGCGATGTCCAATCCGCCCGGAAGTGTTACACCCGAGCGGTCAATAGACGTGACTCCGGTCCATCTTCCCGGGTGAACACCATAGCCAAAGAGGAGGCTAAGGTACGGAAGGAGCAGCCTGAGCCTTCCGAAGAAATAGAAGAAGTTCCCCTATCCGAGGACCGCCTGGATAGGAAGATTAAGATTGGCCGAGCCCTCACCCCCGAGCTTCGAGCAGAAGTTTTGGCCATACTCCGGGAGTATGCTGATATCTTTGCGTGGGGGCCCGAAGACATGCCCGGGATCGATCGGTCGGTCATCTGTCACAAGTTAACCGTCGATCCCGCAGCAAAGCCGGTCGTGCAGAAGACACGACACCTTTCCTCCGATCGCCGCGAATTTGTCAGAGAAGAAGTCAAAAAGATGGCGGCGATCGAGCACATCCGTCCGGTGGTCTATCCCGAGTGGGTGGCAAATATCGTTCTTGTTCCTAAGCCCCCAGCATGGAGGATGTGCATCGATTTTACGGACCTCAACAAGGCCTGTCCGCTCGACCCGTATCCTCTACCGAGCATTCACCAGATGGTCGACGAGACGGCCGGGGCCGAATTAATGAGCTTCATGGATGCCTTCAAGGGGTACCATCAGATCATGATGCACCATGAAGACGAGAGCAAGACAGCCTTCGTGACCCCGGACGGGCTGTATTGTTACCGAGTGATGCCGTTCGGCCTGCGGAACGCAGGAGCGACCTATCAGAGGATGGTCAACATGCTCTTTGCCGATCTATTGGGCCGAACGATGGAAGCTTACATCGATGATATGCTGGTCAAGAGTCGGGACCGATCCGACCACACTCGAGACCTCCGGGAGTGCTTCCAGATCATGAGGAAGTACCAGTTACGGTTGAACCCGACCAAGTGCACATTCGCGGTTCAAACCGGCAAGTTCCTCGGCTATATGATGACCAAGAGAGGAATTGAGCCCAACCCGGCCAAAGTAAAAGCGATTCTGGACATGCAACCACCTTCCACCGTTCGGGAAGTCCAGCAATTGACCGGTCGGTTGGCAGCCCTCAGCCGGTTCCTCTCCAAGTTAGCCGAGCGCGCTTTACCTTTTTTCAAGGTATTGCGGAAGGTTAATGGATTCGTCTGGGATGAAGAATGCCGAGCGGCTTTTGATGAGCTGAAGGAATATCTCATGTCACCGATCGTGCTCTCAAAGCCCGAGCTCGGAGAAGAGCTAGACGTGTACCTCGCCGTCTCCGATCGTGCAGTAAGCGCAGTGTTGTGCCGGACCGATCTGGAAGGGGTCCAGCGACCGGTACTCCCGGCTGGAGAAGGTCGTCTACGCCTTATACATTGCCGCGAAGAAGTTAGCTCCCTATTTCCAAGGTCGAGTAATTCGCGTGTTGACCGATCAACCGATCGGGCCAGTCCTCCGAACTGCCTCATCATCAGGTCGTCTAGTCAAGTGGGCGTTAATGCTGACCCAATATGCGATCGAATACCGACCAAGACCAGCTATCAAAGGTCAGGCCCTTGCTGATTTCTTGGTCGAGTGCACCGCCCGGGATACCCGACCTCCCGAGGTTGCGGATCCCGAGGCCGAGTGGTGGTCGTTGGCTACTGATGGGTCAAGTAGCAAGAAGGGAGCAGGAGGAGGAGTGGTGGTCACGAGCCCAGAAGGATTCAAAGTCTATTTTGCTCTAATGTACCAGTTCCACCCGACCAATAACGAAGCCGAGTACGAAGCATTTGTTAATGGCTTACAGTGCGCTCGGGACTTGGGGGCTGAATACATCCGAGCTCAGACAGATTCCGCGCTCGTGGTCGGGCAAGTTCTCGGGGATTATGAAGTCAATGGAGAGCGTCTGCAGCTTTACCGAGATCTTGCCATGGAGAAGCTCGCTCAGTTCCGGGGGTATACCGTCCGACACATACCCCGATTGGATAATGCCGACGCAGATATCTTATCTAAATTGGCTCAAGACGCCCCGGAGCACATGTCGAAAATAGCTCGGATTTTGGTGATCCCGAGACACAGCATCCATCGCCTACCGGTCAATCCGATCCAACCGGTAGAAGATAATTGGATCACCGATCTGAAGGAGTTCCTCGAGCACGGTCGACTTCCAGACGACCCCCAGCGTGCTCGAAAAGCCAAGTTGAGAGCCCCGAGGTTCCAAGTTTTGAACTGCCGTCTCTATAGGCGTTCATATGGAGGCCCTCTCATGCGTTGCTTGACCGCATTTGAGGCCGATTTAGTCATGAAGGAACTCCACTCGGGAATTTGATCCTCACATCAAGGAGGCCGATCCCTGGCCCGTCGTATCATGCTGATCGGGTACTATTGGCCGTCCCTCCAGCTAGACTGTGAAAAGTTAGCTCGGGAATGTGAGACGTGCCAACTGTTCGCCCGGATGCCTGGACGACCGGCAACCTTCTACCAGCCAGTCACGACCGCCATTCCTTTCGCTAGGTGGGGGGTGGACATCTTGGGCCCTTTCCCTCAGCTCTCTGGTCGTAGAAGGTTCGTGATCGTCGCCATTGATTATTTCTCCAGGTGGATAGAAGCCGAGCCCTTAGCCACGATCACCTCTCAGCAATGTGCTCGTTTTCTTTGGCGAAATGTGATTTCCCGCTTTGGTGTACCCGTGCATCTCATCAGCGACAACGGCCGCCAATTCGTAAGCCAGTATTTCCAGAACTTTTTGGCCACGATCGGGACAACTCACGTCCGGTCATCGGTGGCTTACCCGCAGGGAAACGGTCAAGTGGAGAACGCGAACCGGACGATTTTGGAAGGTCTGAAAAAGAAGTTACACTCGGCCGGTCGTAGTTGGGCCGATGAGTTGCCATATGTCTTATGGACTTATCGGACGACCCCGAGGGAAGCTACTCTGGAGACCCCTTTCGCCCTGGTTTATGGAGCTGAAGCCCGACTCCCGATCGAGGCTTGGATCCCGACCGATCGAGAGAGAACCTACAATGCGGAGGAAAATGAACATGCGATGGCCGTGGATCTTGATGGGGTCGAGGAAAAACGAGAGCTAGCAGCCCGGCGGATGGCCGAATACCAGAAGCGTGTCAAAAGTTCGAAGGACGTTCGGGTCAATCCTCGCTATTTTCAAGTGGGGGATTACGTTCTACGACGAAGGGAGGCCAGTCAACCTTTAGAGGGCGGAAAACTAGCTCAGAACTGGGAAGGGCCGTATATCATTAGCGCGGTCATACGGCCGGGCACGTACCGACTGGAGACGACAACCGGTCGGGTAATCGAGGGGACTTGGAATTTCGAGCACCTCGTTATGTTTAGGCATTAAGCCTATTCTTTGTAACTTTTGACGAAGTGGGGGCTTGTCCTGCGAGTAGGTCCCGGTCGTCGGTTGTAATTAAGCTTTATGATTGTAAATATTTGTTTAACCGCCTGCGAGCGGGAAGGTTTTAATGTATATACGATCGGTGATTGCTCGACCGCTTGCATGCGGTGGCCCGGTCGGTTATTTCCTCTACCTTCGGTGCACGCAGATCAATTCATATCCAAGTTACATCGACCGGGCGAATCAGTCAAATGCGCTCCACATCGGCGGACATGCGAGTCACGCCACTGATCGGGGAAGCCAGGAGCACACAGCATAATTCCCCGATCTGATCACCTCTTGTCCACTATTGCACTCACTCGTGCCATGAGAGCACAATAGTGTGGGGGCTGGGATAAGGGAGTGTCCGTAGGCCCATCGCTCGGGAAAACTCGGCTATCGGGGGCTTACCTATTTTCAAAATTTCGTCAAGGCCTGAAGATCGGGTAAACCTGATCGGGTTGGCCAATTTGACGTTGACTTAAGTCCGTTGTTCGGAGATAACCTGGACGTAGAGGCTTGGGTAACAAGATTTCTGACAAGGCCTGGAGATCGGGTAAACCCGATCAGGTTGGCCAGTTGGACGTCGAAATCTCGAGCGTCGAGCGGGTCGAGTAATGCAGGACCGGGCCAAAAGGCCATGAGGTCGAGCATTAAGGGTCGGCCTGTGCATGAACAAAAATAAAGATACAGAAAGAGGGACGAGCGACGCAAGTTTAACAAAAGATGAATTTCATTGATTTAAAGGAGTGCCCGGTACAAATTCGGGACCGGGCTCCCGATTGATGTCACTTGCAAAAGAAGCAGAATTAAAAACTACTCTACTTCTTCGCCTCGGCATCGCCCTTCCTCGGCGTTTCCTCCCCGCTCGGGCCGGCTTCAGCCCCACTCGCCACGGCCCGATCCTTTGGATCAAAAGGTGCTGGCCCCGGGTCGGCTACTTCGTCGGGGAGGGTGGTCAAGACCAACTGCAGATCATCCCCTTCAAGGGCTTGCTCCATGATCTTCTTGGTCTGATCACGCATTTTTCGCTGACCGGTTTTGTAAGCCCACCGGCCAAACGTCCATATCAGCTTCTCCCCGACCTCTGTGCCTCGAACGGACTGGAGAAAGCGAGCGCCCGATTTGGTGTCTTGGAAAAGATGCTGGGCGAGTTTATCCGGGTCGTTCTGGCGAGCCTTGAGCTCGGCTGCCTCCCCGATCGCCTGTTGGGCGACCTGCTCGGAGAGGTCCCGCTCAGCTTTGACCTTCTTTAGCTGAGCCTCCAGATCCCGGATCTCCTGTAGCCGCCGGTTGGCGACCTTCTTCAAGGCCTCAGCTTCGTTGGCCTGAAGGGCCCGTTGTTGAAGAAACTGGGCCGCTCGGGAGATCTGCATATATGAATGACCGTGTTAGCCGGACAGCGGTACTCAGCCAAGTCGTAGCCGGAAGGAAAATACGCTTACCTCAGCCAAGTCGTAGCCAATCTTCTCGGCTACCTGGCTCGGGGTCAGCTTGGAGAAGTCCTCCTTGGCCGACCCGGCGTTCCCGATCCGAGCAAGGATCGAAGATCCGCCTCTGCTGCCCCCACCCGATGGGGTCGGGCTGTGTTGTTCCCGGCGCCGCTTCAAGGCCCCGGTCTCTGAGGTGGTCTTCTCTGCCACCTTCTCTTTCCCCTTCCCGACCGCCACTCGGGAGACCAGGACCTCTGAGGCGTCCACCACGAAACCTTCGGTCGTGGTGATGGTCGACGCCCCAATGGGTCGGGCAACCGGGACCTCCTTTTCCCCGGCCGGCTTGGCTTGGCCCTTCTTTTTGCCAAGGGAAATCTTGGCCACCGGGCGCACCGGGACATCCTCATCTCCGAAACCGGCCATTCCTGCAAAACAAAACAAAGTAGGTTAGGTCGAGCTAAAGGCCCAGTCGGGCTTTCGAGTTCGGAGAAAAAGGGCTAATGTCACACCTTTGCCCTTTCGTTTGCCCCGAGCGGGCATCTTTGCGATCGTAACGCCCCGGGGCTCGGGCTTGTACTTATAACGTATATTATATACGGGCTCGGGCAAGTTAGCCGCTTCGAGGGACTCGTGCGTCATGAAAATGTGGTACTCGTAAATCTCGCCCGAGATTTTGGTGACGGCGTCGATGAGGGCCTGGGTCTCGATTGGGATGACTTGTCTTCGGAAACGCTGGCTCCAGACCCTCTCGACCGGCAGGATCCACGGATCGTACTTCACTGAGAAGATCCGGTTTTTCCAACCCCGGTTGTTCCCGGGCAGCCCCTCGATCGAGCATTTGTCCGCTCGAGATTGTATCATCAGAAATCCTCCCCCATGCGCAGCCGCCAGCACCTTCACTTGGTAGACGAAGTTGAAGAGCTCCATCGTGCAGGCTACGTCGTGCCGACTGCAGATCTGGGGAAAGCAGGCGATGATCCGATGCGCGTTCGGGCAAATCTGCCCGGGCATAACTTGGTAGTAGCCCAAGAATGCTGTAAGGAGGCTGGAGAAGGGGAATGTGATCGGGGCCATTAGCGAATCGTAATGCAGCCCGATCCATTTCCCCTGGTGCCGCTCGATGATATTTCCGAGCTGTCTGCTGGTGTCGAACTCGACCCGACCAGCAAGAGTTGCCGCAATTTTGCTTGCTTCTCCTTTTGTCAGCAAGCTCTTCTGGCCTTCAACGCTCTCGCTGTTGAGGAACTCAAACCCGTCCCCGCCCGGTGGCGCCGGCCCGGTCGGGTCCTCTTCATCCGCTTCGGCTTCGTTGGCCCGGTCTCCGCCCTCAGGCTCGGCTCGAGGGTAATCCCCTATTACCCTCGTAGGCGTTTCCCTAATGCCTTCGTCCGGGAGACTTCGTCCGCTCGTGGACGTTGCTTCGCTCCCCGACCCGCTGGAGCTCGACACCGAGGTCCCAGACGAGCTTGTTGATCCTGCCGGCTCAGGGGCTTGGTCGGGAGTGGGCTGTGGTCGTTGTTCGACCTCTGGGGAGTAGGACATGATGTCCACCTCCTCGCTGCTGTGCTCGATTGCGTTGTCGTAGTCTGCGATCGAGGCGTTCTGGCTATCTGAATCCGACATGTTTTCTACCTAAAGGTCGGTCAGGGTTAGTACAAGGTCGGGAGGTTAGCCCAAAGTTAGTCCTATCCTACTCCTACGCAAAGCTAAAAACAAAGTAAAAAGCTGAGGGATCAAGAGCTTACCGATTGCTGGTACTTTGGAGAGAACTTGAAGCTTGGCTTTGCTCGACTGGTTCGCTGAACTGATGCTCGGGACTCTCTGAGGGTACCGACTGCTTCAGAAGATTGAGGAAAGTTCAAATGAAGGCCTCAGGGGCCTATTTATAGGAGAGCGTTGGGGCGGGAAAATCATCCACTTGCGTGACACGACCAGCGCTGACTCCGAGGTGACGGTTGCAGTCGCAGAGGCCGGCAGTGGCCGACACGTGGCGAGGAGGGGAATGACAGCTGGCCGGTCGGTTTAGTGGCCGACGGTTGGGCTTCTTCATCCCGTCCCGTTTTTCTCGGACGATAAAAAAGGCCCGGGCTGGGGGGCTCTTGGTAGGGAATATCCCGACCGACATAGCTTCACCACGACCGAGATGCCTTTGTCCTTTTCTCTTTGTCTTTGCAGGTAAACAGGTCGGGCTCCTTGTGAAGAACCCGGTCGGGGTCCGACCGGGAGTTGCCCGAACGATGATGTCAACCACCGAGCGGTAGCCCTTTGGCGAGAGAGCTGACGAAGGACACGTGGCGGCTCTCTACATCGACAGGCAGGGTACCCGGGAGGATGACAAGTGGTGGCTACGTGGAGGACATGCCGAACGGCTGGAATCCTGTCCCCGGCATAGCGGCTATAAATACCCACAGTAGCTACAGTGTAAAGGACTTTTGGACGATTGATAGGTTGTTGTTAGAGAATCCCGATCGCACTCAGTCGGTACTCAGAGCAACCAAGTAGATTGTACTTAGGGCCTTTACCGTGATCAATAAAGTCTTTTATTTGCTTTAAACGGTCTCGGGTATTTTATATTGCTTGCGTATAATTAGCAGTATCATATATATATATATATATATATATATATATATATATATATATATATATATATATATATATGTCTTAATAAAATTAGATAATATGCTATTATACAAAAAGGTTACCATATATTGCAGTAGGTTAGTTGGTAACAAACACCTTATCTCTCTATATATATATATTAAAGTAAAATATTAGGGAAAAATTTTTCGCTCCAAAATATGAAAGCATCTATTGTATTTACATTACTTTATAAATTCATATAATTTTAATTACAAATCAAATCAAATCAACGTAATTATTAAATTAGTCAACATAACATGTCTATATATATTAAATTAAAGCAAAATGATTCAGGAAAAATCTCTATCTCAATATATATTAAAGCAAAATGTCTATCTCACTATATATTAAAGCAAAATGATAAGGGGAAAATTTTCCCTACATAATCATCATAAATAATTAAATAAAGATGAAAAGAAAATTAAATTAAAGTGAATAATATGCAAAAAGATTTTAGTGTATAGGAGAGTAATTCACAAAATTCATTTGAGTAATAGTTGTTGATCCATAATTGAGAATTAACATTGCAATAATTACGTTATGTTTCTAACATTAATTGATTGAAGATAAATTTAAAATTCAGAATCAATATTTATATGAACATCTACACCTACTTCAACTCTATAACTAAACCATCATCCACAGGACCACAACCAATACTACAATTATGTTTTGGTCATAGCTGGAATTGGGAGGATGGTTGTGGCTAGAATAGGGAGAAGAATATTTCTGGGAGTTTAGATCTCTTATAGAGCTTTATATCGTGCGATCTGGGAAAGATGAATCAAGAAATGCGCAGTAGACATGAAGAAAAAGCCAAGGATAAAAATCATACCTTGCTTCTAAACATGGGGCTTCGATTCTTGGAGCTGTTCTTTCTTAGAAGTAGAGGCAACTGTTAGCCGTAGCTCATGAACGCGAAGAAGAAGCAGCAGCTTACGTAAAAAGACTATTTTGCCTTCATGAATAAAAAATTTAAAAACGTTTAAGTTTTTCTGGTCAATTTTCACCGGTGATTTGGCCGGAAGGACCAAATCTACTAAAAAACATAGTTAAAGGACTAAATTGTTAATTTTAAAAATTATGGAACGAAATTAACACATCATCTATAGTCATAGAATCACAAGTGTAATTTGCTCATTTGTTAAATTATGCACGGACACTTACTAGTTGGGATAAGAGATCTAAGGATTAAAATTTGTTGACTATATACTAAATGTATTTTTATATGTATTTTTATTTGTAATTTTTTTAGTTTTTCATATTAATTGTAATATTTATAATGTGTTATGTGTAGTACTCCGCAATAATTATTTAATTTGATGAATGAATTGATATAAAATAGGTGTTGTAATTCAATTATGAAAAATATTTTAAAAGAAAACTACTTTTTATGAACTATCTTAATGTAATCTAAGGGGGGTGTATTCAATCATGACTTTTGTAGAGTTTTAAAGACTTTTAAAATGATAGATTTTAATAAACTTTGATTGACTTTCATAGAGTCGTTCAGAACTTTTTAAAACTTTATAAGACTCTATAAAAGTCTATATAAAAAACATTCATAGACTTTTATCAACTTTTTATTTTAAAAAGTCTACAAAAGTCATTAAAATTCTAAATTGAATACGTCCTTACAAACTTTCAATGATTTTGATTCTTATCATTTATAATTTTCTTACAAAACATTTATAATATATCATAAAATTTTCTTATTATGTAGTTCTTCACCCACATCAACATTCTCAACATTATTATTTTATCCATAGTATGTTGAGACTTATATGCTAGCTAATTACTTATATATATTATTAATAAACATAAAAAAAATATTTCATTAGAAATTCATAACAATATTGAATAAGAAAATTTATAATAAAAGAATTGATCAAATAAAATATCTAAAAATATAATTACAAGTTGCATAAAATTAAAAAAAAAAAATTTAATATTTATAATATATATATATATATATATATATATATATATATATATATATATATATAATTATACTTGATATATTGCTAGGCATCACGCAAAAACTATTATTTGCAATAGCAATTTGAGACTGCGAATAACAACAAGGTGTTACTGTTTGCAACCCCAAATTATTGTTGCGAACAGTAGTTCGCTATTCGTAGTAACTTGTTGTTAAAAAAATGAAAAATATATATTACGAATATAAACATAAAAAGAATAAAAATCAAAATATATAAGTATTTATATGAATATTATGAAACATATACTAAAATTTGATGATGAAAAATTTGTTTTGTTCATGTATTTAGGGAGAATTAGAGAAAGTTAGGGATAAAAAATTCATAGAAAAAATAAAAATCAATATAAACAAGCAATAATGAAGTAAGAATAATATTATTTCAAATTTTTAGAGGAAGATTGTAAAGTTTAGGAGAGAAAAAAATTGGTAGAGTTTAGGTATGAGGAAAATATAGGATAATGAAGAAAAAATAATTTTATTTAATTTAGATAGGTTTATAAAGTTTAAATTGGGAGAAAAAATAGAGTTTAAATAGAGAGAGACATTCAAAGTTGTTAGAAAGAAAATTTTGAAATCTGAGGGTTGATGGTTGGATTTCAACTATTTATATTTGAGAAGAAAAAGTCTACAAAAGTCTTAAAATTAAAAAGTCTACAAAAGTTCATAACGTTTTGAATACCACGTGACTTTTAAAGACTCTCTAAAAGTCTTAATCGAATACCAAACGACTAAAAAAACAAAAAAAGAAGAAGAAGAATACCAAACGACTTTTAAAGACTCTTTAAAAATCTTGATTGAATACCGCCTGAGTTTTAAAGCCTCTCTAAAAGTTTGAATTAAATACCCCCAAACTTTTAAAGTTCATAAAAGTCTTTAAAACTCTATGAAAGTCATGATTGAATACACCCCCCTAAGTTTCAATGGTATATCATTGTATTCAAATTAATGTAAAAATACAGAGTTGATCTAATTAAAAAACAAAAAAATGTATAAATATCATAGAGTGAATTCCATTTTTGGTCCTACTGTTATAGAGACGTTTCCAATTTCAATCCACTTTAATTTTTTTTCCCACTTAACAACCACTGTTATTGGATGTGTTTCACTTTTAGTCCACCGTTAATATTTCCGTCAAGAGGCTGTATAATCAAAGGGTATTTTGGTCTTTTTATGTTTGTCTCTTCTCTTTTAATCCAGACGTTTCGTCCTCCTCCTCCGATATTCGAAGATGGCTTTTCGAACAACGAAAATGGGAAGCCAAAGCTACATCGTTTCGTTCGTTCCAACATGGGCCGACGAGGTTTCTTATGTTTTAGGTTTAATGTTCTCATTTCTTTAGTCAAACATAGTCTTGGATGAAAAGAAAGGTCAAAATACCCCTAATTACACGGCCTCTGGATGAAAATACTAACGGTGGGACTAAAAGTGTAACACATTCAATAATAGTGGTTATAAAGTGACAAAAAAAATTAAGGTGGACTAAAATTGGAAATGCCCCTACAACAGTAGGACCAAAAATGGAATTCACTCAATATCATATTAATAAAGATAAAATACAATTTATTCTAACCATTTCATATTTCATCATAAATATTTTTACCGTGTTTTTAAATTTTAAAATTTTTAAAGTTTTCACCCTACTTAACAGTATTCATGGCTCCACCCTGTTAAGATCAATACATTTTCAGTGCTTCTAAACACCTTATCAACGGTTGTATTCATAAACAAAAAATAGCACCCTCACAGCATAAAATAAAATAGAATAATTCACTGTTCTATTATTGCTGCCTTAGATAGGTTAGCAATACAGAAAACCTGCTAAAACTTTTGATCAAAATACCAATGCAGTAATGAAGAAATTTGCAATTACAATGCCATTACATGGGACATCTCAGACTAAAATTACAGATTCTATTTAGATTCATCTATAAGGACAAACATGCAACTTTTTTTATCCAGAATAATCATAAAAAGTATATAATAAAACATATAGATCTAATAAAAGGTTGAGATCCTACATTTTATATCTAAGCACTGATATAATTCCTCTGGATAGTGAGTTCGTGACAAAACGATGGAAAGTTTTAGACCTTCATCAATGGAGTTTGTTTTGAATGGAGTTATGGAGGCTCTGTAAATAGATACTGAAGCAATGGAGCAACAACTCCCACACTTAAACTATTCCCGAGCAAGGCATACCTGCACACATAAGCAAATAAGTATCTCAGAGGCTAGTAAACAAGAAGGTAGTAATAAATTCAAAAAGAACTAGGATAACTTTCAAGCATTTGCCAAAAGAAAACTAAAATATTTACTGCATCACAACAGGAAAGGGTACACCAGACAAAGCCATTAAATGTTCATGGATGAATAATCAATACTAGGCAAAAGCTTTCCAGCTCTAACTAAAATCCATTATCCAGTAAGATTATATCCTATAATTCTTTGAAGTAATTTAAAAAAATACCCACCCCAACCCAAAATAAATAAATAAATAAAAAGCAAAACAAAGTAAGTAAAGTCTATCTTTCTGTCATTGCTCTAACAACAGAACAAAGTTATAGTGAATAAAGAAAAACATACCGCTGTCTGAGGCTTACGTGTTGGGGAAACTGGAAACTCGCTGGAAAAGAATGTAAATTTGCAACCTTTGCAATAACAAAAGAATTAGGACATTAAGTTCATGACTGCTGGAAACAGATCTAGAGCGTGAAGAGCCTTACCTCACGGGGGGTGAAGTATCTAAGGCATAGCTCCTCCAATGAAGATTTACATTTTTCTGTTCCCTGTATTAGATCAAGTAACTATGTAACCAAAGATAAGATGGATATCCATTTTTTCTCTTTTTGACAAGTGAAATGGATATCACTCAAAAAATTTCATAGCAATAGTAAACAAATGATGCTATTATTTAGCGAAGTTTGGCAATCATCCATTTAATTGAGGATAAACAAGAAACTAAGGAATAGAAGAATATAGACCATAGCAAATGTTTAAAAAACTGAGCTGGACCATTGTGTGGATCTCTTTTTGGTATGCCGAGTCACATATAACATGGACCAAACCCATTATATGTTTAGAATACCAGTATACCACAGGTAGTGGCAGCAGCAGTTTAACCATCATGACTATTTTATCAGTTTAATCAAACTACACAAGCTTAGACTATGTTGAAAGTAAATGGATAATTTTTCCATACTAAGTACACAATCTCTGAGACCTCATGGCTAATTGTCAATTGGTCACCTACTTGATGGATCTGATCATTGTAGTGGTAATTGGTCATTATTTTCATTTCCAGCTAAGTGTGTGAGTGAGTAAGCTCTCTATTTTGGTCCCTAAACAGAGGATTGAGGAGAATCAAAGAGTAGATGAGTAGTAATATTTGTTTCCTAGGCCAAAGGAAGCATTGAGAAAAACATTTCTAGCATTTTTCTTCAGAATGTTATTTCAAGAAATAAAAATGAAAGAGAATGAATAAAAGATGATAACATCTTTATGATCATACCACAATAATATGGTAATAATTTTCAGAGATAATACCACTTTTGGTCCTTGTCTATCAATTTAACTAATTTTGGTCCCTCAACTTTTTCAAATTAACCAAATGCAATTCAAAATGTCTGAAATGCCCTCACTTTCACCAAACTTCACCGTTCTAATTTTCATGTGCATAACAGATAATATATATATATATATATATATATATATATATATATATATATATATATATATATATATATATATATATAGGAGTATATTTCTGCTCCTGTGTGTGCACAGGTGTATAATTGATTACTCATCCCAAGACAATTCCCCTATAATATTATCTGTAACAAAATAGTATTCAACTGAAAAGTAATGCAATTATGTAACTTATGTTGTAGACAATTAATGCAGTCTCTAGAAGTATTTGTTTTGTCCAGGCACATCTTTTGAGGTATAGAGTACGTTATTATGCACGGAAACTCTCATGGAGGAGTGTTTCCATGTTTTAGACACATTTTCACAATCAAAAACTCACAGGAAACTTCCTCACAACATTTCTGGGCTGTTTCCATAATTTAAAAAATAAAATAAGAATAAAAAATAGAAGTTTTAGGACATGTTTCCTAAAAGAAACATGTTTCACAGTTTCAGGGGGTCTAATTGAAAAAATAATTTTTTGGCCAAAAGAAATACATGTTCTAATTTATTGCTTCAACCTTACATATCCCTATATATTTATAGTGGATACACCCCCACAGTGTATTATTTTTATTTATAAAACTAGTTACCAATTAGTATTTGTGTAATTATGGAAAAAACATTTGCAACTATACCCATATATATTTTATATTTGTTCATTGTCCCCACATTTTATGTTGTACATTTTTAAAAATTGTTGTTTCCCCATATCTCATGTCATGCTTCCCATTTCTCGTTTCCATGCCACTGTGCAAAGTTAGAGCATCAGCACGTTAACTATTTAATAGTAATTGACAAAGTGGTCAGACCACTATCCTCTGAAGTCTGACCCAGGCACTTCTCCAGTTAAATAAGTTGTATGGATTTCAAAATATTGCCCAAAACCTTATAGAACTTTTTGTATGACAATCATGCAAATAGGATACACAAATAGATATAAAACTCTAGCAACTTAGATCCCCATTGTGGGTTTATTTTAGAGCTCTAGAACTATTAAGATTTATGACAACTATAAAAATAGGGAAATAACAGGTCAAGGAAATAAGATGGCTTAGACATGTCTAATTTGCACACCAAAAGCTCCTTAAACATAAAGCCCAACAACAGAATTCAGATGCTAGGAAAGACCACACAAGATATCTATAGCCCTACCTGCTTGGTTGCCAAAAGGGAACCTGTTCCCTTAACATATCGGTAATAGCTTTTTGTAAAGCAGCAACAACGTTTTGAGTGTGGAAAAACAATATCTGAAATTTCAAGAAATTAATTAAATAACTAAATATTGAATAGCAGAGTGAAACGTAAAAGAATCAATGAAGAGGGATACCCATTGCATTGCCCCATCTTTTCACCAAGCTTGAAGGAACAAGATACTGACTTGAGAAGTCACTGTTATGTCCAATATCTCCATCATCTTTATCTACTTTTTCAGAATCATTATCAGCTAAAAAGTTGGACTTGGAGTCACATCCATTTGCAGAACCTTTCCATTCAAGATAATTCTCTATAGGCTGACAACGTTGAAGCAACTCATCCCAATACTCCTGTGACTGGTCATCATCTTTGTCAATTGTGTTTTCATCCTGACAAAGTAAAGGGCCAGGGCTCCAGAGAAGCTGGTTGTCATGTTGTGCACTTCTAAAGGTTAAAGGTTTTCTTTTTGCCTGTAATGAAATAGAGTAAAATATACTTTATCCGTAACTCCTTGCAAGTTAATCATTTTTTAAAGTCAAAGTTTGCATGTAAAAGGAAATTGCAACAAGTGACCAAACAAACCTTGTGTATATATTATTTTTGATAGGGAAAAAACTCATATGTAAATACAGAGCAATAAAGACAGAAAAGAATATCCCAAATGCATTGGAGAAAACTTAATTAAAAAAGGACTCAAGTAGCGAAATGTGTATATAAGAAAAAAAAAATTGAAAATAAATGTTCCTTTAAAATAAAAGTTGTAATCCAATAGAGGACATGTTTTCCTTTTCCAACAACTATTAACCACATTGTTTAGTCTTTATCCTTTCTGCATATAGAAGGTAAACTACTTAATGGGGAAAAGAATAAGAATTTTGTTAAATAATTTCTGTATGCTGTGTTCACCCTTACTTCTGGATGTGAAAAGAAACATGAAGATTGTTGTTCAATAACTTCAGTGGTCTAGTTTGAAAAGTACTCTTTCTATGTGGAGTTATCAACTCATCAACTGACTGCTATAAAAGTGAGGAAAAAACTGTCAGTGGGTAAAAATCATTGATCTAGCTCCCACATCAAATTGGAAGGTTTCCAGTGTTTTATTTGCTTGCAAGGACAGATTTTGACAATAAATAAAAAAATTAGTGGATTAAGACCAACATTCAATCCCTTGAGAGTATAAGATCATTTAGCACCACTTCTCTGATTAGTGATTTATGTTTACAAATCATTAAGGTCCTAGAAAGGGAGAGGCTTTGAACAGAAAGGGTTAAAAGGCACTTCTACTTAGGTCTCACATAGATGCATGATCTTTATTTTTAAGCCAAAAAAAAAAAAAAAAAAAAAAATTTGAATCTAATATACTGAAAACAGAGTAAAGAACTAGAGAAAACGGATGGGTATGTTGATGAAGGGAGGCTTGTTATTAGTAACTTAATTACACTGCTTAGGAATAAGTTGCAGAAATATTATACAGATAAAAAAGTTAAGAGGAGAAAGTACATGAAGAAACTGTGATGTAATGTTCCCAAAGTAGTTTTAGCATTTTAGATCCAATAATGCTCTCAGGTATAGGAAAGAATAGCTTGCAACCAGGCCACATATTCAGAAAACCTCACAAATTCAGCAAGATAAGATAAGAAGTCCAGAACTTGAGTTCCAGTAAATAGGCCAAAAATTAATGCAGCATAGATCGTTCTAAAATTCTCATCCAACAAAAGCACTTCAGAACTAATTAGGTCATCTTTTTTAGAGTCCAAGTGAAGCATCCTGAAAAAGTGCTACTGCATTAGCTAACAGCCTAACAGAAATGAAGTTAATGGGAAAGATCTCCAAGAGCACAACCCTAACATTTTGCATGATAAAGTTACTCAATACTATTACCTAAAATAATATAAGGGTTTTCAGGTCATACTGCAAAACAGTTAAAACCTAAGCAATAAATTAAACCATCACCAGTCCCTAGTCTTCTAAATTTCATCCATTTAAATAAGAGGTGCTGCAAAGATTTTTTCTTTTTTTTTTTTTTTGCACAAATGAATTGCTTCACAGAAAGAGCATGAAAGTGAGGACAAACAAGAGGGAAAAACTTGCATTTAGATGCTTAAAGTAAATGATCCTATTGGGACCATTTTTTGTATGAATAAAGCTGACACATTAAATTTACATTACTTATGGAAGAAACCCATGAATAAGGCAGAAAATAATTCCTTTATTTTCATTAATTGGCAATGAGTTTTACTCCTCCATAGTCAATCATTTTAATATCATATTCTGGTCTAGATGCCTCTTTCATTTCTATTGGCTTGTAATGAATAATTCTTCACAATATGTCACTTTTTATTTCATATAGTCATGCAATCAAATAATTATAGACCTCACCTATAAAGACAAAGAAATATGTACACACAAATACAAAAGAGAGGTCAGGGGAAGAAAGATACCAAGCAGTAATACCGTGGCCTTGAATAGGGAATTCCAAACTGCAAAGGGCTCAAAATAAATTCCTGTGTGACAAACTGATTTTTCCCCAAGATTTCCATCATCTTCTCGTGTGTATCTGATGTCTGCAATGAAAACATAAAATAAAACAAACACATATGAGCCCATTGCCCCACATAGATATTAAAAAGCATGAAGTATGCACATAATATTGTAATACAGACCTCAAATCCTACAACATTCTCCACAAAAAGGAATAGTGGAGGCCTTTTTGTATCCGGTATGAGTTCTAAAATCTTGAGAAAAGAAGAGGCCCGGGCATCCTTGGAACCTTTCTGGAGGCCTGAACATGGAATTTGAGGAAACATACCAACCAACACGACACTTTTTAATCATCAAGTGAAAACAGGAAACACAAAATAGGATAATGCCTTTCATGACCTTGTCGAGTATATGGTTGACAAGGAGGAGAAAGAAGCCATGCATCTGCCTTGTAGCCATCAATATCAGCAGCACTCAGAGTCTGAATGTTACCCTAAAGGACAACCAAAAAAACTACATAATCACAACTATAAACCAAAACGATCACTATGTTCAGCCTTTGAGTTTTCTAGAAAATTGTCTCCAAAAGCACAACTTCCATTGCCAACTTCTGTTTCATACTAATAAACTACGGAGTAAAAATTAAGGTAGTAATTGCATTTTCCTCAGCTTTTAGAACCTCTATTTGTTCGTATTTCCCCGACATTCCTTAATTTCGATAATTGTTTTCACAACTATAAACCAAAACGATCAATATGTTTAGCCTTTAAGTTTTCTAGAAAAATGTCTCCAAAAGCACAACTTCCATTGCCAACTTCTGTTTCATACTAATAAACTACGGAGTAAAAATTAAGGTAGTAATTGCATTTTCCTCAGCTTTTAGAACCTCTATTTGTTCGTATTTCACCGATATTCCTTAATGTCGATAATCGTTTACACTGTAAAGTAGATAATGGTCATGGATTAACAAGTACCTGATGAGGTCTGTGGCCGAAATTGTGTTCATAAACATCGTTTGCGACGTCGTTAATGTCGAAGGCTTCGAGTACAACAGCGTTTACTGCGGCGTTAATCAGTGAATACCTCATCCCGCCAATACCACTGTAAAATTCCAGAACTCGCCATGGCTGTTCGTCATCTTCGGAGTTTCTAAAACACTTACTTTCCATTGTTATTTATCCAACAGCGTCAAATCCTTGAAGCTCCTCGGAAGGAACGGCTGCGGATGCCGTTCCCGGCGGCGAAGGGCTGAGAAGGAACAATTACGCTCTTGCACCGTGTGGGACTAGCGAGGGCGGAGGACGAGGTAAACGCGAGAGATTTATTTTATACATCACGTGAGTAGCACCAGAGTTGGTTTTTTTTTTTTTTTTTTTTTTTTTTTTTTGCAATGTAAAACCCAAAGTAAAATGCTATTTGCCCATAATTTTACCTCTCACGCACATTTGATGTGGTAATTCTTAGATTACTTTAATTTAAGAGTTAATGACCGTTTTAGTCCATTAACTATAGCAAAATTAAAAACGCAAACAATACTCCTAAGTGTTATAAGTTAGCTTTTTTCTCTCGTTTTTTCTCTGAGTGATCTCTCAGGTGTCTTTTCTATTCCCCTTTAGGGTTTTCTGTGTCTCTCTTAGGGTTTGTCTACGGTTCTCTTTGCAAAAATGGAGGCAGGAGATTCGAGTGGGTTAGTGAAAGCCTGTGAGGCGTTAACCCTAGTTGATGATGATGAGGGCGTCATAGTTGATGTCGAAGAAGTTGAGGAATTGGCACCTGATTACCGTTTTGCGGCAGTAGGTAGGGTAGTGACCGACCGGGCTTTTAAGTTCGTTGTGTTTCGAGATGTAATGGCAAATGCTTGGAAACTAGCAAAAGGGGTTCATATTACTAAATTAGTGAACTAAGCTCTGGTTGGTTTTTGTTTACCTTTTATCATGAAGGGGATATTGATCGTGTTATGTGGAATGGTCCGTGGATTTTTTATTAGAACTTAGTTGTGATGCGCCAGCTTATTCCTGGTGATGATCCGACAACGGTTGCTTTGGACGAATCGTCCTTCTAGATTCAGATTCATAATTTACCCTCTGGGTTTATGTTCGAGCGGGTGGCGAAAGTTGTAGGGAATTCCGTTGGTACGTTTGAAGCGGTGGATCCCAGAAACTTTGAGGGAGGTCGAAAAGCTTTCATGTGGGTTAGAGTTAAGCTCCAACTTTGGAAACCTTTGAAACCGAAGATGAAGATGAAGAAACCGGGCGGAGAGTGGTTTTGGGTTGATCTTCGATATGAGAGGCTACTGTTTTTCTGTTTTCACTGTGGAGTTATAGGTCATGGAGATAGGTTTTGTCCTAAGGCATTTGAGAAGGAGGTGGTTGGAAAAGAGAACCCGTTTGGGACCTGGCTGAGGGCCGGCGGCAAGACAGTGATGCCAGTGGTTAGTGTTGGATCCGTCGAAGGGGGGTTCGAAACCGAATTCTCCGGTGAAACCTTCTATAACGGTTTCCCATGATGAGGCTGTAAATGTGCATTTAATGAAGAACAAGGGGGTTTACTAAGACACTAAGTCATTTATGTGGTTATTTCAATCATGGTTAAAATGTATATTAGGATCGGATATCACCCAAATGCCATTATTACTGATCAGTGCAACGCCAATCAAAATGTTATTGAGTTTTCCCTAATACGAAACATGTGTTTATGACATATAATGAGAAAGCTTCCTAAAATGTTGAGGGGGTATTCTAAATATGAAGAAATCAATGAAGCTTTGCAAGCACTTGTCTATGATTATTTGACGGAAGCTGAGTTTAATAATGGGTGGTCATTGCTGATTGAAACGTATAATCTCATGCAAAATAAATGGTTAAAAGGATTATATCAAGAAAGACAACATTTGATTCCTACTTATGTCACAAATTCATTTTGGGCAGTTATGTCTACTGCACGAAAAAAGTGAATGTGCGAATGTTTTTTTTTGTTTGTTTGTTAACTCCAAAACTAGTTTGAAGTTATTTGTTTATCAATATGATAAAGCATTAGAGAGTAAAGTTGAGAAAGAGAAACTGACCGATTTTCAATCCTTCAACTCTTGGCATGAATGTTTTAGTAATTATGAGATAAAATAAAAATAAAAAATCAAAGATGTTATACCAATGAAAATTTTAAAGAGTTTCAACAGGACGTTAAAGAAAAAATTTATTGTAGTCCTACTCCCATGAAAAATGAAGATTTGAAGTGCATGAAGTAGTAGAAGATGTAAAAGTCAGAGATAGCGAAAAGATGTTAACTTTATTGTTGACTTTAATAAAATTGAAAATTGCCGCTTGTTCGAATTTAGGGGAATTTTATATAGGCATGCTTTGTCTATGCTCATATCAAGAAAAGTGAATGAAGTGCCTTCAAGATACATTTATCTGGATGGACGAAATATTTGAAACATGGCTACACCTTTGTGAAAAGTAGTTATAATCATTCTAGTTGAAAGATTTGAAAAAAAATATGTAATAAGTTTCGTGGTATTGCTCATCTTGCTACATGATAATGAAAATTATAATTTTGTAATGAGTCGCATACAAGAGATAGAGACATCACTTGTGAATGGTGACACAATGAATAATAACACTGCTCTAGTATCATCTTTATCTCATTTTATTGATTTATGTCATATTTGCTATTGGATATGTTTTAATGTTTATTGACTGAGTAGTAGGTTTAGGGGTTTGGATTAGGGTTGTATTTCTATCTATGTGTTTAAATATGTGAATCTAGCATAAAGGTAGAAAACTCGTTTATATTGTTCATTGTTGTGAAGAAGTGTATTTATGATCTTGTTGATCATTGTTGCACAGCAAGGGTTGGCTTGTCTTGGAGAGCAAAGAGAAAATCACACCAACGAGAGTTGGGTGAGAAGCTTAAGTCATCCTCTTCACAACCTCATTTTTACCTTCGAGAGGAGGGAAATGGGGCTCATTAATGCTTTTGTTCTTAGGAGTGTGGAATTGGTAGCTTCACGAGAGTGTGACAATTCTTTGCTCCAATTCTAGGGCGAAAGGTATTGAATTCCTTGGTTCATTGAGAGTGAACCTTCAAATTGGGCATTTCTCTCTTGTTTTAGATTTACCTTAAGCACTTGGCAGGTATACCCCTAATCCAACCATGTTTGTTCTCATTATTACAATTCTCGTGGTTAATTATTTGCTCATGAATTCGGTTATTATTGTACTCAACAATCATATCCAATCATGTTGCTTGGATTCTTAAAGATCTACTATCTTGGTGTCTAATGAATTGATTATTACACAAGTACGTGTATAAATCCTAATCATCAACGGAACAACATTTTTACCCATAAATCTTACTACTCTTTTTTTTAAAGCAATCAACATTGCTTGGTTGTTTCACATGAATGAGCAAAAAAGCTTTCCAAGAATGCAGGGAGTCCTGGTTGCATGCATTGAGAATGACAAAATTGCCCAGTAGCATAAAAATGGCAATTTACATGAGACGATCATGGAGTTCCAACCATTATGCTAGAAGTGGTCGCATAAAAAAACTTATGGATATGGCATGCATTCTTCTGCGGTGCAGGTATTATGAATTATATTAATGTATTGAATCAATCACCTTTATTCAATGACTAGTATTTCATATGCGCGATGTGCAAAAATATATGTCAAATATTAATACTTAATGATAAAGTCTTAGTTATATTAAAATATTTTCTAAAATAATTGTGTGTGTGTGTGTGTGTGTGTGTGTATATATATATATATATATATATATATATATATATATATATATATATATTATTTATAATTGTAGAATTCATATTAATATTAATGAAGAAAGAATTATAGAAATGATATATTACTAAATATAACTATGGTAACATTTAATTAAAATCTAAATAAAAATCAAACTTACAATTGAAGAATGTAAGAAAAAACTATTGTGTATGCATGTGCATGATAATATATATATATATATATATATATATATATATATATATATATATATATATATATATATATATATATATATAAGTAAAATCATCATTCCCAAATTTTCCCCCCAAAAATTAGGAACATTTCTGTAATATCCAAATTAAATTAATTATATAAATTAGATATTATTCTGTGTGCAAGAACATTCCGTGTAACATCACAATTATGGTAATTAATTAACATCCCAATTTGCTCAGTAAATTCAATATACAAGATTAAGTAAATTCCGTGTGCATATACAAAATTAAGTAAATTCAATATGGTAATAACATCACAATTTGCTATTTAAATTAATTATATAAATTAGATATTATTCCGTGTGCAATAAAATTCCGTGTAACATTACAATTATGGTAATTAATTAACATCACAATTTGCTCAGTAAATTAAATATACAAGATTAAGTAAATTCCGTGTGCATATACAAAATTAAGTAAATTCAATATGGTAATAACATCACAATTTGCTATTTAAAATCATCATTGTGCTAAACCCAAAATTGTCAGCTTCTAACGTATTTCTGCCTTTGTACTCTCTTCTTGAAATCGCTTCTCAATGGAGCCTGAACTTTACGGTGAGATTGTTGGTAATCAACTTTGTATAGGACTACGGTGGAATTCCATCAGGTTTAGAGTGCTTCGTGTTGTTCGTCTTCCAGAAATAATAGGTTCTTAAACTATAAACTCTATAGAGTGTGTAGTACATGATGTAGATGTATTTTATTTTTTTTTTTACTGTAATCTTAATCTTAATATTTTGTATTTTTAAAATTTTAGTTGATCCATATGTTTTTTTTTTTTTTTTTAATTTCAGGGAACTTTTATACATATGCATATTCCTCGATTGTATGTTCAAAAGTGGCTCAACAAATTTAAAGAAGGCAAAGTTTATCTAATTAATAGATTTGAGGTGGTTTATAATGACTTTAGAAACAAAACTACTAATCTCAGGTATATGCTGAAATTTTGTGATAGAACTTCGGTGGGAGTACTGAAAGATGTCGATTCCCCAACACATGTTTATGACAGAGAAGATTATGATTTCGTTGAAGAGGTGATCTATTTCTTACATTGTTTTCCTTTTTTATATAACTTTGTTGACGTATTTAAATTTTTCTAACTTCCTCGATTCTATTGATGGACAGGTGCCTGGACCTCCGGTTATAAATTTGGATAATGAGGATTCAAATGATGATGACTCTGCTTAGAGATGAAAAACGAGAAATATGTCAACAATTTACCTTTGTTATGTTATTTGTTATTATTTTTACTTCTACAAACGATTTTCTATGAAATTTCTATTTTATTACTCTCCAAATATTTTCTACCGAACCATTTTAAACTTTCAGCAAAGGAGAAATCCATTCAATAAAAGATGACACGTAACCCATTTTAAAATTTCAGAAATTCAACTCCAACTGCCGTTCTTCAAATCTGAAATCCATACAAATCAATTATGGACATATTATGGTAATATTAGAGAATTATTAACGTGTAATTCATATAATTGTAAGGAATCAATATATAATCAAAAAATAATTAACATTGCACAGAATAATACATATGGACAAGTTCAAGAATTAGGTTATAATGTTATCCTTTTTTAGAATTAGTGTGTATTCCCTATATGGTATTATTTATTAGCATAATATATATATAACCAAAAATTAATTACTCAATTGAATAAAATCAATTAATTCGTGTTCCCATACATATTACGTATTCCCATAAATATTAGGTATGATTATTTTAACAATCATACATATATAGATATTTCACAGAATATTATAAATAAATAAATAAATATATATATATATATATATATATATATATATATATATATATATATATATTAATTATGGAAAGCATATTATGGTGATATTAGAGAATTATTAATGTGAAATTCGTATAATTTTAAGGAATGTATATATAATAAAAAAAATTACCATTACATAAAATAGATGCATATGGACAAATTAATGAATTAGGTTATAATGTTTATCTTTTTTGAATTACCGTGTATTCCGTATATGGTATTATTATTTACCTATATATAATAAAAAAAATAATTACCATTACACATAATATATGCATATCGACAAATTAATAAATTAAGTTATAATGTTTATCTTTTTTAAATTACCGTGTATTCAGTATATAGTATTATTTATTAGCATAATATATATACAACCAAAAATAATCATAACATTTCCGTGTGACACTAATTAGTTATGAAAACAAAGAGTATTATGGTAATCAATTAATTAGTTTATTCCATGTAAAGTTTATTTGACTAAAATTTAATAAATTATAGAAAGTATATATTCATATCCGGAGGTATATATATAATTACTCTATATATATTTCATAACATTTCCGTGTGTATCTAAATAGTTATGGAAAGAAAGAGTATTATGGTAATTAATTAATTACTTTATCAAATTTATTCTGTGTGAAGTTTAGTTGACAAAAATTTTATAAATTATTTTTAAAGATAAGAAATTAATTTATTAAGTTATCAGCAAGACAATCAACAAGAAAATGGGGAGGGATATCAAACCACTCCCCGCAACTTGACATAGAAAAGGCCTCCCGAGCAATAATGTGGGCGGCACAATTCGCAGATCGCCTAGCAAAACAGAATTCGACATCGCCAATCATGGAGGCCAATTCTTTAATATCGTCTAAGAGTAAACCAAAAACATAAATAAAGGAAGTACTAGAAATAGCTATAAAAAGAATTTGGGAGTCCGTTTCAACCACAATGTTTTTAAACCAGCTCAGATCCTCTCTCATACTAACAGCTTCCGCTTCTCTGACATCGTAGGATCCGGTAATGTACATATTTTTTGCCTCTAGAAAATTCCCATCGTCATCTCGCAAAATCCAACCAAGACCCATAATATTATTTGCACGATCAACAGAAGCATCAGTGTTCAATTTCAGCTTGCCTCTTTGTGGTTTTTTCCACCTTTCACGAACAGTAACAACATTATAAATCCTTAAATTATCCTCATTAGCCAACTTCCAATTCTCCAAGAAGGACATAGCCTGGCACACCATTATCATGGAATTAAAAATAGAGCCCTTCCACACACATTCGTTCCTACTGCACCAAATTCCCCAACACAACATTACAAGTTTAGCAAGCTTCTCCTCACACAATAAATTAATGCAATTAAAAAACCAATCTGAAGTAGTGTTACCACCCACACTCGAAAGTGGCAAACCCAGCTCAGTCCATCCTTTCTTCGTTTCTCGGCATGAAGCAAAGAGGTGGTGAGCAGTTTCGTCCACCTCCCTACACATGTGACAAACGAGAGAGACATTAACATTTTTTGACATTAGAGCATCACGGGTTGGTAAAAATGACGAAGCAAGCTGCCAGCTAAAAACCTTCACCTTAGGAGGCACATGCAAGCGCCATAATTTGTTCCAAGGCCGGTCATCATCAACATGGTTCGCAAGATATCTGTAGCTAGATTTGACAGTGTAATCCCCCTTATGATCCCAATGCCACACCCAAGAGTCAGGGGGGCTTACGAACACTAAGGGGAATATTCAAAATTAACTTCGCATCCCTTTCATCAAACATATCATTTATACAATCAACATCCCAATGCATACCTTCATCATTCAGGAGCGAGGCCACTGGAGCATTATAGACTGACTCATGCATGACCGTTTGAATAAAAGGAACCGCATCATCTAGCAACCACGCATTCTTTCCTATGACAGTATCACGACCATCGCCAATACACCGGCGACAACCTTCCTGAAGAACATTCTAAACCGCCATCATCCCTTTCCATATAAAGGAAGGGTTACTCCCCTCCTTGCTTCGAAATAGGTGCTACTCGGATAATAACGGGATTTATATACTCGGGCCACTAGGGATGTGGGATGCTTAATAAACCGCCACGCTTTTACCAAGTAGGGCCAAGTTCATATCATGTAGGTTCCTAAAACCCAAATCGCCCTTGGATTTCGGTGCACATAATCCATTCCAGGCTCTCCATCGCAGACCCTTGCCATTACCCACCGAACATATCCACCAATATTCATTCATAAGTAGCTCAATTTCTTTACATAAAGTCACTGGCAACAGGAAGACCATCATCACGTACGAAGACATGACCTGAATCACATTTTTTAGCAACACTTCCCTTCCCACACGAGAAAGAAATCTTGCATTCCAACTACGAACTTTTACCACTATTCGGTCTTTGAGGAAACCCAGTATTTCCTTTTTCCGTTGGCCAACTAGGGATGGTAGGCCTAGATATTTTCCTTACGTGTCCCCTTTTCCCACACCTAAAATATTTGTCACTGAAGCTCTAGTTTGTTGAGTTACATTTGCACTAAAGCACACTGCTGATTTTTCAAAGTTTATTCTCTGCCCTAAAGTTGCAGAATAAACATCTAGCACTGATATCATTGTTGAACTCTCCTGGTTTGCTGCACGATGGAAGATGAAGCAGTCATCTACAAATAAGAGGTGGATATATTCCTATCCGTGTGAATATAATTACTCTATATATATTTCATAAATATTCCGTGTGACTAATTAGTTATGGAAAGAAAGAATATTGTGATAATTAATTGATTACTTTATAAAATTTTTCCGTGTGAAGTTTTCATAACTAAAATTTCATTAATTATACAAATTATATATTCTTATCCCTGTGTATATAATTACTCTATATATATTTCATAAATATTTCATGTGTGACCAATTAGTTATGGAAAGGAAGAATATTATGGTAATGAATCAATTAGTTTATAAAATTTATTCAGTTTCAAGTTTAGTTCACTATTTAGACAGTAGGGTAATTAAAGAATAATTTTCCATAATGTCATATGCAAATTACCACCGTGTACATTGATATATATATATATATATATATATATATATATATATATATATATATATATATGTGTGTGTGTGTGTGTGTGTGTGTGTGTGTGTGTGTGTGTGTGTGTGTGTGTGTGTGTGTGTGTGTGTGTGTGTGTGTGTGTGTGTGTGTGTGTGTGCGCGCGCGCGCGCGCGCTACAACTATCAATCAAATTTTCTTATAAAATCAGTACACACTACACAATACTCAATACTATGTCTTCCTCATCTACCTACATATTAAAACACATAGAGAATACTGCATCGGTCTAGGTTGAATTCACATGGAGTCTAATCAGCTTTCTGCATCCGATCTCTCCCTTAGAACTACAAAAACATCTATATGCCTTAGGTTAATACGCTGCTATTTTTCTAGAGAATATCAACGCACACCATTGCACCACCAAACTTTGGAATGTATTTCATGATGATAAGGTATGTATTTAATTTATAAATTATTTACAACATAGTTTTTTCTCTTTTATTCAATATGTATTTATGAATTGTAATTAATGAATGATTCCCGTAGGGAATATGCATACATCTACAAATTCCAAAAGAATATGTGGACAAATTTGCTACTGTTTTGATCGAAGGAAAAGTGTATGATATTCAGAATTTCATTGTGCACACATCTCGCGTGAGGTTTAAGACGTGCCAGCACAAATTCATTATGAAAGCAAACAATGACACGATGATTAAAGTCTCGGATCAAGATGATTCAATTTTTCCAAAAAAACATGTTTAAATTTAAGGACTTTGGGTTCTTGAAGGCTCCAAGGGGTGTTGATTGTAACGAATTAATTGGTAAGATCATTGCAACAACTTTTATACATATTGTTATTTTTATTACTCTTTCAAATTAGCGTATGTCATTTCTTTTTGCAATGTTCCGATTCTATTTTTTCCCCACAGATTTGATTGGTCGTGTAGTTTCAATTTATGAGCCTAAAGTTATTCATGTTCATAAAAAAACCTCAAAGGTTGATTGATTCCGTCATTGGGGATTGTAGGTATGTATTTTTGTAAAATTATTATGTCTTATTTAATCATATAAATAAATATAAATATAAATATAAATATATCGCATTTATTACGAAATCAATTTCTGTTAATTCAGGAAAAGTCGATTGAGCATAACCCTGTGAGACGAGCATGTTGATTCATTGTTGTCGTTCTATAATGTTGTTTTAACAAATCCATTGATTGTTATACTACAACTGTGTAGGGCAAGGGTGACTGATGGTGAGTAATAACACAACGGCAACTAAAATTGAGGTCAAGATTTCCAATTCCTATACGGCAACTAAGATTTTGTTCAACTACGAATGACCTGAGTTCTTCAGTTTGAAGGAGAGGTATTGACACATTTTAATTTGGTCACGCCATATAATATGTAATCGATAACATCTTGAACGATTACAACATATTTGTTTTAAGTAGTTTGCCTAGGTTCTTTACTCTTGTGCGAAGTATAAGCTCAACTTCCAGACTCATTGGAAGCGGATCTGTTGGAGCTATGTCGAATCATAATATCACAGTAAGTTCTTTAAAGGATATTCATGACGAAAAGAAGGTCACAATCATTTAAACTAAATTTATATTACATTCCTTTTAACATTCAACTAATGATTTGACGTGTTTTTAATAAACTTTGTAGGTTGGACAATTTTGGGTGTTTGGTGAAATTCGTGATATTAGAAACAATTGGTATTTCACTGCATGTACGAATAAGAACTACGGGAAGAAACTTCAACAAAGTGAGGACAAAATGTATTGCAAGTCATGTAACAAACAGTTGTCAGATAGAATCATAAAATATAAATTGGTGATTGATATCCTTGATGATGATCAAGATGGTCAACTAATAGTTTGGGATAATGTGTACCCCTCCACTAGGGGTCAATGCTAGCGAGTTAAAAGGTGAAATATTCTGAAGTTAGTGAAATCACTACTTTGTTTTTTACAATGTTAATAATTTTATCAGTTTTATAATTTCTACTTTCATGTTTATTTGGTGGACATAGGAGGGTTGTATGCCCAATGAGATTAAAGAATTGATTGGAAAGAGCATGAAATTCAGGATAGTCACACGACAGGAACAATTCAATTATAGAGGAAATGTGACTTTTACTGTTCTTTCCGTGGAAAATGATGAAAGAGTATGTACTTTAGTCAACAAAGGAGAACAAGGAAGTGTGGTTAGGAAGCTGGCAGATGAAAAAGAGTTCACTAAAAATTTTGAAGTTTGTACTATCTTAACATGTTTTTATGATGAGAATTCAAAATCAATTCAGTTATTGGTAGATAGGATTACAGGAGTGTATATCAAAGTCTACCTCTAAACTCTCCTATCTACTAGGCTATTACATTAGACTTAATCTAACACCACATATTAACTACCACTGGCTATAATAATAATAACAATAATTATTAATAACACTCACACACCCCCTCAAGCGGAAGGGTGAGAAACAACATGAAGCTTGTCTCGTAACGTAGTGAACCTCGGACCTGTAAGCGGTTTGGTGAAGATATCGGCTAGCTGATCCTTGGTTGATATAAAGTTCACCTTGAAGTCCCCTGTTGCAACCTTGTCACGTACAAAATGATAGTCGATCTCCACGTGCTTTGTCCTGGCATGGAAAACAGGATTCGCACACAAATACGTAGCCCCTAAGTTATCACACCACAACGTAGCCGGCTCACCAGTGTGCAGGCCTAGTTCACGCAGGAGTGAAACGACCCAAGTGACCTCAGCAGCAACATCGACCAGGGCTTTATACTCAGCTTCAGTCGAAGAGCGGGCGACAGTGCGCTGTTTCCGAGATAGTCAGGATATGAGATTAGACCCAAGAAAAACTGCATAACCGCTCGTGCTTTTCCTGTCAATAGGACACCCGGCCCAGTCGGAGTCCGAATAAGCATGAATCGTAGCTGTGGAAGAAGTAGTCAGACGTAACCCGTAGTGTAGGGTCCCCTTGATATACCGGAGAACCCGCTTAACCATCGTCCAATGGTCGATAGTCGGAGCATGCATGAAATGGCACAGACGATTAACTGAAAAGGACAAATCAGGCCGTGTGATAGTGAGATACTGAAGTGCCCCTACAATGCGTCGATACTGCGTCGGGTTATCAAACAGTTCCGTAGACGGAGTTGCCGAGTGAGTAACTGAAGCCGGAGTAGTTAAGGGTTTACAGTCCACCATTCCGGCCCTAGTCAGCAGATCAGTCATGTAGCGCCGCTGAGACAGAAGCATCCCACTAGGAACATCAACTGTTTCGATGCCCAAGAAGAACCCCGGTTTGCCAAGATCCCGAATCTTGAACACAGCTGCAAGACGTCCCAATAGAGTATCCAGCAGAGAGGTGTTATTGCTTATCATTATGATGTCATCCATATAGACGAGGAGGAAAATCTGCGACGCCTCTGAAGTTAGATAAAAAAGGGAAACATCAGTTTTGGATGAAGCAAACCCTGCAGATAATAAGAAGTCGTGTAGCCGTTTGAACCAGGCACGAGGTGCTTGTTTCAAGCCGTATAGTGAGCGTTGTAGGTGGCAAACATGATTTGGATGAGTAGGATCTTCGTAACCCGGTGGTTGTTTCATGTAGACTGTTTCAGCTAGATGGCCATTGAGGAAGGCATTATGAACATCTAGTTGGCGCAGGACCCATTTGTTTGTAATTGCTATGGAGAACAGCATACGAACGGTAGTGGGTTTGACAACGGGGCTAAACGTGTCAAAGAAGTCTTCACCTACGACTTGATTGAACCCTTTAGCTACTAGGCGTGCCTTATAGCGTTCCACAGTCCCATCTGCAGCACGCTTGGTGCGGAAAACCCACTTGCATCCAATTATATTCATGCTTGGATCAGGCGGGACTAGACACCATGTGTTATTGTGCAGCAAGGCGTTGAATTCCTGGTCCATAGCATCCCTCCAGTGAGCGTGCCCAACAGCTTGAGAGTAGCAAGTTGGGTCCGCAGTTACTGTGGTGGTTAGGGCTTGAAATTCCTCATCATTGCTATGGGTCATATGCCGTAACCGCATAACATGGCCTCAGTATTGAGGCTGTGCTCGACCCCGACCCCGACCCCGACCCCGAGGCCTACCTCGTCCACGAGCCGCAGGAGCAGGTGGCTCAATGGCTAAAGGAGGTGATTCATGAGCTAATGGCTCAGGATCAGGAGCCAAGGCAGGAGTGTACCCAGTACCCTGCACTGGTACTACGGGTGCAGAAGCCCATGGTACGAGCTGTGACTCGGCCACTTGTGGTAAACTACCTGTTGCAAAGGGAAACACGGATTCGTTAAAACGAACATGGCGACAGGTATAAGTTTTCCCACTGATTAGATCCATGCACCTATATCCCCTAAAAGATGGTGGGTAACTTAAGAAGACACATGGAGTGGACCGGTACTCGATTTTATTGCAGTTATAGGGTCTTAGGTGTGGGTAACATTGACACCCAAAGACTTTTAAGAATTGATACGGAGGCTGCTTTTTGTAGAGTTTATAGTACGGACTTTCAAAGTTTATAGCAGAAGAGGGTAGATAATTGATTAAGCACGTTGCAGTCTCAAAGGCAAAATCCCAATACTGTTGTGGGACCGACCCTTGAGCAAGAAGAGCCAAGCCCGTTTCGACAATGTGTCGGTTGCGGCGCTCAACCCTTCCATTTTGCTCGTGCGTATATGCACAGGATTGACGGTGATTTATCCCGAGAGTTTCGAAGGTGGTATGCAATTTGCGATACTCACCCCCTAGATCGGACTGTATGGATTTGATAGAGTGCGAAAATTGCCGCTCTACCAAGACACGAAACAAATGAAACATTTTATAGATGTCCGATTTCACCCTTAATGGATAAAACCAGGTGAATCGGGAATAATCATCGACGAACAATAAAAAGTACCGAAAGCCACTAGACGAGATAATTGGAGCAGGCCCCCAAATATCTGTATAAACTAAATCTAGTACATTTTCGCTCGATTTATCAATTCTATTTAAAGGAAAACAACTAGATTTGCCAAGATGGCAAGCATTACATGACTCTAAACTGACATTATTGTGCTGAACTGGACAGTGTTTAAGAACTTTATTCTGGACGACACGGTGAGGATGCCCAAGCCTGCGATGCCATATCGTGGGCGAAGCACAAGACGCGACGAAGGCAAAATGACTCCGGGACACGGGTAACTTGTACAGACCTCCGGAGGTTGGACCTTTAAGCAATATTACCTTGGTGTTGGAATCCTTCACAATGAAACAATTTGAGTGAAATTCAAAAAACACATGATTTTCAGTAGCAAATTTTTGAACAGACAATAACGGGACAGTTAAATTAGGAACATGTAACACATTTGACAGAAACAACTGTTTGGACTCGGACGGGATTGATTCATGGCCAACCCGAGAGATTACTAAACCTGTACCGTTCCCGACCCGGAGGGTGTCCGGGCCATTGTATTCATCCGATGCAGTCAGCATGCCGGCATCAGGAGTCGCATGTGCGGTAGCGCCCGTATCGGGATACCACGTTTCAGATGGGGAAGCAGTGGACGCTGGCGATTCTCCCGAGACCGCAACATTCGCCTGGGTCGGCGGTTGCGTGGTGTACCTTTTATAGCAGTACACCGCAGTATGTCCCTGAGCCCTGCAGATTTAGCACCTCGGCACACCACGACCACCTCGATTTCCGCGCTGGTTGCGTCCGCCCCGGCCACCGCGGTGATTCTGGCCTCCGCCATCACCACTATGCCCAGCACTGCCACGGCCGTTCTGCTGCGGATTCCGACCAACATAGAACGCAGTAGGCGGTCCTCCATTGCCACCACCAGTGCAGAATTCATCTGCAAGTATAAAGTCAGCAGCTTGCAAATAATCGGCTAATTGAGGCAGAGACACCAGGGCGTTGGCAGTGAGAGCAGCCGTGTACGAACGATATTCAGGCCGCAATCCACGGAGGACATATAAGTTCTGTTCTGACATGGTGAGCGGCTGTCCGGCTTGCACAAGAGCTTCGACCAACAACTCGGCCCTGCCGAGATATTCCGTGGGAGTGGCGTTGCCTTGTCGAAGAGCTTGGAACTGGCCAAGCAGGTTCAGACATCGCGCCTGAGTCGTCGATCCTAGCGCCGTACACACCGATTGCCACACCTTCGCCGCGGTAGACCTGCCAACTGCGAGGTGGAGAACCTCATCCGACATCGCCGAGATCAACAGGGACAGGATGGATTGATCTTGGCGCACCCACTGCTTGTACGCCGGATTCGGCGCCGGGGTGGAGGTTGTCGCATCGGTGCCGGAGTCACCGCCCATGGTGGTGAGCATTGCCGGCGGACACGGATGAGTTCCGTCAATGAAACCCTCCAATTCCTGCCCCCGTAGGAACGGAATGATCTGAGTCTTCCAAAACAAGAAGTTTCGGGAATTGAGTTTCATTGAAATAAAATGGTGTGCTCCTGCTAAAGGGTTTGATCCGGCCGAGGATGAGCCATCGGCGGGTGAGGGAGAGGCCTGAGAGGAATTCGACAACATGGGGAAAAAGAAAAATCGATACGGTGGTTTGGGATTTTGGAGGAGAGAGAAAAGTGTTTTTGGATCGATTAGGCTGATACCAGATGAGAATTCAAAATCAATTCAGTTACTGGTAGATAGGATTACAGGAGTGTATATCAAAGTCTACCTCTAAACTCTCCTATCTACTAGGCTATTACATTAGACTTAATCTAACACCACATATTAACTACCATAGGCTATAATAATAATAACAATAATTATTAATAACACTCACATTTATAGAGTATTTTAAATGTCTTTAATGCTAATGTTTTTAATTGTTTTCCAACTAAGGGATTGAACCATTGCAAGCTATATCATTGACTAATCCAGAAGTGATCTCCCTTGATGAAAGCACTCCTGACCAGCAGTCTTTGAAGAAAACAAATATGGATTGTTCATCATCTTCAAAGACTTTAAAAAAGCCTAAGAATGAACCAAATCCATGATACTCTATAAACATTTGATTTTGTTTAATCATAAACAATATAAATTTTAGTTGGTCATTTTAGTTGGTGATTTGTTTTGTTTTAATATACTAAATGCTAAACAGATGGGTTATTCTGTTAGCTTTTAGTTGGTGATGTTGGTTTTTAAAGACAATTGTGTTTGTATGGCAAATTAGTTTTTATTTCAAATTGCATTATGATTCTTAATTTTTACACTTTGTACTTCTAATACTATTCGTGAAAATATTATTCAACGCTATATTACCATGGAACAAAGATAACAGAAAAAGAATTGTAAAAATAAAAATAAAAATTATATGCTCTATTTACAGTGATTCAAAAACAACTTACCTTCTAATTATGAGTTGTGTTCATGATCCAGATTGCTGGTTCATATCCATTACAGGGTGGTCCATTGGATGATTATGGACTCTCATCAACTATATTTGCATGAACATCTAAATGAAATGGTACACCATTCATGAGTTGGGTCTATTGATAAAAAGGTATTTATTAGTGCACTATTAAAGTAATGCTTTTAGTTAGCAAACAAATCTGCATATGAGAAACACAATTAAAGGAAAATATGCATGTCAGATCAAGATAGTTTGAGTATATGTTGGGAAATTTTCATAAATATTTAGTTTATGATAACTAAAGAAACACTTATTACTAATGAGAGTTTGCCTTGATGGTAGCATGTATAAGCAAGAGAACAAAATTTTCAGCTCCATGCAGTCTATCATGTGCTGCTGACACATTAAAGATCATGTTGTTGATTACTTTGCAACACTTTAAAACGCAAAAAAACTTCACTTGGGGAGCTTTGTAATCATCATTTTTTTTCAATTCATTTACTACAAGCTGTAAGTAGCAATTAAGTATCAACAACATAACTAAGATGCAAAAAAAAAAAAAAAAAAAAAAAAAAAAAAATCACTACTTCAAAAGTAAGATTATAAAGATTGATTTAGGCAACTTTGTCACCCCCAAGGCAAGCACATCATATCAAGTCCACAAGATGCTCATCTTTTAACAAGGCATATGATACGCGGTATGCTAGATACAAAGTTCAATGTGGTGGAAAAATCTAGGAATGTGGATACATCTAAATGAATTTGATTGCGTATTTAAAATTCCATTTACATTTAAAATTCTTAAACATACGATGCACAAACCGTCATCCTGTACAACAGCAGGAATGTCCAGATGTTTGGGTTGCATCAACTGTTTCAACAGACATTTTTTCTCTATTATTCCTCCTCAAATTTGCTTTTGAGAATGTCCTAGCCTTTTCTTCTGAGAGTTCCCCCTTCCAAACTTTATTAATCCCTTTATATTCAAACATTCTGTTTCTAAAGCTTTTGACAAAAACCAAGAATTTGCATGAGAACATTTGCAAAGTAGTTTGCAAATTCTAAGTAACAGAAATGTGTGTCCCTAACTATCAAAAAGCCTTTATTCTAGAAGCAAAATCAGGTTTATAGATCACATAAAATGATATTACTTGTGCACTGTATCAACATAGAAAAAGTGTTCACGCATGACATAATATTCATGCGGAGACATCACCAGAAATCATTGATTGCCCAAGACTTGTTCTTGCTCTAAGCTTCAATAAAACAAAAAGTTATACTAAAAGAGACTAATGATAATCTACATGCATAACGTATCCTAAAAAGTTTCACTAAATATGTATTCTTTTATATGCATGTCAGACACTATTTTATAAGTCTCGATGCTTTCTTGCCTAAAATAAAACAAAGAGAATGGAATAACTTCAAATTTGCAATCCAAATTATTGAACAGCAATATATATTTTTGAAGACTATATTTTTCAATACCAACCAGAAGAACATCATTTGTTTATTTCATGTTGAGATGTTGCCATGACTGCGAGCATTATAAATAAAATGATTGTAAATATTGATCAATGCATACCATGATTTTAAAGGTCCAGGTAAAGAAAAAATGGCACTTTAAAACAAGTTGAAGCCCAAACGATCATGCTGCACTGGGACTGCTGTGCTAGCCATTCGATTAAGCATATATAAACATAATATTTTCACCCATGAGCCTGAGCGACTATTCGAAAATGCCGATTCCACAAGAAAACAACATTGGATTGACGGAAAACATGTTGATATCCGAAGAGTTGGCGTACGACAAGGAATTATTGAATGCAGAGCATGAAACATTGGTAACTCAATTGACGGACGAACAGAATGTTGTTTACAACTTGTGATTAATGATATTGATTCTAACGGAGGGGGATTGTTTTTTGTGTATGGTTACGGAGGAACATGCAAGACATTCGTGTAGAGAACATTATCTTCAAAGATAAGGAGCCGTGGAGATATTGTTCTAAACGTTGCTTCAAGTGGAATAACATCATTGCTATTGCCGGGTGGCAGGACAACGCATTCTCGATTTGCTGTACCACTCTCAGTGAATGAAGATTCCACCTGCAATATCTTGCAAGGTATTGGCCTTTGCAAACTTATAATCAAGTGTAAATTGATAATATGGGATGAAGCACCGATGACACACAAATACAGTTTTGAGGCTTTAGACAAAACCATGAGGGGTATATTGAGATTCACCGTACCTAGTAGTGATCAGAAAATATTTGGTGGAAAGAAAGTAGTATTGGGTGATGATTTTAGACAGATTCTTCCAGTTATTCCAAAAGCAACGAGACCAATGGTTGTGGGAGCCACTATTAATTCTTCATACCTCTGGAGGAATTGCAAGGTACTGAGACTCACGAAGAACCTGAGACTACAGAGCTTAGCTTCAAACGAAGATAGACAGACGGTTGATTGGTTATCAACATGGATTGCAGACATTGTAGATGAGATTACAGGGTTGGTAAACAATGGTTTGTTTGAGATCGATATTCCACCAAGGTTTATGTTAAAGTGTGGACCTAATCCAATTGCAACTATAGTCGAAAGCATCTTCCCAGCCGCGAAGTATGGAATGCTAGAAGAGTTGCACCTAGAAGGACGAGCGATCCTCTCACCGACTTTAGATGTTGATCAAATTAATCAGTATATGTGTGACATGAACACTGTAGAAGGTCGGACGTATCTAAGCTGTTACTCTTTGTGTAAGGCAGAATCAGATGGTGATAATCTCTCACAAGTACATACTCCTGAATTTTTAAATAGTTTGAGATTGTCTGGACTTCCTAATCATTCATTGACAATAAAGGTTGGTGCACCTATTATGTTACTGCGGAACATAGACCACTCTCTTTGTCTTTGTAACACTATGCGCCTCATCGTTACAAGATTGGCGGATCATATAAATATTGTTGAAGCAAGAATAGTTAATGGAACGCAGCAAGGAACCAAAGTACTTATACCACGAATGTCTCTCACCCCTTCTGATACGAGATTGTCGTTCAAGTTCCAGCGTAAACAATTCCCGTTGATGCTAGCATATGCAATGGCTATCAACAAAAGCCAGGGTCAAACACTAACTCACATTGGATTATTGTTGAAAAAAACAGTCTTTAACCACGGTCAATTGTACGTGGCTTTTTACCGAGGCACTCATCCTGATGGCCTTAAGGTTTTAGTTCTAGACGATGATGGACAAACTTCTGTTACTACTACTAATGTCGTCTACAAAGAGGTTTTCAACAATGTGTAATTCAAAACAGTTATATTATGTATTCTTATTGCACCAATATAACAAAATTATTACATATCTACATATTACATATATATTCCGTTACACAAATTTCTATAGCTAAATTACTACACATAAAGATAATAAGATCAATTAATTCAATTCTGAAACATTCATACAAACCTTAATTAAACGTTCAAATTTACACTATCGAATATAAAGCAAATTATAATTCATATATTATAACGAATACATACCGTGCATCGCACAGGTGCAAATACTAGTGTCAAAAGATAACAGAAGTTATAATGCCATGAATATTTTTGTCCAAAAAATTATGTAGTACAACATTTATAGCATAAGGTACTAAAAAAGTTAAAAGAAAAAATGGACATAAAACCAGGGACATATCCTGGATTGAAACTTATGTTTTTAGATGTTTTACAAGGATATGTACCAGAGGTTAACTTTATTGCGAATGATACATAGCATAAAAATGGTTACTATCTTACAGACGGTATTTAGCCACAATGGTCGATGTTTGTGAAGAGTTTTTCATGTCAAATAGACCCAAAAATAATACCCCGTATTGTTTAAACAAAGACAAGATGCAACACGAAACGACGTAGATGGGGAGCATTTTGGGTGTTACAAGCTCGATGAGCAATGATTAGAGATCTTGGACAATTTTGGTACATGAAAAGAGAAATAATGTATACTTGCATTATTTTACACAACATGATTGTTGATGATTAAGGTGACATCGTAATTAATTGGGTGGACAAAGAAATTTGATCAATTGTACAAGCGTCGCAATGCTCAATTGAAGAGTTTTAACAATATATACAAAGAAACGGCGATTTATATGACTCGCAATTGCATCATCAACTTCGTGTTGATTTGATTAAGCATATATGGATCAATAACGACAATTAATTTAAATATTTGTATTTTAATTTTTTATGCACTTAGATTTTTTTAACAACTTTGTAGTTTAATTTTAAAGAAATTAGTAGGTTTTAATTTTGAAGCAATTAGTAGTTTAATTTTAATTTTATAATTATCATTTCAATTAAATGTTGGTATGTTTATTTTAAAGAATTAATTTTCATTACAATTATAAATTTAAAATTATAATAAAATAAATAAATAATTAAATATAGTTTGTGTAAAATGATGGGTCCATAAAAACTTGTGAGTTAATTTCATTTTTGGTCTTAGATTTATAAGTGGCAGTTCATTTTTAATCATTTTTTATCAGAACATCCACATTTAGTCCTAGTATATTGTTGCATGACCATTTTTGGTCCTTAGTCAACAAAATGGTTGAAATATCGGTGAGTCATTTTTATACATAGTGAGTTGGCCCCGCTATATATTTATGTTTATTTTTTTTGAAAACATTCATAATTGAAGACCGAAATTCCTTTGTATTTAACCGCATTAAAACTATTTTATTGATAGAGGACAAAAAAAATAGTCATGACATAATAATACTAGGACCAAATGTGGATGTTTCGATAAAAAGGACTAAAAGTAGACTGTCACATATAAATCTAGGACAAAAAATGGAATTAACTCAAAACTTGTAAAAAATTAAGGGTCCGTTTGGAAACTTGGAAAATGACTTATGGAAAATGTTTTTCGAGTTTTCAATGTTTGGATGCAACAGGAAAATTCAGTCAACGGAAAACATTTTCCGTTGACTGAGGAAAATGAAGCCATTTTGACGGAAAATGACTTCCGCCACAATTTGGGAGAAGTCATTTTCCGCCAAAATGTTTTAACATACAATTCTACTCATTTTTTTAGAAAATAAATTAAACACACCAAGTTTTTCAAAATGCAACCAAACACTGAGAAGTAAAATGTTTTCTGGAGAATGACTCATTTTCCAGAAATTATTTTTCTTCCTAGTGTTTGGTTGCATTTCCAGAAATCAATTTTCTACTTTTCAAACGGACCCTAAAACGATGGGGGAGAATGATTTTTTATATTCAATGAGATAGTGGATGCTAATGTTTTTTTTTTTTTTTTTTTTTTTTTAAAGATAAAAAACCTTGAGGTTGAGATTGCTATTAGAGAGGTTTATTTAGGGACCCCTGTACGACTAAAACATCAAAGTTTGGAACCAAAGTGAAATTTTAGGTCATCGTTAGGGATCAGAAACGTAATTCTGTCGAGAAAGAAGGGGTTTCAAGTTTTCATCCCATTCTGAATTCTGATGCTGAGGCCAAACTCAAGAATGGGGTTCACTGTTTAGAGGTTTAAGGTTTTAAGGTTTAAGGTCCAAGATTGTTCTCCTAAGGTTTTAGCTGCTGTGTTCTCCACCGATGAGATCTTTGAACCCTTATTCATCAATCTCGCCATGGCTACGTTGTTACCGCAGACTCCATTACAGAACCCTCTCTTCCTCTTCACTGCCACCCTCCCAAGACCCAATCTTCACTACCGATCCGTCACTTACCCCTTCAGTCTCGCCCGAGAAAACCAAGACTTCCAGTGACCCCAGCAAACCCAATTCAGAAAACACCCAACTCATGGAAGCCCGTGCGGTAGAAATCGTCTTGGGACAAAGGGGAAACCCAGATTCGGCGTTTGAGCAATTCAAACTCGCTATGGAGTGGTGCGCTTTTCAGCGGTGGACCGGGGAGCCCTTCTATGTTTTGCTTCACATTCTAGTAAGTTCCTCAGAGCACCACCATATAGCTAGGAGTCTGATTTTGAAACAAGTGCTAGGGGATTCTGGTCCCCCTTCTGCTGTATTTGATGGTCTTGTTGATTGTGCTAAAAGATTCAGTTTTGAGTTGAGTCCAGTGGTTTTTAATAGCTTGCTAGATAGCTTAGTTAAAGCTCGGCGGATTAGAGATGCTATTGATTGCTTTAATGCGATGATGGATCATGGTATATTGATTTGGCCCTTCCTTATAGGTAAAGTGTCAAAGGTGTTAGTCAGGAATAAAATGTTCCCAGAAGCAAAAGATTTGTATAATGGTGTAGTGTGTAGAGGGATTAAATATTCCAGTTCTAATGTCCGGTTAATGATGCGTGCTTGTTTAAAAGAAGGCGAGGCTGAGGAGGCCGAGAGGTACTTTTTAGAGGCTAAGGCTAGTGGTATTCAGCACGATCCACCCACGTACAGTGTTGCTATTTATACCGCTTGTAAGTTGGGAAAAGTGGAAGGTGCAATTTCGTTGCTGAATGAGATGGAGGAGAAGAATTGGGTCCCGTCAAAGGGCACGTATGTGAATGTAGTTTCGGCTTGTGTGAAGCAAAGGAATATGGTTGAGGCCTTAAGGCTTAAGGAGGAGATGGTTAATTGTGGTCATTCGGAGGATTTGGTTGTCATGACGAGCTTGATGAAGGGGTATTGTGTGCGGGGCGATGTGAACGATGCTTTGGGTTTGCTCGACGATATTGTTGAGGGCGGACTAAGTCCGAACAAGGTCACTTATGCGGTTCTGATTGAAGGGTGTTGTAACAAGGGACGAATGGGGAAGGCGCGAGAGTTATACGCTCAAATGAAACTTGCGGGTATCAAGCCTTCGGTGTATATCGAAAATTCTTTGCTGAGAGGATTCCTCAAAGCCAACTTATTCGACGAAGCAACTAAGCAGTTTGAGGAGGTGGTCATGAGTGACGTTGCCAATGTTTTCACGTACAATAGCATGTTATCTTGGTTTTGCAGAAACGGGAAGATGAAAGAAGCGGAAAGTATATGGGATAAGATGGTGGATAAGGGAATTGTGCCCTCTATAGCCTCGTATAATAACATGATCCTTCTTAGCTGTAGAAATGGTGATATGGACAAAGCGTTAAGTTTATATTCCGAGTTGCTACAAAAGAATATGAACGCTAATGCAGTCACATATAGCATTTTGATTGACGGGCATTTCTGTAAAGGCAATGCCGAGCAAGCACTCGAAACATTCGACAAAATGCTGGCTTCCGGGATTGCTCCAACCGATTTCACGTACAACTCCATCATCAACGGCCTTTCTAAAGTTGGCAGAACATCCGAGGCAAAGACCATGCTTCATAGCTTCCGAGAGAACGGCCTAATCCCAAGCTGCATGACTTACAATTTCATTATCAACGGCTTCCTAAAAGAAGGCTCCGTGAGTTCAGCTTTGGCCGCTTATACCGAGATGCGTGACACCGGGATTTCCCCGAATGTTGTCACGTATACCTGCTTAATCTACGGGTTTTGCCAAAGCAATAACATCGATCTTGCTGTGAAACTGTTGAATGAAATGAGGGCCAAAGGTATCCAATTGGATATTGTTACATACGGTGTCCTTATTGATGTCTTTTGTAAAAGAAGAGACATGGAGAACGCAATGGAGCTTTTCGAGGAACTGCTCGGAGTTGGTCTATCGCCCAACACAATTCTGTATAACAGCATGATTAGCGGGTTCAGAAACGTAAATAATATGGAAGCTGCACTAGCCTTGCATGAAAGAATGGTAAACGAGGGAATCTCGTGTGATTTGGAAACGTACACTACCTTGATAGATGGGCTGCTAAAGGACGGGAAAATACTTCCCGCATCCAATATGTACTCGGAAATGCTTTCAAAGGGTATAACGCCCGATGATATTACATACACCGTACTAGTACAAGGTCTTAGCAATAAAAAGCAGGTGAACAATGCACTAAAGGTATTGGACGAGATGTGTAAGAACAAGGTGACTCCTAATGTTCTTATTTATAATACACTAATCGCCGGATACTTCAAGGAGGGGAATATTCAAGAAGCTTTTAGGTTGCATGACGAGATGCTTGATCGCGGTCTTGAACCCGATGATACTACTTACGATATTCTTGTAAGAGGAACGAGAGAAGGTAGCTTGGCGATGGGTACTTCATCTATCTAAATGACAAAGTACGATATAGAACTGACCAATTTAGCTACCTCACGAGAGATCATGTCTTCGTCTTTATTGTTGTTACATCCTGCACAGTAGGTAAGATGATTTTCACTTATTATTCTATAATTTTGCTGAAAAAGTGTTGAATACTTGTGTGATTTTGTATCAATAAATGACATAGCCTCCTTGATAAAAAGCAATAGAAAGGTTGCATAGAACAGGCGCATCACTGTGTTGAGCATATAATATATAAACATAAAATGTGCAATCCAACTATCTGTTTAGGCTTTTAGTTGAGATGAAGCCCATGCTTCAATATAGTGTCAGAGCCAATCCCATATCAAAGGTCATAGGTTCGAATCTTTGCGTCACCCTATAAAAAAAGATTGTAAATGTGTGAACACGACACTTTCTTTTCCCGCCTTACCACTAGAATTGATAAATTTGCTCTCATGAAAAGTGTTGTGTTTAAAGTCTGTCTTCGTTTCGTAGGGAAACTCGCAGTCAGGGTAAACCCCGCCTTGTGACTCTAGCTAGCAAAAAACCACAAGGAGGTAAATCAGTCTAGGTTGCCCATAGCTGACCGGCTCAAACCAAGAAGGCTGGAATTCATACTCGTAACCTTGTGGTTACAAGTTTGTATCCTTAGCCATCTTGGCTGCGTTACCCTTTTTTTTCAGCTGTATTTTTGGATCTCTGCTAAATTCCTAAACAGTTTACTAGGATTTGGTTAACTTTTATCAGTCAAGCATTGTGTTACCTCAACCAGTAGTCTTGGAAGCAATGAAGCATGCTCTTATGCCATAATATGTATGTGTGTCAGTGTGTGTAAATATATGAATTGAAGTGTTTTTTTTTTTTTTTTTAAATTGAAAAATAGTTGTGCTCTTTTCTTTGACAGCTGCTTGTACAGATTGGCTCTGACTGGTACAATGAATCATTGTTTTGCTCTCCTCCCTGTATTGTATCTTTCACCCCACCCCGTTTGATACTCCATCAATATATCTTCATATTTATATTTTCATTCTATTACATACTTTAATTTAATACTTGACACAGCCATCATATGTTGTCTTTATTATTTCTAAATAATCTTTGTTTGTTTGGTTCTATTTTTTTGGGTAAAGAGTTAGACAGATTATATGTTATAGTAAACACATTAGCTTATCAATCAATTTTGACTTATTTGATCACTATTAGCTGTTTGACTTGGTTAAATAATCGATGAGTGTTTGATTAATTAGCTTTTTTGTAACAGCTTATTGCTCTAAATGTTAAAATTCAAAAGGTTGTTCAAATCAGCTTTTTCGATCATCTTTTTGAGAAAGTCATTTTGCATGTAATCAGTTATCAACTACCAGCTCATTTATCAACTAGTCAAACACACTAATCCAATCAACTAATAGCTAGTATTTACCAAACACCTTCAATATTTATCTTGCAATTCTTTCACTTTCAAAAGTGAGTTCTACCGGACATTTTTGCAATTCATTATGATTTTCTTTACGTTCTTACCGTTTTAATTGTATCTCAAAATATAATAATAATAATAATAATAATAATAATTATTATTATTATTATTATTATTATTATTATTATTATTATTATTATTATTATGAAAAAGGTCAACAGAAAACAAAGAGAAGCACCCAAAAAAAAAAAAAAAAATTACAATTCTGACATAGGATTGCAAGAGCTGCAATTCAAATGCTAATTTTACTTTTATTCCAATTTTCGCAAATAAGTTTGCTATTGCTCCAATTGCATGGATATTACCGTTTCGAAGGCTAGTATGTTGAGGATTAATTTCTAAATATTTTTATAAGATAGTTAGTCACAAATTAGTTGGGTTGGTGTTAAGTTTTTATTAATTTGAATTTATTTTTTTTTTTTGAAAAATAAATAGAGAATTTAATGAAAATATAAAATGGGTAATGGAAAATTAGAAAAAGAAAAATTGGGAAAAGAAATTTGGAGAATTGAAGTAAACATATCACAATTTTTTTTGGACTATGACGCTATTAAGAAATTTAACTGTAATAATATTCATGGTGTCATAATTATTATAGGATTATTTTTTGGGTGTTCTGGGTCTTTCTCCACCCGTCTTACGGTTCAGGTCTACCCGGCTAAATTCCCGCTCCCCGCTTGCTCCAAGAGGTGTCACTTGCGAAAATTGAACTCGAGTTATCCCAAAAGTTTTCCCTACAAAGAGAACTTATTTGTCACTTGAGCTACTCCGTTGGGTTAATATAATAGGATTATGGTTTTGAGAAAATTACACTTTATGAGCTCTAGTTATAATGATAGTGTAGATTTAGTTTATTAATTTTCACAATGTGTTTTTTTTTTTTTTTTTTTTTTTTTTTATAACTAAGGAGGGGGAGATCTTGAGGAGACAATTGTCTCCTCACAAAGTGCTGTGATAACTGGTTGCAAACATTGAGTGACGGGCATCGACACCCCTAGTTCTCGACCCTAAATTTCTACTCATTTTTAGTTCTTCTTGATTTAAAAAAGGGAAAATGACACTTTTTCCCCCTATGCTATATACTTATAGCACTTTTCCCCCCTTAATTATTTAAGTGGCTCTTTTTCCCCCTGAAATGTTAAATGGACATATTTACCCTTAAAATAAATATTTCATTTATTTTTATTCTCCAATAAATTATTACTATAATTTGGTTCAAACCAGATACTATAGTAACCAAACCAAAATATTTCAATTACAATTTATAATCAAAATGCGATATTTAGAGTTTATTAAAATCGCGAACTGGAATGGCCGGTTCATGTTCCGAACTGAAAAAATAAAATACATTTATTGTTGAATTTAAACTATTTTAAAATAAAAAATAAAATTTTAAAATAAAGACGGTTCAAAATCGCGAACGGGATCCGGAACCGCCGGTTCATGATCCAGTTTTTTTTTTATTCTTAAATTTAATAAATTGAAATCCAAATATTGGGTTCTAGATCTGAATCATAACTAAAAACTTTTAATTCGATTGCTATAGTGTCTGGTTCAGTTCGAACCGAACCGTGGTAATCGCTACATATACGCAATAATTTGTTGGAGAAGTAAAATAAATAAAATGGTTACTTTAAGGGTAGAAATGTCAATTTAATATATTAGGGGGGAAAACCACCACTTTTAAAATAATTGAGGGGACTAATGTGCTTACATAAATAATTGAGGGGGAAAAAGTACTATAAGTATATAACATAGGGGGGAAAAGTGCCATTTTCCCTTTAAAAAATGAAAACTATTTATTTTTATGAATTATTGATAATTTTTTTTTTGTTTTTGAATTATTGATAAATTGATTGACCTTATTCTTTAAAAAGAAATTTACATATTCAATAATGACTAATGAGAAATGATAATTGTACGTGTTCTACGGTGGAAGCACGAGTGTAACTACAAGATATTTAGCATTTTTCTTAACATACACCTCTAATTACGCAATCAAATAAGTATAAGTATGGTATATATAGCTAGGGCTGCGCATTTCAGTTCGGTCTCAAACCGAAGTACTGATCGGTACTTGGTTTGAGGATCGGTACTCGGTTCGGTTAAAACTTGAACCGAACCAAAAAAATCGATCGGTTTTCTGTTTTTATATATCTACATCTACAAATTTAATAAGAGCCAATAATGTTAGGCCCTTAACTGGAACAAAAAAAATGTTGGTAGTATTGTTTCTTAAAATGAATGGTTAATATTATTTTGATTTTAGTATATTTTAAATGATTTTCCTTATTTATCCTCTATTATATTATTTCATTCCCTTAAATAACGCTAAACTCTGTTAAAATAAACTTTAGTAAAGGAATATTCTGTTAACTATTTATTATTCTTAACTTACTTATTAATTTCGATAAAAAAGGTCTTATGTTCGAACCTCACCCCAATCAGAGTTGGCATATTTCTAAAACATATACTACGCATATGTTAAAAAATACAATATAAAATTTAATATAAACTTTGGTCAAATAATTAGCCCAACTAAATAAATAACGTTCAAAGTTGAGCATCAAAGATTATAAATCAGGAACCTTGCAATCATTTTCTTGCGTTTTTTTTTTTTTTTAAAAACGAATTTAGGTTAAGTTTTATTTATTTAATTAATTGCATGTCTTTATTGCCTTTATTCAAAAACATAATTCATTATAAAAACATAAACAACATATATAATTTCATTAATTATATTATCTTTATTATCTACAATTCAAAGATTCCATACCTTCAAATTCATTAATTAATTATATTCACTATATTGTCATTGTCTTGTTTTTACAATATATTGTGATTAAATATCGAAGTTATAATACAAAATATGTTATATATTTATTTACCAAGTATTTTATACAAATATAATAAATATTAATATTTTTTTCAATACTTTCACATGATAATCTACGACACAAACATATGTAGGAAAAAATACTACTACTACTACCAAATATCAACAGACGCTTGCAAGATAATAAATAGTTTATAGTACAACTAAGACCTCAATCATATACACAGCAAGACAAATCTAAAACTTACTACACCATAATCTCATTGCATGACGCTGTCTTTTAAGCTACCATCAGTAATCCAATTGCACATGACACACTACGAATAAAAAAAAATGAGAACAAGTACTGAAGTTGAAGACAGTGACAATACTACCCAAAAGAGAATAAAAAAAGACTTGGAGAAATTAAATCGAAAGTAGTATTTATTTAGACTATCATTTTTAGACTAAGTATTTAGACCAACATTATTACAAAGTTGCAAACATTTATTATAGTGATAATTAAAATCAATCTCTTATATAATTTATCTTGCATTTATATATACTTTGAATTACTGTTTTAAATAAACAAAATCAACATTCAATTACCGAATTACTTATTTAAAAATAATCATTGGGCATTATTTCATTCGCGCGTGAAAAAAACTAGTATATATATAATGTATTAAATGTCCAAAGTGAGATTTGAACCCTTAAATATTTAATTATAAAGCAAGAGTTTTACTCATTAAACTATACCCACATTTGTGTTAATACTTATATTTGTATGCTAATAAAGGTATACATTTTTCATTAAATGTTGTACACTTCAATTATAATGGACAAAATTGTCCCTACTACATTCTTGTTAGACAAAAGTACCCTTACACCGTTATAACACCATTACTATTTAATTCTAACTTTCATAACTCTTATCATTATTATCATACACATATATCTTTTTTCTATTCTTTAATTATCATTTTATTAAAATAATTATATAATTACTTTAATTGTTGATTATATTTTAATTAAATTTCTATGAATGGTAAATCATATGTGTGTATATATATAGGCACGAACACATACCAATATATGTGACCGGGTACTAGACTAATATTATAGATATTTTATTTATTTATTGTAAACATAAAGTATAAATTATATCAAAATTGTTTACATTATTAATAAAAAAAAATATAAATTTTGTTCATCTCTATAGTTTTCAAATACGACAAGGAATTCTGAAATATAATTTGAAGTATAACTTGTAATTATTTGCATTTATCAAATTTTTAATGTTGGGCATAAATTTTCACGCATCGCACATACAAAATGCTAGTATTATATATCTAAAAACATAATAAGTATGAATGAAAGTTATACCCCTGATTTATGTCCGTTTTTTCCGTTAAGTTTTTTTGTACATTATGCTATAAAGGTTGTACATTAAAATATTTTGGACAAACATACCCCTACCATTATAATTTCCGTTATCTTTTCCACTATTGTTACCACGCACATGCATCCACCATATATTTTCTTATCTTCTTCATTAATAATAATATATACACATTAAATATTTGAGTTATATGTTAATTATTACATAAATATAAATATCAAATTTATAAAAATTATTTACAATATTATTATTATTTAGAATAATTTAAATATCTAAAATCTAAATAAATTTAAAATTTTAATATAATGTATTAATATTTGGCACCTATTTTTTGCGCATCGCGCATAAAAAATACTAGTAAATATTATAATAATTAATAATTTCAACTCCTCAAGTTCTCAAACCTCAACTCTAAGTCGTAAGTCCCAACATTTGGTGATTTAGTAATTCTTATTTTTCAAATATGAACAATGTAGATAGATGATTCTTCATCTTGTCATTAACAAAACACTTCAAGTGGCACTCCAAGTGAGCCAACTGACAATCGATCAGACAAAAAAGGAAACATTCAAATAGTGGACTTCCACAAAAACCGAACCGAATATCGAACCGAAACCAAAACCGATGCGAACTTTTTCAAACCGAACCGAACTCTATTGTTAAACCGAATTATTTATTTTTTTTTTAAAAAACCAAAACCGAAAAAAAAAAAATCGACCCGAAATCCGAAATGCCCAGCCCTATATATAGCCAAAGACCTTATGGACAAATATTACTTTGTAAGAGAATCAGCAGTACTAAAAGAAGTATATATATATATATATATATATATATATATATATATATATATATAAACTGTCCCTGCACCCAATACAAACTGTATTAAAGAAACAAAAAAACAAAAAAAAAACAGACTTCCAAATCCATCATAACCGTTCAGTGCCCTGATCGTACGCTCAAGATAAGTGCACATAGTTTTTATTTTAAGGATTGTTTTTACATGAATATAATTCTATATATATACTCATGATCAAATGAGTCCACACCTTCATATAAGTCCGTGTGAACAGATCAGGGTCATCGAATGTTTGAGATTAGATTTCGTCAACTGTGCAAGTGAAGTGCTAAGTTGACAAAATCTAAGTCATTGATTTTAAGTATTCAATGGCCAGATTTGTCCACACTGACTCATAGGAAAGAGTGGATTCACCTGAACAATGACATATAATTAATTAATTAAGAGTAAAAGACATTTTTATTCCTAGAGTTATAGTGGCACAGACAATTTTGGTCCTTAATAAAAAAATCAGACAATTTGTGGACACTCTTAATTATTATAACGAGGACAATTTTGGTCATCCGTCACTCTTCCCGTTAGATGCGTCGTGTGAGAGGGGGTATTTGCATCTTTTCATGCACCATCATCTTCATCTTCCCCTTGGCCAGAAAAGTCACCGAACTTGAGCGTGACATCTCCTTTCTCAGCCGCATGGGCATCGTCTTCATCTCCATCCTCGCAACTCTCGTAGCCGGCTTCGTGGAAATAAAGTGGAAGAACGCCACCGCCGCCCACGGAATAAGCGACAAGGCAGACGCAATGATTCCCATTCCGGTTTTCTGGCTGGTGCCACAGTACTGTCTGCACGGGATGGCAGAGGCCTTCATGTCAATCGGCCACCTGGAGTTCTTCTACGATCAGGCGCCAGAGAGCCTGAGGAGCACGGCGTTGTCATGGAGGACCAAACAATCGGCCACAAATTGTCTAATTTTTTTTATGGAAGACCAAACTTATTCGTGCTAAGTCTAGGACTAAAAATGTCTTTTACTCATTAATTAATTACAGAGTATTAGTTAACATTTTATAATATGACCGGGAATATTTGAGAACGAAGGTATGGGGTTGTTGGGAGTTAGGACTTGGGAGGCATTCTCAACCGAAACATTTAGAAGTTTGCTGATCTACTAAGCTTCCATTTTTATAATTTAATTAACTTTTGTAATTTGTTTAAATCACCACCATTTTTATTTTTTTATTTTTTTTATTATTGTCTTTTATTTTATTTTATTTTATTTTATTTTTTGCTTGAAATGAAAACTATATAATCCTTCAATCCTATTTTATGTGTATGATTCAGTTAACAAAATTTGGCTGAAGTTATTTTTTATTAAATATTCATAATGTTAAGTTTTGTATTATAAATTAGTATATAAAATTGAAACTTTATTATTAAATACAAAAAAAAAAAAAAAGCATAGAAAAAAAAATGCTTTGACTGAATAGGTAAATGAGGCAAATGGAGTATTATATTATATTATAATAGAATAGTAAATAAATATCATTATTACAACTTACAATAAGTATACATCCACTACAATGTAATAGAGCTAGTAGCATTCAAAAAAAAAGTATACATCCACTACAGCAAATTGCAACACCACTAAATAAACTAAAATACAAAACCAAAAACCCTACAATAATACTAATAATAATAATAATAATAATAATAATAATAATAATAATAATTTAATTGAGTTGAAATAAATAATATGTGATTTAATTCGAATGAGCTTAGTTCTTATTTTTAAGTAAGTATAAGGAAAATCTTATGAATTGAGTAATAAATATTGAAAAGTTTCCTTCAAATTAAGTTTGACAGTGGTTTAACTTTGAACTAGTTGAGGCTTAATTTTGTTATATTACGATTATGATACTTAAAATTAAATTTTAAAAATATAACTAGCTCACACTTTAGTAGTTTAATTTGATAATTTATAGATAACTAATAATTTAAAATAAAATTTGAGATAAATTATTTAAAATGTGTATCATAATAGTTAGAACACATTCATAGAGTAAGTTCGCTTATCTAAGATTTTAAGCAAAACTGTAAATAATACATAAAAAAAAATTATAGAATTCTTTTTTATCAATATACCTAAATCTTAAATTCATTTTTTTCCTAGTGATCAAGTTACCATTACTATAATAAGTGATTAATATATATTTGCCCGCATGGACAGCTCAATTGGTCACATGGGTGAAGTTTGTAAACAATGACCTGGGATTTAACCTTTTGGAACAACAATGATTAATATATATTTTACTTTTTATTGTTAAAATATTTCAAATATAATTATTAGACAATTAATCACGTTATAATAATATAAAATTTTAATACAATTCGGATCAGGTTTAATAAAATGGCAGAAGCTCATATGGCATTTTATTATTTTTGTTTTTTTATGATTTTGTAATTTGGTGATATATGTTTTTAAAAGTTTTTTTTTTTTTTTTTTTTTTTTAAGAAATGGAGAGAGGAGGCGAGTGTATGACACGCACATGATCAGGAGCGTGGGTGTGTTACTAGATGGAATCCCATCACGATTTAGGTGGTTTCTGTACAAAGGAAAAGGAGGCGTATCCTTACGTTTTTCTGGTTGATTTTAGTTTTTGAAACCCAAGCAAATGTTTTCATTTTCCCAGAATGCCCTCGTCACCCTTGCTTATTTACTGTTTTGCATTTTCCCCCAATTTATACTTTCCCCTCACAATCAAACCCTAGAAACCCAAATTCATCTTTGGAGCTGCGTTTATACAGGAAGAAACCGATCGACAACTCAAAGAATCATTATTTATCAAGATATTTAACGGAATTTCAAGGAAAAAGTGAGTGATTTTTTAGAATTTGTGTTTTAATTTTAGGATTTTATAACCCTAATTATCCAAATTCTAATCTTTGATTGATTAATTTCTTTCAGCTCTTTTTTATTTTAGACTCGAATTTTTTTGTTGGATGTCTATTGATCACATTTTAGAAATTTTTAGAAAATTTTTACTGTTCTTAATGATTTTTTAAACTGTTTTTTTCATTATTTATAATTAGTTTCATCACTAATTAACTTTTATCTGAGTTCATTCTGATCATTGCTTCTTTTTTTAATGCAATTTTTCTAAGTATGAAAATTTGATTATTTATTGACGCGGTTGTTCAGTTTTGTTTGCCCAGTAATTAGTAATTACAGTACTTATTTGTGCATTTTTCCATCAAGAAAGGAATTCTTTTGCTCTAGATGTTTACCTTTGTTTGAAGGTTATTATTATTTTTTCTACCTAAGTTCTTTTTTTTTTATTATTATTTTTAAAATTTCCTTTTTGAATTAAAGTACATTTTTGGTTAAGTCTATTCCCACTTTTTTGTTTTGACCGATATTTTGTATGGGCGCAAAAAAATATGTACTTGCTAAATTCTTTATGATTTGAGATTCTGGTCCACTGCTGTGATTGATTCATAGAAATCTGCTTTTAGATTACACAAGTTTGTTCTGATCTATCTTTATCAAGAAACTGAATATGTTTTTTTTTGGTGCTACAGTGATCTTGTGAAGGAATTTCCTCTACTGTTTCTTACAGATTTCTGTTTGTTTATTTGTTTGGTTATGATCAGGTTTAGTTTGAATTGGAGAACCCCTGCCCTAATGAAGTTTAAAAGAGGAAGCAAAGTGGAGGTAATGGACAGAGCAGAGGTGCCAGTCTCATGGCGCAGAGCAGATATATTGTCCGGGAATGGCCATACTTATACTGTGAGGTTTGATTCCGCTTCCCCAGTGAAAAATGAATCAATGGTGGAAAGGGTATCAAGGAAGTTTATTAGGCCTTGTCCCCCTTCAGTGCAAGGTGGAGAGAGTTGGTTTTGTGGGGACATTGTTGAGGTGTTTAATGACTATTCATGGAAAGTTGCCATTGTTGTCAAGGTTTTTAGAGGAGATTACTATTTGGTGAGACTAGTTGGGTGCTTTCAGGAATTTAGCTTTCACAGAACAGAAATGAGAAGCAGACAATGTTGGCAGGATAACGAATGGGTTTTGATGTCTAAGGTACTTTCTTCTTATTTGACCAATGCTCATATTTAGAACTAGAGTTGTGTCTTTACATCAATCATTGAACATTCAGTTTGCTTGTTGGTTGAATTTTATTAAGTTTCTTTTGTAATGCATTTTAGACCAGTGTACCCATCTCCAATGTTATCCGTTCTTTAAATTTCTTTGCAATTAGATGTGTATATATCAGAGCCATTCTGATCTTGTATTGTTTTGCTTTTATAGGGTAATGGAGAATGTCAACCTGTCAAATCTCAGAAACTGTCAACTTCTGATTTTTATCAAAAGATGAGCTTCCAATTGCCACGCCCTGATCCTTGGGCTAAAACTCAAGATGACACTAGATTTCAAGACTCTCATGTAGTCTCTGCAAGATCTCTGAAGAGGATGTCTCCATACTGCTCTTCTGCTGTTGAAACACACTCTGGAAACTTCCAGAAACTAAGAATTGTGGAGGCAAATGGACCGAAACGGAGAGTAATTCCAGCACCGTTACTGAAAAAGGTAGATGATGTTGCTTGCCAAAGAAAAACTCTAGGTGAGAAAAACATGCATGCTTCCTTTAGTGTTGCATCAAACAGATACAATGAAATGGACAAAGCAAAACTAGATGGTGCCCTTTGCTGTTCCCATATGAGAAGCTCAGAATCTAGTGATTCTGATAGGGATGCTAGCTCTGTTGGCAGTTGTAGTGTTACTAGTTCTAGTGCAATTAGGTTCAATTGTCATTCAGTACCCGTTCCTTTTCAAGTGTCAGATGCCCCTTGTAGTGATGCTGAGTCAGTTTACCGTTCAGGTGATGAGGAGGGAAGTAATCCTCCTCTAGAAGAGGATTTTGCAGAAAGTATTCATAGGTTAGAGTTGCATGCTTATCGCTGCACTTTGGAGGCACTGCATGCTTCTGGGCCCTTAACTTGGGAACAAGAAGCATTGCTCACAAATCTCCGCATTCAACTCCATATTTCTAATGATGAACATTTGATGGAGTTAAAGAACCTAATTTCTGCTAAAATTAACAATTATCCCAGTTAATAGTTTGTCAAGGGGCTTTCTTTGTTTCTTGTATATAATAGGTTCATGCTTCTCCACCCCTTTTAGAGTTGTAAAAGGAAAGTTACATGCCCCATTTTATATCTATTGTCTTGGTAATTCCCTAATTTCCCAGACAGGAGCTTTTGTAACTAGAGGATTGTGTAATAAATGCTTTCAGCAAAATGTAAAAAAAGATTATGAAGAATTTCGTATTTTGATTCCAATCCCTGTTTCTTTGCATTCTGTGACTATAATGTATTTATGTGTGGCAATTTAGAATTGATATCTGAAAGCAGAAACATCTGATATGAAAGTTATGCTTCTGTGTTTATCAGAACCTACAAGCACCAAATGAAAGCGGCAGTTTATTTTATTGTATTGTTCAATGGTAAGAATACAGGTTGTTTTTCTCTTTTATATGCAACACCTTCCTGTTATGGATTATCATATTTCTGCAAAACTTTATTGCGCATTCTTTTGCTCTGATTGGACAAATTTGAATCTCAGATTGGTCATTAGAATTTGCAGAACGCTTAGAATTTAGCATAGGGGTTTATTCATGCTACTTGGTTTTGAGTAAGCATGTATGGACAATTTGGCAGCATATGAAATCCCTTTTAAGGATATTATTCATATATCCCCTGCATTTTCCAGGGTCACCGGTGGAGGAATATGATTCTAATGGAATAGACAAAGAGACGATTCATGCGTCCAATTGTACACACAGCAAGGCCAACCCCTTGTATTGCCTTTTTTTTTTACTGTATTTTTGTTTTGCTTTATCTATTCTTTTTGATTTATTTCAAATCAGGGTGGACTACTTTCACCACTTGTGTAGGTGGAGTAAGTGAAGGGTTGCAATCTACATGGAGGCTGCAAGGATTATATCTTCCACCAACATGTTAGGTGGTTTCTTTCTGGGATTTGTTCATATAACTGGACAATGGTTATCTTATTCTCACCTTCTTCAAGGATCTCTTTTTGGATTTCTGTTGAAATTTGAAATGCTGAATAACAGTAAAAACATTTCTGTCATTATTTTTCAGCATTCAGTTGCTGCTAATGCTGAAATACCAGAGAGGGTTGTGGACCTGTGTAAAGTGGCAGGTGATGCCAACATTTCGGATCATCCTCTATGTTCATTTGGATTGTACTGCATGTTCAGTTGACCAAGTCAAATGAATATGAGGACAGGCTAAAATGAACTTGAAGATTGTTTGTTTATTTGATTTGAATTTGCAGTGTTAGCACCTGACTGATCAATATGCCAATTATCAAGCACCCAGATCAGGATTGCTTGTTTATTATTAAAGGGTCATTATATCCCACAGATTGCAATTGGTTCAGCAACGATTGGTTTTCTAGGCTGAATACTGCAACACTTGGAGATCTTGGAATCAGTGTTGTAAAAATCCCGTCGAGGCGCCGGCCGGCCGCCTAGCGTATCACCATAATTGGTGGTCTAGGCCGGTTAGGCGCTGACCGCCTAGGCCTTGCTGAATTGTACTTTGACGAATCGTAAAAAGTTTGAAAATCTATAGAAGTATATTCATCCCCTCTAGTCTTGTACTCTAACTCTACCGGGACTAACAAATTAGGTCATCGACTTTGATGATTTTACCCAATAGAGTCCTCTACTATTAGAATCAATGACTAAATTGATAAAATCAGTAAAGTCAAAGACTAAATTAAGTAAAACCATTATAGTCGAAGACTAACTTGGGTAAAACTATTAATAGTTGAAGACTAAATTGGGTATTAATAGAGGTTATAAATTACGAAGTTATTTTGATAGTGTTAATTGCCACGTAATGCGGTAATTAAGTAAATATGAGACCAATTAAAGCAAATAAACAACTCTTATTGATCACAGTGAAGGCCCTAAGTACAATCTAAGTGGTTGCTCTGAGTACCGACTGGCTGCGGTCGGGATTCTCTAATAACAACCTATCGATCGTCCAAAAGTCCCCCACACTGTCGCTATCGCGGGTATTTATAGCCGCGGGGCCGGAGACACAAATCCGGGCGTCCGGCATGCTGCCCACGTAGCAGCCACGTGTCGCCGTCCCGGGTGCCCTGCCTGTCAATGCGTGGAGCCGCCACGTGTTCCTCGTCAGCTCTCTCGCTAAAGGGCTACAGCTCGGTGGTCGACACTGCCACTCGGGTAAACTCGGTCGGATCCCGACCGGGTTCTTCACAAGAAACCCGACCTGTTACCTGCAAAGACAAGAAGAAAAGGATGAAGGCACACCGGTCGGGGTAACGCTATGTCGGTCGGGGCCCCCCAGCCCGGGCCTTTTTGACCGTCCGGGATAAAACGGGACGGGGTGAAGAAGTCCAACCGTCGGCCACCAAACCGACCGGCCAGCTGTCATTCCCTCCCTCGCCACGTGTTGACGACTGCCGGCCTCTGCGACTGCAATGGACGCCTCGAAGTCAGCAACGGTCATGTCGCGCAAGTGGGTTGATTTTCCGCCCAAACGCTCTCCTATAAATAGGCCCTTGAGGCCTTCATTTGAACTTTCCTCAATCTTCTGATTCAATCGGCACACTCAGAGAGTCCCGAGCGAGTACCTCAGCAGATCAACCGAGCAAATCAACTTCAAGCTTTTCAAAGTCTCCCTGATCGGTAAGCTCTCTACTTCCTTGCTTTGCTTTTTACTTTAAGCTTTGCATAGCGGTATGATAAGACTAACTTCAACCCAAACGTCCCGAGCCCTATACTAATCCCGACCGACCTTTAGGTAGAAAGAATGTCGGACTCGGACAGCCAGAACGTCTCGGTCGCAGACTACGACGACGAGGTCGAGCAGGTCAGCGAGGAGGTGGACATCATGTCCTATTCTCCAGAGGTTGCTCAACGACCGCAACAAATCCCCGAGCGAGCCCCCGAGCAAGAAAGGTCTTCAAGCTCGTCTGGGACGTCGGGGTCGAGCTCCAGCGGATCGGGGAGCTCGAGCGAAGAAAGCGGGGAAGCGTCCACGAGCGGACGAAATTCCCCGGCCGAAGGCGTTAGGGAAACGCCTACGAGGGTAATTGGGGATTACCCTCAGGTCGAGCCCCAAGAGGGCAATCGGGCAGACGATGCGGAGCTGGTTGAGGAAGACCCGGCCGGGCCGGCGGGGACGGGTTCGAGTTCCTCAACAACGAGAGCGTCGAGACCCAAATGAGTAAGCTGACCAAAGGCGAAGCAGCAAAAATCGCCGCAACACTCGCCGGTCGGGTCGAGTTCGACACCAGCAGGCAGCTCAGGAACATCATCGAGCGGCACCGGTGAAAGTGGCTCGGGATGCATTATGACTCCCTTATGGCCCCGATAACTTTCCCCTTCTCAGGCCTCCTCACCGCGTTCCTGGGTTACTACCAGGTGGTGCCCGGGCAGATCTGCCCGAACGCGCACCGGATGATCGCGTGCTTCCCGCAGATCTGCGGTTGACACAACTTGGCCTGCACCATGGAGCTCTTCAATTTCATCTACCAGGTGAAGGTGTTGGCGGCCACATACGGGGGCGGGTACCTAATGACCCAATCCCGGGCGGACATGTGCTCGATCGAGGGCATGCCCGGGAACAACCGGGGATGGAAGAACCGGCTATTCTCGGTGAAGTACGAGCAGTGGATCCTCCCGGTCGAGAGGGTCTGGAGTCAGCGCTTTTGAAAGCAAGTCATCCCAGCCGAGACTCCGGCCCTCAAGGACGCGGCTACTAAGATATCCGGTGAAATCTATGAATACCGGATCTTCAAAACGCCCGAGAGCTACGAGGCGGCCGACCTGCCCGAGCCGGTGTATGACGTGCCCGAAAAGTACAAGCCCGAGCCTAGGGGCGTAACGATTGCAAGGATGCCCGCTCGGGGCAAGCGGAAGGGAAAAGGTCTAACACTAACCATTCCTCCCGACCTTAACACCCCGAACGTGTTTTGAACCGATCTAACTGCCTTGTTCTTTTTGTTTTGCAGAAATGGCGGGTTTTGGAGATGAGGACGCCCCTCTACCCCCGGTGGCCAAGATCTCGCTTGGCAAGAAGAAGCCGAAGACCAAACCGGCCGGGGAGAAGGAGGTTCCGCTTGCCCGACCGATAGTCGCGCGTCGACCGTCACCACGCCCGAAGGCTACGTGGTGGATGCGTCTAAGGTCCTGGTCGCCCGGTGGCGGTCGGCAAAGGCAAAGAGAAGGTGGCGGAGAAGGACGTGGCCGGGAGTGGCGGCCTGAAACGCCGTCGGGAACAACGCAGCCCGAGCCCCTCGACCGGGGGGAACAAGGACGGCATGTCCATACTTGCCCGGATCGACAACGCCGGGCCGACCAAGGAAGACCTGGGGAAGCTGACCCCGACCCAGGTAGCCGAGAAGATCGGCTACGACCTGGCCGAAGTAAACACGTTTCCTTCTCCTAATTTTTCTGTGCAAGTGTCTTCAAACGGGCTAACCCCAACCATCTTTCGTATTGCAGATCTCCCGAGCGGCCCAATTCCTTCAACAACGGGCTCTGCAGGCCAATGAAGTCGAGGCCCTGAAGAAGATCGCCAACCGGCGATTACAGGAGATCCGGGACCTTGAGGCTGAGCTCAAGAAGACGAAGGCGGAGCAGGATCTCTCGGAGAAGGTCGCCCAACAGGCGATCGGGGAAGTGGCCGAGCTGAAGGCTCGTCAGAACGACCCGGACGAATTGGCCCGGTTGCTCTTCCGGGACAACGAGTCGGGCACCCGATTCCTCCGGTCCGTTCGGGGCACTGAGGTCGGGGAGAAGCTGGTGTGGACGTTTGGTCGGTGGGCATACAAAGCCGGCCAACGGAAGATGCGTGAACGAACGCAGAAGATCATGGAGCAAACGCTCGAAGGAGATGATCTTCAGCTGGTTCTAACCATGCTCCCTCAAGACATTCCCGACCCGGGGCCTCCGCCATTCGACCCGAAGGAGAAGATAACTGAGACGAGCGGAGCCGTAGCTACCCCGAGCGAAGCGGAGCCTTCGAAGAAGGGCGAGGCCGAGCCTGCGAAGAAGTAGAAATAGGTTTTACTTCTTTCTTGCATGTGACCTTGATCGGGAGCCCGGTCCCGAGTTTGTACCGGGCACCTTTTTGATGAATGAAATTCGTTTTTTTTTTGTCCAACTTGTATCATTCGTCCTTATTTGCTTTCAGTTATACATGCACCGAACATCCTAATGCTCGACCTCATGGCCTTATGGCCTGGTCATGCACTTTTCGACCCATTCAATGCTCGACCTTGTGGCCTCATGGCCCGATCGTGCATCATTCGACTCATTCGACGCCCGACCTTGCGGCCTTATAGCCTGGTCGTGCGTCTTTTGATTGGCCTAATGCCCGACCTCGCGGCCTTACGGCCCAGTCGTGCATCTTTCGACAGGAATTCCGACGTTGTGATGGCCTGCCCGATCAGGTTTACCCGATCTCCCGGCCTTGTCGAAATTTTTGAAAACTGGTAAGCCTCCTCGATCGGGGTGTTCCCGAGCGACGGACCTACAGCACTTTCTTCATCCCAGCCCCCACACTATTGTGCCCTTGAGGCACGAGTGGGTGCGATAGTGGAAAGAAGTTTGACAGATCGGGGAATTATGCTGGGAGCTCTGGCTTTCCCGATCGGTGGCGTGACCCAAATGTCCGCCGAAGAGGAGTGCATGTGACCAGTCGATGGACTCGTCCGGTCGAGGTAGCGTGATGTGGACTTGACCTGCGTGTAATGAAGGTAAAGAAAATGACCGATCGGGCCGCCGTGTGCAAACGGTCGAGCAATCACCGATCATATATACATTGAACCTTTCCGCTCGCAGGCGGTTGAAAAATATTTACAACAATAAACTTAAATACAAGCGACGACCGGGACTAACTCGCAGGTCAAGCCCCCACTTCGTCTAAAATTACAAAAAATAGGCTAATGCCTAAACATAACGAGGTGCTCGGAATTCCAAGTCCCCTCGATTACCCGACCGGTTGTTGTCTCCAGTCGGTATGTCCCCGGCCGTACGACAGCGCTGATGATGTACGGCCCTTTCCAATTCTGAGCTAGCTTTCCACCTTCCAAAGGTTGACTGGCCTCCCGTCGTCGTAGAACGTAATCTCCCACCTGAAAATAACGAGGGTTGACCCGGACGTCCTTGGAACTCTTGACTCTCATCTGATACTCGGCTATACGCCGAGCGGCTAGCTCTCTCTTCTCCTCGACCCCATCGAGATCCACGACCATCGAGTGTTCATTCTCCTCCGCATTGTAAGTTCGTTCTCGGTCGGTCGGGATCCATGCCTCGATCGGGAGTCGGGCTTCTGCTCCATAGACAAGTGCGAATGGGGTCTCCAAAGTAGCCTCTCTCGGGGTCGTCCGATAAGTCCATAAAACATATGGCAACTCATCGGCCCAACTACGACCGGCCGAGTGTAGCTTCTTTTTCAAACCCTCTAGAATTGTCCGATTTGCGTTCTCCACTTGTCCATTTCCCTACGGGTAAGCCACCGACGATCGGACGTGAGTCGTCCCGATCGTGGCCAAGAAATTTTGGAAATACTGGCTTACAAATTGGCGGCCATTGTCGCTGATGAGATGCACGGGTACACCAAAGCGGGAAATCACATTGCGCCATAAGAACCGAGCACACTGCTGAGAGGTAATCGTGGCTAACGGCTCGGCTTCAATCCACTTGGAGAAGTAGTCAATGGCGACGATAACAAATTTTCTCCGACCGGAGAGCTGAGGGAAGGGTCCCAAGATGTCCACCCCCCACCTAGCGAAGAGAATTGCAGTCGTGATCGGTTGGTAGAAGGTACCCGGTCGTCCAGGCATCCGGGCAAATAATTGGCACGTCTCACATTCCCGAGCTAACTTCTCACAGTCCAGCTGGAGGGACGGCCAATAATACCCGATCAGCATGATTCGACGTGCTAACGATCGGCCTCCTTGATGAGACGAACAAATGCCCGAGTGCAATTCCTTCATTACCAGATCGGCCTCAAATGCGGTCAAGCAACGCATAAGAGGGCCTCCATACGATCGCCTGTAAAGACGACCATCCAAGACTTGGAACCTCGGGGCTCTAAGCTTGGCCTTCCGAGCACGCTGGGGGTCGTCTGGGAGTCGACCGTGCTCGAGGAAATCCTTCAGATCGGTGATCCAATTGTCTTCTACCGGTTGAATTGGATTGACCGGTAAACGATGGATGCTGTGTCTCGGGATCACCAGAATCCGGGCTATCTTCGACATGTGTTCCGGAGCGTCTTGGGCCAATTTGGACAAGATGTCCGCATCGGCATTATCCAATCGGGGTATGTGCCGGACGGCATACCCCCGGAACTGGGTAAGCTTCTCCATAGCCAGGTCTCTGTATAGCTGTAACCGTTCTCCGTTCACTTCATAATCCCCGAGAACCTGCCCGACCACGAGCGCGGAGTCCGTTTGAGCTCGAATGTACTCAGCCCCCAAGTCCCGAGCACACTGTAAGCCGTTAACAAAGGCTTCGTACTCGGCTTCATTATTGGTCGGATGGAACTGGTACATAAGGGCAAAGTAGACCTTAAATCCCTCCGGGCTCGTGACAACCACTCCTCCTCCTGCCCCTTTCTTGCTACTCGACCCGTCAGTAGCCAGCGACCACCACTCAGCCTCGGGATCCGCGACCTCGGGGGGTCGGGTATCCCGGGCGGTGCACTCGACCAAGAAATCTGCAAGGGCTTGACCTTTGATGGCTGGTCTTGGTCGGTATTCGATCGCATACTAGGTCAGCATTAACGCCCACTTGACTAGGCGACCGGATGATGAAGCAGTTCGGAGGACTGGCCCGATCGGCTGATCGGTCAAAACGCGAATCGCTCGACCCTGGAAGTAGGGAGCTAACTTCTACGCGGCAATGTACAAGGCATAGACGACCTTCTCTAACTGGGAGTACCGGAGCTCGGGACCATGTAGCGCGTGGCTTACATAGTACACCGGTCGCTGGACCCCTTCCGGACCGGTTCGGCAAAATACTGCGCTTACTGCACGATCGGACACGGCGAGGTACACGTCTAGCTCTTCTCCGAGCTCGGGCTTCGAGAGCACGATTGGTGACATGAGGTACTCCTTTAGCTCATCGAAAGCCGCTCGGCATTCGTCATCCCAGACGAATCCATTGACTTTACGCAATACCTTGAAGAAAGGTAAGGAACCGGCTGAGAGCTGCCAACCGACCGGTCAATTGCTGGACTTCCCGAACGGTAGAAGGTGGTTGCATGTCCAGAATTGCCTTAACCTTGGCCGGGTTGGGCTCGATTCCCCTCTTGGTCATCATGTAGCCGAGGAACTTCCCGGTCTGAACCGCAAATGTGCACTTGGTCGGGTTCAGCCGCAACTGGTAATTCCTGTTTTGCTCGCATCTTCATGGTGCATCATTATTTGATGATATCCCTTGAATGCATCCATGAAGCTCATCAACTCGGCCCCGGCCGTCTCGTCGACCATCTGGTGTATGCTCGGTAGTGGATACGGGTCGAGCGGACAGGCCTTATTAAGGTCGGTGAAGTCAATACACATCCTCCAAGCTGGGGGCTTAGGAGCAAGAACAATATTGGCCACCCACTCGGGATAAATCACCGGTCGGATGTGTTCGATCGCCGCCATCTTCTTGACCTCCTCTTTGACAAACTCGCGGCGGTCGGATGAAAGGTGCCGGGTCTTCTGTACGACCGGCTTTGCTGCAGGATCGACGGCTAACTTGTGACAAATTACCGATCGGTCGATCCCGGGCATATCTTCGGGTCCCCATGCAAAGATGTCAGCAAACTCTCGGAGTATTGCCAGAACTTCCGCTCGGAGCTCGGGGGTGAGGGCCCGGCCAATCTTGATCTTCATGTCCGGTCGGTCCTCGGACAGGGGGACTTCCTCTATTTCCTCGGAAGGCTCGGGTTGTTCCTTCCGGTTTTTAGATTCCTCTTTGGCAATCGTGTTCACCCGGGAAGACGGACCGGAGTCATGTCTGTTGACCGCTCGGGTGTAACACTTCCGGGCGGATTGGACATCGCCACGGACCACACCGACCCCATTGGGGGTGGGAAATTTCATGCGCAGGTGAGGCATTGAAATTATCCCACCAATCTTCATGATTGCGGGTCGGCCTAAGATAATGTTGTGGACGCAGTGCAGGTTGACCACAACGAACTCCAACTCCGTCCTGATCGACTTCGGGGATGTGCCGATCTCAACTGGGAGCATTATTTTCCCTTCGGGGTAGATAAGCGCCCCGGTAAATCCCGACAGTGGTACACCGACCGGAGTCAGCTCCTTCCTATCGAGTCCAAGCTTTTCGAACACGTCCAAATAAAGGACGTTGACACTGCTCCCAGTGTCCACCATAACCCTCTGGACATCCGTCCCTTTGACATCAATTGTGACCACGAGCGCCTCCATGCCGTGGTCACCGCTGCTAGGTTGATCTTCGAGGGTGAAGGTTATGGGTTCCATCTTCTGCCTCTTCCCGGTGTCTCGGGAGTCCACTATGGCGACCGGGCAATTATCCCTCGGTCGGGAAGCGTCATCCAATCCACCAAAAATAACGTGGATGGTCGGCTTTCCTGCCGGTCGGCTGCTAGATAGGGAATCAGGATCCCGTCGGTCATCTCTTCGATCATCTCTTCGGTCCTGACCCGACCGATCAGAGCGTCCATCACGATCAGAACGATCGGTGATGAGAACGCCGGTGATCTCTCCGATCGGTATTCTTCTTTGTCTCTTCTCTCTTCCCCACACACTTGTCCAACTTCCCAAGATTGAGCAGATCTTCCAACAGTTGGCGCAAGTGGGTACACTCTTCGGTGTCATGCCCGGCACATCGGTGGTAAGCACAATGCTTACTCTTGTCGGGGCCGTCTTGATCGGGATGGGGGAGTTTGATAAGATTGCAGGACTGGGCGTATTGCATAGCCTCTGCTGCGGATCAGTTCAGGGCGGTAAACTCACCAGGCCTGGTGCGGGATCGGGGATGATCGTCACTCGATCGATGTTCCGCCCGGCCGGGCGGTTTACGGGACGAGGTCCCGACCTCTTGGGAACGTTTCACTGCGTTCGCCTCGCCGACGTTGGCATAATCTGTGACCCTTCGAAGGGCCTCTTCGTACGTGGCCGGGGGGTGTAAGATGAAATCCTGGTAAAGATATCCCGCCCGGAGGGAAATGTGAAGCATGTGGGTGGCGGTGGCGTCGTCCATGGGCTCGACTTCCCCGACCGCTGCCTTCCACTTGATGAGGAAATCGGTCAAGCTTTCCCCTTCGAGCTGCTTGGCCTTTTCCAAGTACATGTAGGACTTTCTCACCACCTTGGAGGTGATGAACTTTCTCACGAACTTGATCGCCAAGGCGTTAAAATCTGCAATCAAGGCCGGCTGCAAAGTTCGGAACCATTCCGCCGCCCGACCGGTGAGCGTGGAATAAAAAGCCCTGCACATCACGGCGTCTGATACGCCCTTCAACATCATGTTGCCGTAGAATTCGTTGACATGGACCTCAGGGTCCGTACGGCCATCATAACTTTTCTCCCCGGAGACCTTTAGATCGAGCGGGTATGGCTGGGCCATCACCTCCGCTATAAAGGGCGTCCTGAGCAAGGACGATTGGTCGACCGGGGCTCTCAGAGGGTGCTCATTCCGGAATTGAGCGAACTCCGCCTGGAGGGTATGCAGCAATCCTCGGGTCTCGATGAGCTCGGCCGTCTGGGCGGCTTGGGCTGTGTCCCGAGCGCGTTGCCGACGGTGAGATCTCGACCCGCTATGCCCAGATGAAGCCTCCTAGCTAGCCTCCTGCATCTGTACGTCTTCCGACTGCCGGCTCGGGTCTTGGGGTCCCAAGCGTTGTCGCATCGCCAGTCGAAGACGGTCAAAAGCCACCGCTCGGGTAACTTCTTCGGGGTCCTCCGCTCGGGCTGGAACCTCCGGTGCTTGCTGGGCCTGCTGTGGTGCCTCCATCGCATCAGCACCCCCCGACCCCAACCGCGAACGAGCCGAGCGTCGAGCCCGGGAAGTGGGCTGATGCTGCGGCTCTACATGTGCGGCCGGGTAAACTGGAGGGGCGGCGGCTGGAGCCGTGTACGCAGGCGTGTAAGGTGGGTAGCCAACCGGTGGTGTGTAATACATCGGTTGACCGAGCCAGTACCCGTACGGTTGAGGAGGGACCGGGTACGGATATTGGCCGGGATATGGCATTTGCTGCTGCTGGTACTGTTGACCAGGTGTTGGGTATCCCGGTTGGATGTAGTTCACCGGCTGTTGGGCGGCCGGGTATGTATTCGAAAGATGGGGTGGCGAAAGGTTGAGGTTAAGGTCCATTGTCTGACCTTGCTGCTGGTCGCCTGGTGGTCGGATGAGCTCGCTGCATCCGCCTGATCGTCAGCGAAGTTGTTGTATGCCTACGGATACATGATTGCTAAGAGACCGGGTGCTCGTCAAGACGATAGCTTTCTTGCACGGGTCCCCACAGACGGCGCCAAAATGATAGTGTTAATTGCCACGTAATGCGGTAATTAAGTAAATATGAGACCAATTAAAGCAAATAAACAACTCTTATTGATCACAGTGAAGGCCCTAAGTACAATCTAAGTGGTTGCTCTGAGTACCGACTGGCTGCGGTCAGGATTCTCTAATAACAACCTATCGATCGTCCAAAAGTCCCCCACACTGTCGCTATCGCGGGTATTTATAGCCGCGGAGCCGGAGACACAAATCCGGGCGTCCGGCATGCTGCCCACGTAGCAGCCATGTGTCGCCGTCCCGGGTGCCTTGCTTGTCAATGCGTGGAGTCGCCACGTGTTCCTCGTCAGCTCTCTCGCTAAAGGGCTACCGCTCGGTGGTCGACACTGCCACTCGGGTAACACCCGGTCGGATCCCGACCGGGTTCTTCACAAGAAACCCGACCTGTTACCTGCAAAGACAAGAAGAAAAGGACGAAGGCACACCGGTCGGGGTAACGCTATGTCGGTCGGGGTATTCCCTACCATATTTTAATGAGGACTCAATTAAGAAAACCCAACAAAGTTGAGTTCTTAATTAAGCACAAAAAGTCGTTTAGGACTAAATTGAAAAAAATCACTATCCCTTGGAACATTTACAATTCATCAAAGTACTTGAGGGGTGACTTTAATATTTTAAAGAGTATGCACAACGGAAATTATGGTAACCTTGTTTTAAAATTTATTTGCGTTAACTTTGTTCTTTGAGAATCTTAAGTTTGCTTGTGATAATATATAATGAAAATGAAAATAATAAAGTAGAGAGAAATTTTATACTGGTTCGGCCAACACAGTCTATTTCACTCTTCGCCTTCGAACTCCTAAGGAGGATTGCACTATCTCTTAGTACAATATAGGACGTTTAAGCATTGAACAACAAGATGGCCTTGAACTCCACCAGGTTTTTCGACTATAACCAATCTACCACGCCTCTTTCTACTTCTAACGAGTAGAGTTTACAAGTTTGAAAAAAATAGTTATTCTTTCTCCAACCGAGAGATCTTGGCTTGAAATGTCTTGATCTTCACAAAGAAAGCGGCACAAATTTATTGAGATTTGGATTTTTTGAACTTTGAAGCTTTATCTCTCTTTCTTACTGGTCACTAGTGCGAAAAACACTTGAAAGTTTTGAATACTTAGAGAGTTCTTATAAATTGACCAGCTAACCTTCTATCTCTTTGAGAGAAGGTATTTATAGGCATTTAGAAAAAAGTCTGTTGGAGGGAAACCAATATCAAACAGCTATTAACCAGTGGGTAGAGACTAGCGGGTAATCTGGAGGGTAGGTGACTTGTCAGACTTTCCAGCCGTTAGTGACTTATTTTGCGCTGAACATATCTTTTTGTTCTACACAAAATGTCTTGGCTTTCAAGGAAAAATCTTTCTTGGGATGTGTTCGTAGGACTCACTTTGCCTTGGACACATTCACCTAAGATATTAAGGAGTGGGTAGAGACTAACGGGTAATCTGGAGGGTAGGTGACTTGTCAGACTTTCCAGCCGTTAGTGACTTATTTTGCGTTGAACGTATCATTTTTTTTCTGCACAAAATGTCTTGGCTTTTAGGGAAAAATCTTTCTTGGGATGTGCTCCTAGGACTCACTTTGCCTTGGACACATTCACCTAAGATATTAAGGTTTCGAACTGTTGACTTAGAGAATGTCTCGAGCAGTTCTTTTCGAATGGTTAACTAGGTTAACGCTTTCGAACCTTGAACCTTTTACAACCTCTCGGATTCGAATTGTTGACATTACCATTCGGTCCGCTTTCCACTTCGAAAGGTAGGTCCTTCCATCATTCGACCTTTGCGACCTTTCGGTTACGAATGGTTGACTTTACCATTCGTTCTTATACTTTTCGAATTTTCAATCTTCAGTCTTCTTGTCTTCATCTCGAGCTATGCGAAAGGTAACCATTCGAGTTGTTTGTTGAGACTGACCGAAACGTGACCGTTTGAGTTAACATTCGGATTGATTTGTTTAACATAATTGTGACTACTCGAGATTCTATTCAGACTATTCGAATGTGAACAGAGATAATCCTAAGTCTAGAATGTAAAAGAATTGGAGACTAAAATTACTATCATTTGTTATTATCAAAATCTGAACACAAAATGTTCCTACCACTAATTAAGCACAAAAATTCGTTTAAACCTAAATCGGAAAAATCACTATAGTCGAGAACTAAATTGGGTATTAACTCAAATTTGCCTCTAATACTACGATTATGCCAAATTTGGAGGCCTATGGATGGTGTTACACTATTACCTTATTGTTAAAGAATGGTGCTCAGACTTTAATATGTTATTAACTGAGAAAATAGAGAAACTTATCGTCTAATGGGTCAAATTCATGGGATTACTTATCGAATACTACAATCTAATTTTCTTGAGAAAGATTGGAGGAAGAATTGGAAAGCACATTCGGAGTGATGATGTCAGTAGCCTGGTATCTAGAGGGAAGTTTTCTTGGCTTTGTGTGGAGGTGGACATCACCAAGTCATTATTTGCTAAAAAATATTATATGCACTCTCATTTCTTACTCCCAATTTGAGGATTTCCTCTCACAAATTTTTAATGTAAACATATTCTTTGGGATCCACATAATAAAAATAATCAATCTTTATTTGACATGTCATGAAATAAGAGTGAGAGAGTAAAATTTGGAAGTACATATAATAGAACTCTTACTTGCTAGTATAGATTATTGCTGAACAGGATAATAGGAAAGATTAAATATGAAAGTGTACATTTTGTCTGTTTAAAGTGTGGGGTTTATGGCCACAAGAAGGACCAATTTGTGATTGTGCGGTAGATGAAAGAAGCAACAAAGGCGATCGAAAGCAGCCCAAAGAGGTGCGACACGATATGATGCTGCCATAGGGAAGGGCACTTGCTCATATTAATTTTCTAATCCTCTTTCTCATTATCCATAGCCTCGTAGAATTTTCATTTTGACGTACTAGGTTCTTTGGTAGACCTACTTTGAAATACATCTTCGCATTTCTCAACTCTACTATCATGCTCTTATGTAACCTCGAGAGTGTGGTTGAGTGAAAGGGACTCATCCATCCTTAACCAAAGATCTTTAATCCTTGACTTTGAAAATGAAGTAGCTTTAATCTCCAGACTAATTATCCCACCCAAAAGAAGTACATACAACTCAGCAAGGGAATTAGTCACTGTGTCGGTGGAAACCCTAGGTATATCAAAAAAAAATCATGCCCTTATGCATTTTTGGATTATGGGACTCATTTACTAACAAAATAATTAAGTTCACTCCACATATTTTGGAGAAAATGTGAACTTATCAACATTACATTCATTATCTCTTTCAATGTGTAATTTTTACATTCAATAACACCATTTAATGGAGGTGAATGAGGTGTCGCTCTCTCATGAACAATACCATGATGTTGGGCGCAGTAATTACCAACAAGTGTCTCATACTCAACACCTTACCCTGATCACTATTAAGTTAGCAACACCTTATTAATTTTTCTATTAAATTAGTTATTCACTTCATTCTTATAATATAAAGGGAAAATAACACTTTTTTCCTCTGAGTTATATACTTATATCATTTTTTTTCCTGAGTTATTCAAGTAGATATTTTCCCCCCTGAAATGTTAAATGGACACATTTACCCTTAAAATAAATATTTCATTTATTTTTCTTCTTCAACAAGTTATGATCATGATTTGGTTCAAACCGAACAGACATTATAGCAACCAAAACAAAATATTTCAATTGCAATTTAGAAGTGAAACCCGATATTTAGAGTTTATCAAGATCGCGAACCAAAACGGCCGATTCATGTTCCGAACTGGAAAAAATAAATACATTTATTGTTGAATTTAGACTATTTTAAAATAAAGACAGTCCAAAATCGTGAACCGGATCCAGAACCGCCGATTTACGAATCAGGATCCAGTTTTTTCGAATCATAAATTTAATAAACTGAAATCCAAATATTGGGTTCTGATCTGAATCATAATCAGAAACTTTCAATTCGATTATTATAGTGCTCAGTTCAGTTCGAACCGAACCGTGATCATCCCTAAGTATACGCAATAATTTGTTGGAGAAGAAAAATAAATAAAATATTTACTTTAAGGGTAGAAATGTCAATTTAATATATCAGGGGAAAAACTGTCACTTTTAAAATAATTGAAGGGACTAATGTACTTACATAAATAATTCAGAGAGAAAAAATTTTATAAATATACAACTTGGGGAAATGCTATTTTCCCTTATTATAAATATAATGAATTTATCCAATATTTCATATTTGTCCTTAAGTAATTACACAGTAACAAATGCTATCAATAAAGATAGTAAAATATTTATTACCACATATAATCACATACACCGCTATAGATTAATTTAAGTGATTTTTCATATTCCTTTCAATTGATTTAAAAAAGAGTTCTTGTTAATTTTGTTTCAACACAAACTTAACATTTGTGATTAACATTAATTTGAAAGGTAGGAATATAGTCCATGATAATTAATCTGAATACAATTAAAATTAACTTGTCCTAATCTAGCATTATACAAATTGATAGACTCAAGCAAATAAGTACTCACTTCTTCTCATTTTTACTGTCTAGTTTGGTTAACGAGATTTGACTAAGTATGGTATATCCAATCAAGACCTTTATAAATTTTTAAAATCTTTTAACGACTTTAAAAGCTTGATTGTATTTCATCTAGACTTTTAAACTTGTAAAGAGTCTTTAAAAGTATACCGATTTTTTATTCATACTTTTAAAAAGTTTTTAAAAGTATATTGGTATTTGATTCAAACTTTTATAGTATCTTTAAAAGTCTATTGGTATTCAAAATTTATTAAATTTTATAAACTATATTAGAATATGATTCCTGTAGACTTTTCCTTTACAAATATAAATAGTTGAAATTCAACCATCCAACCCCAACTTTTCAACTTTCTCTACAGACTTTTTTTTTTTTTTTGTCTAAATCAGACAAACTTTTTTTTATATATATATCTATTCCTATCAAATTTTACGGTACATTTCAAAATTTTCATAAATACTCATATACTTTTGATTTTTATCTTTTTATTTTCACAAATATATCTATAAAAAATCATAGTAAAAATTTTATTATTGCAAACAACTAGGTTTTAATACGGTCTCTTGTAGGCACATTTTTGTCTTATACTAGTTGATTTACCATACTTATTAGACTTATTTATGTTTATTGAGTTCGTATTTTTAGTTAGATTAGGTATACGTGCAAGTTTGATCACTGTAACACTTGCACTAACTTAACAATTTGAATTTAGAGGGCGTTTAATAGCCAAGATCAAATTTTCTATGGAATTTTAGTGGTGGAAAATAATTTTCAACTAGAAATCCAACTAGTATATCTAGCTTAGGAGATAAGATTATTTTTTTGAGTGATTGGAAATGTATAAAATTTAGTCATTTATGTACTTATCTTTTTTGGAGCAAGGTTAAAAGCGTCCCTTATAAATATATATAAAAAAAATATTATGTCCTCCAATTATGAAAAACAACGGCGGTATTTATGGAAGGAATTTACATCTTGATACATATGGCGACGTTGTGCTATTCTATGTGCTCTTCCATTTCAACATGTGTAGTATGTATATATAGTTGTTAACAATTCTGAGTGTTATACATATACATACATAAAAATATATATTATATACTCCCTCCGTCCCGAATTGGTTGTCTCATTTGCTTTTTGCATGTTTTTAAGAAATTTAAGTGAATGTTATGTGTATTCCAATTAGCCTCTCACCTTTCTCACTTTTGGAAATAAAAGCAATAAAGAAAGCAAAAGTCGTAAGAGTAATTTGTAAAAAGTAGAAGGAATAAGGGTCAAATAGGCCACCGCACACGATAATGCAATTAGACCATTGAACTCAAAAAAAACTACAATTAAGTCCCTAAACTAACACATTTCAAGCAAATTGTCTAATTTGTAGGTTTTCCCCATTTCTAGCAGGTCACCTAATTTAAAATATTTTTAAAAATAATAATTATTTTTTTTAAAACCAAAACAATAATTAATTAAAATAAGCTATATAAAAAAAAGAGTTTAAAAAAAGTAAAAAGAACATCATCTCCGCAGAGACGTCTCCGGCCATGGCCATGGCTTCTTCTCTTAGTCTCTCACTCTCTGCTCACTGTCCGAAGGCGAAGGCACCAAGCGGAAGAGGAAATTGCGGAACGCCGGAACTGTCGACTGCGAACTCCGAGTCTCCGACCAGCGGCCGGCGACCTGCGCGCTGTCAGTGCGGTTTGGCCTTCTCCAGTTCTCTCGGTTTCTCTGCAAAGTCGAAGCGGAAGTTCGGAACTGCCGAATGCGAACTCCAAGTCTCCGAGGACGACCCGCGCGCTGCCAGCTCCGGTCTCTCTCCCTACTGGCTACTCCGGCGGAGACGATTGTTTTTTTATTTTTTATTTATTTTAGCTTATTTTAGTTAATTATTTTTAAAAAAATATTTTTAAAAAATATTTTAAATTGGTGACCGGTTAAAAATGGGGAAAACCTGGAAATTGGACAAATTGCTTGAAATAGGTTAGTTTAGGGACTCAATTGTAGCTTTTTTGAGTTCAGTGGCCTAATTGCATAATTGTGTGCGATTCGATGGCCTATTTGACCCTTATTCCAAAGTAGAATGATGGTGATGTTCAGTTTTGGAAATAGGACAACATTTTGGAACAAACTAAAAAGGAAAGTAAGACATGTAAAATGAGACAGAGGGAGTATTAGACTTTTAATAACTTTGGTAGACTTTTTAATATGATTTAAAAAAAAAAAAAAGTTTATAAATGTTTGTCCTTCAAACTTGACTCATACAAAATTGATGAAAGTTTAAAAGATTCTAAGAAAGTCTAGAAATGTTCTATAAAAATCATTTAAAATTCATCACTTTAAAACTCTTTGACAATCTATAAAAGTTTTGATTGAATACACTCATAAGTTATTTTTAATTCAATTTTCATAATTTTAAGTTTTGTATTAGTATATAAAATAAAATTTATATATTTATAAATTGTATTAAAAGTACTATTAAACACCAAAGATGAATGAATTTGTTTGACTAATAAATAATAAAAAGAACAATGTAAAATGAGACAAAGGGAGTAAAACCTATCATTTTTTTTATTTTTTATTTTTTATTTTTTTTGCAACAAGAAAACATATGAACATCCTTTTCCTATATGCATTTCAAATTTTGACAAAACTAGATTTTCAAACTCAAACACCCTCCTACTAAGGGAGAGAGATTATATGCTATACAATTCAAACTCTTTTAAAAAGTTGAATTATACAAACAAAGTACACTTTTAGAATCAATTTAACATTCAACCGTTATCCATTTTGGATGTATAATATATATCAAATTAATATCTCACTTAAAAAACAAAAACAAAAACAAAAACAAAAAAAAAAAAAAAAAAAAAAAAAAAAAAACTTGAATCGATTTGATCTAATACAAATAGAAAGGAGACCCCATCATTTAAATGAGAACTTAAATCTGCATTGACCCAATCCAAATTGAAAAGCGACCCAACAGACATCCTTTGCTAACTTTTTTAACAGGAAATTGATGAATAATGATATGATTGATTTCGGCAATTAGGCATCTTTTAGCAGAAGTGAGATGTTTTAGATGCATGAACCAAAGATGAACCAACACTGCATAGTATTAGAGGCTATAAGGATATTTGCATATTCCATTGTCACAACTTGGAGGACTGAGTCATGGCTTTGCTACTTGCAAATGCAACTGAAAAAAGTCAAATACAGCTCTGAATTTGAGTAAGATATCCTAGGATACAACTACTGTGAAATTTAAAAGTGACTGACAATGTACAAGATGAAGCATATGCTAGATTTGTTTGAGCATCTATAATAGTGATTTTTTTTTTTTTGAAGAGTTTTTGTAAGTATGATTAGAAAAGAAAAAAAAAAATTGATCTGACACTTAAAAAAAACATATGCTCGCGCCAGCCATGCACGACAGTTTCTCTCACACACTCTTTTCAAAAACTCATTTTTGCATAACAAACAAAATTTGTTCTCTCCAACATGTCAGTACTCACTGTTTTAAAAACCACAAAATATGCACTGATTAACAACCTCATTAGTGAGATTTCTCTACCAATAATTATACACTTCATCATCCACTATTTCATTTAATTTCAAAAATTCTCTCCCCATTTTATGGACTCACCATTTAACTCCACTATATTTTTATTTTTTTCATTTTTTTTAAATAAACATACATGCATTTTAATTGAAATAATAATTATAATTATAAAATTAAAATTAAAATACTAATTCTTTAAAAAATAAAATACAAATATCGAAATTAATATATATATATATATATATATATATATATATATATATATACACAAATATAATAATTTTATTTTATTATTAATATGACAGCAACTCCGAATCGCCCTTGGCCGTATCTGCCTCTATTTTTTTTTCTTTGTTTTTTTTTCTCCTACAAATTGTTTTTGCAAAAGAAAAAACTACCATGAAACCCAAAGCCCTGTTCACAAACAAAGCCATTTATTTTGTCTATACAAAAACTAGAGAGCCACAAATGGTATTGCTCTTAACTGTATATTTATGAAATTAAAATATAACTTCAAATGCCCTATGCTACAGGAGAAAATTAAAATGAGGTTAATAAGAGCTCCCCTAAAAATATAAAATAAAAAAAATTAGATAAATATATTGATTAAAAATAAGATATACAGAATATATTTCATGTATTTGAATTTTTATAGCAAAAATTAATAGAGCCCGTTCCCATTTTAAGTCTCGAGGAAAAGGAGAAAAAAAAAAAAAAAACTAAATCTCAGCTAAAAATAAGAGCTGATATTAAAAACACCTTTCATTTCAAATGATCCATTAATACATAGATCCACACTCAATAGGAAGGACATGAATTTATATGGCTTCAAATACTTCCCCACAACAAATCAGGTAAAAAAATACCCAAAATTAGTTCAACATCTCATAAAGACCATCATCAATCATTCATATTTTCCCTTACGTACTCATAAGCACCTTCCCACTTGAAAAAAATGGTGACACCCAACACAAAATAAAAGCTGCTTTTCTGCTACTAAAATATGAAGTGCATTCCAATCGGCCAATGGATGGATTTACTCAAAGGTGTCATCATCGTCATCTGGTAGAGGTTGGCTTGCAGCAGCAATTAGCTCAGCCTCGTGCCTAAAACAGAACAAACACAACCAATTTAGAACCACATCTCCTACCGAATCAATGAACATCGCAACAGGGACAAAAATTAGGAAGGGAGACAAGGAAACAAAAACGTACTGCTGTTGTGCAGCTAAGTCAATTTGTACTTCTGGAGGAGCAAGTGCGGGCGACTCAACAAAGTGCAAGTTCGGATCCCTAATAAAAAAGATATTTCATACTCAATCAGATCATCAAATGCCACATTAAAACCAAAACCATTCAATTAAATAAAAAAGATAATTTTGCATTCAATCCGAATCATCATACATACATATATATATATATATATAGTTTGACTAGTCATACCCAGCAAGTTTCCTGGCGAGGTAGAGGAAAGGCTTCTCAAAGTTGTAATTACTCTTTGCAGATATTTCGTAATACTGCAAATTCTTCTTCCGATGAAAGGTAACCTGCTTGGCCTTAACTTGCCTGTTCTTCACATCAACCTTGTTCCCGCAAAGAACAATGGGAATGTTTTCACAAACACTAATCAAAAGAACAAAAAACATTAACAACAACCACCATATTAAAAATGAACAAACCTACAAATTTTAAATTAATATTAATATGATGTATACCGGCAAAGATCACGGTGCCATGTGGGCACATTTTTGTATGTCAATCTAGCAGTTACATCAAACATGATAATAGCACATTGTCCGTGAATACTGAAAAAAAAAAAAAAAAACCATCAGACGCTAACCTATCACAGCCTTGGCAAAATCTATACTATATTAATTACAATATTAAAGCATTGTAACTAAAGAAATGAAAATGATATCAAATTAATCACTTACTAGTAACCATCCCTAAGACCACCAAATTTTTCTTGGCCAGCAGTATCCCAACAATAAAATCTGATTTTTCCACAATTTGTGAAGAAATCCAATGGATGCACCTCCACACCTATGGTGGCTGCATCATACAAAAGAAAAATTAAGACTTTAAAGTGCTTTATAACAAATTTAAAAGGAAATAATCTTAAATCTGGAAGACTAACGTTCATATTTCTTCTCGAATTCACCAGTAATGTGCCTCTTCACAAATGTAGTTTTTCCTGCCGAATCCCATCATTGTGAAATTTAATAAGAAACAAAAATAAACTGAATAAACTCAAATTCAGTGACTGAAAAATCCCACATACAATAATGAAGCAAATCAATATAATAAATCCTAATCCTTTTGCAAACAGATCGAACCAAAACAGTATGACAATATTAATTGGAAATAAAAAACTATAGTAAAACCAATAATTGAAAATAAAAAACCATAATAAAACCATTCCTGTACAATTAATTCATCAATTTACACAAGGCTACATCAATCAAGATAAAATAAATCCAAAATTAATAAAATGAAACATAGACTAAGGAACAATTGAATTAGGATATATGCCCCAAATCAATTTCTTAAAAATAATAATAATAATAATAATAATAATAATAATAATAATAATAATAATAATAATTATTATTATTATTATATATAATTCAAAAACCAAACTCACCAGTTCCACCATCACCAACAATTACAAGCTTAAAGCTTGGGTAATCAACTGTCTGCTGATTTGGAAGTGCCTAACAAAATAGCAGAAAAATCAAAAATTAAAACTCAATAATGATAATTATCAATTAAAAAGAATACAAAACAAAAAGAAATCTTACCATAGCGTCGTTGCTTGGTTAGAGCGAGAGAGCAAGAGACGGAGGCTATAGAGAGAGCAGAATGATTGTCTTGAGAAATTTCGAGATTTAGGAGAGTTTATATATGCAGTGGGTGAAGGGTTTTTCAGAAAACCTAGACTATAATGCATGTAGCTTTATCCTAACGCGATATTCTGGACCGTCGGATCAAAGTTAGTGGGCTTCGAGTAGATCCTACGCAGATGTAATGTCACGTGAAAATCACGCAGATTCAAATTTTGAAATTTAAACCGTTGGTGGATATTTTATTTTTAGTTTATTTTGTGAGATTTATAGACTTTTCTATTTTTTACATTTAGGTAATGGCTCTATTTGGCAAACCTAGTTGAAAAGGTATAAGCTAGGAGCTGAAAGCTAAAAAGCTATAAGCTCAGAGCTGAAAACTGAAGAGCTGTTAAGCTAGCTGCTATAATTGAAAGTGTTTGGTAAAATTAGCTTTTTGATAAGTTGATAAATGTAAAAAGACTAAAAATGACATTTTTATAAAATTTAAATTAGTTTGTTACATACTCCGTATTAAAATTTAAGGGGTCGTTTACTAACTTGGAAAAATGGAGGATTTTCCAAAAAATGAAGAAATTGAGAAGTGGAGAAATGGAAAATTGGAGAAGTTGTTTACTAAATTTCTTCTTCCAAATTCAATCTCTATCTCCATTCTTCCTCTTTTAATACAAATTTGGAGAATAGATAAAAAGCTTTCTCCAAATGGAGGAGTGGACACGGGTGAACAGTAAATCGCGTGAACAGTGCACGAGGTCCTGGGATCGGATCCTGCGTGTGGCGCTTTGTCTGTGTTTTGTTCTTCCCTTTCTTTTCCCCTACGTGGCTACGTCTTCCTTTTTTTTTTTTTTTTCATTTCGTCCTTCTTTCTTTCTTCTTCTTATTATTATTATTATTATTATTATTATTATTATTATTATTATTATTATTACTATTATTATTATTATTATTATTATTATTATTATTATTATTTCCCCCCACCCCCACCCCCCACGTCTTCCTCTTTTTTCCATTTCATTTATTTCTCTTTTTTTTTTTATTATTATTATTATTCCCCCCCCCACCCCCCACATCTTCCTCTTTTTTCCATTTCATTTATTATTATTATTATTATTATTATTATTATTATTATTATTATTATTATTATTATAGAAATGAAAAATTGGAAATAGGGAATGAAAATTAGAAAATTGAAGAAATGGAAAATTGGAGAAATGGAGATAGAAAACTGGAAAAATGGAGAAATGGAAAAATGGAAATGAAAAAACAGAGAAATGAAGTAAACGACCCCTAACATTTTGTCTTTTAAAAAAATTAACATTTTGAAATAAAACTATTAGCATAATCATGATCTAGCTTCTCATAATAAAATAGCAATATTGTTACAAATCTCATAATAATAATAATAATAATAATAATAATAATAATAATAATAATAATAATAATAATAATAATAATAATAATAATAATAATAATAATAATAATAATAATAATAATAATAATAATATTTGCAGTGAAAGTTGCGGATAAAGGAGAAGAAAAAAGAGTTTTAATTGAGAATGGTAAATTATGTCATTTCTTTAAAATAATAAGGATAAAGATGGAAAAATAGTTAGGAAGCTAGGAGCGTAGCGTTCCAAAATAAGCTCTTATTTTAAGCTAGGAGCTTATTTTGGAAACATTACCAAACAGAGCTTATAGCTTATTAGTAGCTTAAAATAAGCTATAAGCTCCTAAATAAGCTCTGCCAAACAGAGCCAATCTCAATTTTGTCAGATTAATTCTAAACCAACAGAACCTCTTAAGAGTTACTGTAAAAATAAATCGCGAGTTGCACAACCAATTTAGTGGTCAGATTCTAATTTTCATGTGCGCACAAGTAATCCAATTCAAACCTTCCATCATACTTCAGTCTTTTTCCCATCATGTCTCTAGTGGGATTCATCAGCTTCATTTTTCTTAAGGATGATTTCTCCAAGTGAAAGTTGGTTTTAGCGGTGATGTTTTAGTGAGTGTCGTCCTCTAGGAATGGCTATAAGGGAATTGAGTAGAGAGATGTTAAACACAAGATCATCGAGTGTTTGAAAGCTAACCAAAATGGAAGTTTTGTTTGCATAGACACAACTATAAAACAACTAAATGATTAAGTAATAGACAATGATAAGTTAGAAATGTGACAGGTTTGGCTATGGTAAATCCATATTCTCATAGGTGAAGCACCAAATCCAATGACCTCTTGCATAGTTGGACCCTAACCAAACAAGAGTCAAACAATTCTCCAATTTCACAATCACATTCATTCTAGAGACATTGCAAGCCCTAGGTTTTTCAATTGTAATATATATTGACATTCATACAAAGCAATTCAATCTAAATCCCTAATTAGTTTAACTACTCATAATGGAATTAACAAACTAAAAGCAATTGAAATAATGCACAATGAATTTGACTTCAAAAGTAATTTATAAAGTACAAAAATAAGAAATAGATAGAAATCCTTACTTTATTGAATTTGTAGAGGGAGATTGGAAACTGTCACATTTCTAAATAGTCTTACTCTTGAGAAAGGGGAGTTAGAAGGAAATGAGCACACAAGATGTTTGATTTATTGCCTCACCTAGTCTAATTGCCATGAGAATGGGATTAGAACCTTGGTGAGAGTTCAATGTCCACGAGAGTGACATTGGCATTGACTTAACTTCCTTGCATTCGTTGTTGAACATGGTTTAGCCTAGAATCTTAGAACACTAAGAAACATTCGTACATTGCTATTTGATCTAAGTCCTCTCTTTTATCCTTGACTATTACTTGATCATTTATTTGTTTTATGATTGTCTCTATGCAAACAAACATTTCAATTTGGTTAGCTTTCAAACACTTAATGATATTGTGTTTAATCCCTCTCTACTCAATTCCCTTATAGCTATTCCTAGAGGACGACATTCACTAAAAAAAAAAAATCATCACTAAAACTAACTCTCAAATCACCACTACTTTATTGAATTTGTAGAATGTAAATTTGAAATTGAAAGTGAAAGTTGCAATTACATACGGTAATCTCCCTCTAAATCTTCTCCAAATATGATGGAATATAATGGAATTTTTTGTTCTAAAGGGTTTGTATGGAGAGTAGATGTAGAGGGAGATTGAAAATTGAAAGAAAGTCTGAAAATAACGCCTAAAGGCTATTTATACTTTTGGAATCGTGTCATTTTAACTGCTTCGAGAATGCCTGGTCACGATGGAGGTCACGGCGTGACCTTCATCGTGACCAGGCCTAAGCCTCGCAGGTCTCTACTGGTCACGGTGTGACATTGACCGTTACCACTCACTCTGCACAGTATCTCTGGTTTCTAGACCATTTTTCACATTGTAAACGTCCGAACGTGCCTTTGTGATTTTCATGAAAGTTGTAGCTCTTTGAGTTTCCTTTCTAATGCCACTTGAATCACGCTATTTGGACACTCCTAGCTCGAGATATACTCAAATTACCGAGACTTCGCCTGACAGAAAAAAGTACAAAGCAAAATGGTGTCACGCTGGCAATCACGGCGTGACCCATGTTTTTCACTTCAAAATGCATATTTCTTCATCTCCTTTGTTCCTTTGGGTCGTCGGGTAATGTCATGACACGTCCACTTGCTTTATTTTATTTTCTTGACCTCTAATGACTCCCGAAACTTGCCTTTATGTCAATATGACTTCAAAACACAACCAATTGAGCTCCAATTTACATGAAGTTACAACCAATACCTCCACAAATAAACCACCCTAAAACCATATAGTTTAGTTAGAGCATCCACACTAATCTTAAACTTTTTGTGATTTTTTATGTGCCACTTAGGAGATAGAACAAGGAGAAGAAAAACAAAAAGTGAAAAAAAATATGACAAACTAAAATAAAATATTAAAAAAAAAAAACAACAACAACAACAACAAAGGGACATTTATCGTTCAGGGTGGCTGCTAGCGTGGGAAACGCGCGCCCGCTGGGGCCGGCAGTGCCTCTTTTTTTTTTTTTTTTTTTTAATTGTTGACAAAAATTTTGTTTTGCAGGAGGATAAACAAGCGTAAAAACCATCCTCCACATCAGTAAAAAACCATCTCAAAATTTGTAGGCTGATAAAAATCCTTAAAAATTCATTGATATGGATGCTCTTAGAGTCAATAGTTGTGATTTTTGATGAATATTTTGCATGTGTGATTAGGAAAGAGAAAATGAGAGAGAAGAGAAAAGGAAAAAAAAAAACAAAACAAAACAAAATCTGAATGATGATGATGATGATGATGATGAAACTCGCATTAACGCGGTCGACTAGCCGCTCCTGATGCACCTCTAAGATACATGGCCCCAAAAACTCCACCAAAAACTACTAGTGGGGATACTCTTTGTAATTAGTAGTTGTTTTTAATAAAATGTCTAAAAATCAAACCTTGCTCACTACACTATTTGCTACAACCCCTAATACACTTTAAATATATTTTTAAATTTTACATTTTTTTAGCACACGTTAAATATATGTTTATATATATAATTATTTTTTAATTTTAATTTAATCTTCTAATTAGAATTAGAATTTGTTATAAAAACAATTTATTGTGAACATTATGGACATTGATTATGTAACAGTCGAAACGGTCGAAGCCATCATTACCTTCCGTTACAATGTGTGTGTGTGTGTGTGTGTATATATATATATATATATATATATATATATATATATATATATATATATATATACACACACACACACACACACACACACTAGTATTTTCACTCGTGCGATGCACGTAATAGATTTGTTATACTATATATTAATAATATTTGGATCAATATACAATTATTAAAATTATAACATCGAATATTATATAGTGCAATTGAAGATAAGGTTTGGATCATTTATGTTTGTTGATGTTTTCATTGCTTGAATTCGAACAAATAATTGCTCAAATTAATAGCTAATGTGTATATGTACGCATACAGTGCTGTAACTTTAGAGATTTTATATATTATTCCTTAGGATTTTTTTAAATTTGGCAAATGTGGTCATTCTCTAGCAACTTAGTTATAGTAATCAAATGCTATCATAATTCATTTGTATAGAGAATATATTTTTGTCTAGATATGTAGCAATTTTGTTATTTGGAAAATAATAATAATAATAATAATATCATCGATTGTATTTACACATTATTGAAAATCTCTTTGTAGACGACATTGGTAGTCGCAACACAATCTTGTCCATCATCGTCTAGAGCTAACACCTTTAGGCTATCAAGATGGGTGACTCATGAGAAAACCACGTACAATTATCTGTGATTAAAGATCGATTTTTTTAGCAATAACCCAGCGTGAGTTAGTGTTTGACATTGACTTTTGTTGATAGCCATGACATATGCAAGCATCAACGGGAATTGTTTACGCTGAAACTTGAAGGACAATCTCGTATAAGAAGGAGTGAGAGATATTCGGGGGATAAGAACTTAGGTTCCTTCATGCGTCCCATTAACTTTTCTTGCTTCGACAATGTGATATGTCAATCTTGTGATAATGAGCTGCGTCATGTTAGTCCACTGTTGCAAAAATCGGTCTAGGCGCCCACCTAGGCGCTAGGCACCGCTAGACCGTGGAGATTTCTCCCCTAGGCGCCCGCCTAGGCGTCCGCCTAGCGCCTAACTCGGCCGACTTAGCCGCCTAGGCAGCGGCCTAACATCTAACTTAGCCGAGTTAACTCGTCCATTTCGGTCGAGTTAACTCGATCAGCTCGGCCTTGCTAATTTTTTTCATTATATATATATATATATATATATATATATATATATATATATATATATATATATATATATATATATATATATATATATATATATATATATATGTGTGTGTGTGTGTGTGTGTGTGTGTGTGTGTGTGTGTGTGTGTGTGTGTGTGTGTGTGTGTATACATATATACATACATATATATAATATGACATATATACACCGGTAGACTAGTTTGATACTTTGAATCTTTGGATGATTGAAGTATTTGAGTATTTTATATTTGAGTATTTCTAATTTTAATATTGTTTTGATGTTATGACTTATGAATTATCGTTATTTCATTTATTTGGATGTGTTATTTGATTGAATGTTGAAAACAGCCTCATTAAAATTGTCAAACTGCAAGTCTGCCACTATTTTTTTGGCACCCGCCTAGCGCCGCCTAGATTCCGCCTAGGCGCCGCCTATACCGCGTAGGCGCTAGGCGCTGTCCGGGCGCCCAACTAGCGCCTAGCACATACTGCAACCATTCATGGGGAGAAGGACGACATCAACATGGACAATAAGGTTTGGTCCTGTCGGAATCACGCACGATGCGCAGGATTGAGCTGCGCGATTGTTGTATCATCGCCGTCGCCGGTTAGGGTGGCTGGAGGACATGGATTCGTTCCATCAACAAATCCAAGAAAATCGTGACCATCAAGAAAAGGAACAACCTGGGCTCTCCAAAACAGGTAGTTCTTGTAGGTGAACTTAATGCTAATGAAGTGGTGAGCGGTGGATAAAGAATTAACCACCGACGTAGCGGAAGAGATAGGAGCATTAGAGATGATCCATTCAGAGGAATTAACAGATCTGTCAGCCATTGGAAAGAAAACCCTAACTTAGTTGATACCAAATGAGAGCTAATAGAGTTGTGTATTGAATGAAATTATACAATGTACAGATTATAGCTATATATAAGAAGGAAGTCTCAGAGAGACTGGGATAGGAAATCATAATCAAACTCAAATACATAAAGTCATAATAGTTGGATTACTGAAGAAGATGGACAATGATGATGAAAATAATGATGATGAGAGTGGTGCACCTCGTGCTGTAGTAGGTGCTCAAACCACCGCATTAAACTCTAAAAACAATAAACAACCTAAGAGGGAGCGTGAATTAGGTTATTAAAAGCTTTGGCAATTCTCGTTATTCTTGGTGGGCACTGTAACCAATCTTGATGAATAACCATCATTGATAAGCTTTAAGCTGAGACTATCACAATAGTCACAAAAAGCTAAGAGCTATACCAAGTCCAAATACAAACAACGTTTGCAAGGATTTTTTATTACATTGTGCCTTCGAGTAGACAGAATGTGTACAAGAAAATTCTATAGGTTTAGTCTATGAATTATAAAGTGTAACTCAATACTCAAGAAAACAATTCATGAAAGCTGGATGATTAAAAGATGGAAGACAAGGCTCTTCAAGAATTGATGTAGTAGGATTTAAAAGTTTTAGCTTATTAAAGGATGAATATTTGATACCAAGGAATTTCTTGGACCATAAATGTCTCAAAAGTTACTATACAAAGTGTGTGAAACATCTCTTTATATGTATAAGAGATTTTCTTAATGAATATAATAGATCAGCCCAAGGAGCTCAAGACCCAAACCAATGATGCCGACCCTAGGGTTGGCCTAGGAGGGCCGACTTGAGAATTCGGGGTCGAGTCGACACGTGGAGTTAGAGGAACAAAGTTAATCGATAGTCGTTACAATTATTACAACCGTCTGCTTCACTTGGGAGCGTTAGGGGTGAATTACTAAAAGATGTGTTGAACTTATTCTTGTATAAATAGTCTATGCTCTTGCCTTGTAGGGACACCTTTTTGTCTCATTCTCATACTTGATATTGTGCTCTCAAAGCAATTTATACCTAATATAGTAAGTCATTGTCTTATTTTCTAGTATATTTCCTAATGATTTATCTATTATTCTTATAAATTTAGGTTAGTTAATTCAGGTTTCCAAGTTAATTTTTTCCTTGGTGTTTTCATTAAAAGCTCGAGTGGACTTCGTATTCTTATTCTATCTCCACGATTTACTCATAAAAAGATGGCAAGATTACATTTTCATAACTCTCGCAACACTAGTGTTTCATCAAATGGCAACAACCGCAATGGAAGTGCAACTCGGCAAACCTTACTATTGGGATGATTAGGAATATTAGAGAAAAATTGAACCATAACTAAGCCAGAGAGCAGCCCCTAGTCCCCCCCCCCCCCCCCCCTTTCCCCCTTGCGAGGCAAATTGCATCACCAAATCACCATCCCACCATATTTTCTTGCTCCCGCTCAGTGGTAAACCTGCACCAAAATTTAGTGTGAGAATATGCTAAAAATATCCATTTTGATGTGACATTTGGTGAAGATTTTTGGTGTTAAGAGCATCTCCAAGGTAGCAGCAAAACACCATATTCCATAGCCGCCATTCCGCAATTTTCTCTTGCTCCAACCCGGTGGCAAATGCCAATTTTTTTTTTTTTTTTGCAAAGGTGAATAATGCCCCGTCGTATATGGCGAGACTCTGTTCACCTCCGGCAAATGTAAGGGGAGGAATTAATTTACTTTTCTGCTCTTGATGTTTGATACAATTCCAAATCTATTATTTATTTATTTTATATGTATTTTTTATTTTATTAAATACTTACCTTTTAAATTATTATTTACGTCACAAATTATGTTTTATATTAAACTAATTCAATTCGAACTAGTATAGTTTTAAAATTTGAGAAATCAAATTATTTTAGTGTAGAATAACATTTAGTGTTTTGATATATTGGGTTGGAGATTAATAAAATTTGGTGTGAAAATATGCAGAGAATATTCTTTTTGATGTGACATGTGGTGGAGATTTTTGTTGTTTTGCTATTACATGGGTTAGAGATATTCTAAATGGGTTGAAAATGCTCTAACCGAGAGTTTAATATCGGGGAATGCCTGATACCGGCTCGGGATTGGGAGTGGGAATGGGGTCAGAGGGAAAGATGAGTGATGCACAGAGGATGATGGCAAAGATGGGGTGGAAGGAAGGACATGGACTTGGCAGGGGATTACTACTCCTTTAATGGCCAAGAAAACCGATAAGAGAGGTGGAGTTATTGTAGCTAGTGAGGAAGTCATATAGATGGAGAAGGTTAAGAGAGTTAATTTCAATATGCCACCAACAAGGGTTGTATTGTTTTTTTCAAAAGGTTGAATCCTAAATTTCAAGGGTCTCTACGCCCTAACTCAACAGAGCATCTGGAAGGATGTAAATCATGGTAACTCAGCTGAACAGAGGCTAGATCTTTGCTTAACAAAGGTTGTACTTAGGAACATGATATGACTCCTTCCAATGACATTCTTACAATTAAGTTTTTTTCGCTATTTTTAAATTCACAATTAAAAAACACACACACTCAGCTGAGTTGGGCTCCGACTCGTCTAAATTGGACTCCAAGTTAGGCGAGTTGGGCCCCTAGTTAGTCGGCTAGTTGGCCTACCAACTAAAAGTTGCCTAGGATTAAAATCCCATCGGTCTAAGGGTGCCTAGCACATGCCTAGGCCGCTACTTAGACAGATTTTTTACAATAATGATAACAATTTGACACTTGAGTAACTCAAAATTTGCTCCTATAGTTGTGGAATTTGAATGTGAAATTTATTGAAGATTTAAGTTGGGAATTACAAAATGTGTGAAGTGTAGAGCAGTTGAATTTGGTTCCTATGGCTATTCAATCACCAGAATGACAATTGCCACAGCAGCCTTTCTATATCTGTTACGGAATCCACAGATATAAATTTTAAATTGTATATCTAAATTTGTGTTGATATAAGCAATCAAGAATAAGCAATGAGCTAGCTAGCAGTGCAATTTTCCAGATGCAAACAGTCTTCTTAATACCTTTGTTTTTTCACCCTTGAGAGGAGAGCAGTTACATGAAATATCAAGCAAATAATCAGAGTTTTGTTAAGAAATAATATCTGATTTTGTAACATAATCATTACATAATGAATTTTTTTTATTATAAAGAAGGGAGATACCCTACATATACACACTACTTGTCTTAAATGAGGTTTAAACCTACCACCTCCTACTTAAGGGAGCAATCCAATACCAATGAACCACAAGCCACTTGTATTTGGTATAACATAAAATACATGTCTTCTCAACTTTAGCCCGCTATGATATGTTGTCCCTTGTAGGAATAAGGGTTAAATAGGTCATCGAACCGCACACAATAATGCAATTAGCCCACTAAACTAAAAAAAAAAAAAATAAAAAAAATAAAAAAAATAAAAAAACTACAATCGAGTCCCTAAACTAACTTATTTCAAGCAGTTTGTCCAATTTGCAGGTTTTTTCCCTTTCTAATAGGTCACCCAATTTAAAATATCTTTTAAAAATAATTTTTTAAAAAAATTAATTAAAATAAACTAAAATTATTAAAAATAATTTCTTTTTTTTTTTAAAAAAAAAACCTCACCGGAGACGAAGAACGTATCTTCGTCTCCGGCAAAGACGAATTTTTTTTTTTTTTTTTTTTTAATTTTAGTTTATTTTAATTAATTTTTAAAAAAAATTATTTTAAATTGGGTGACCTGTTAGAAAGGAGGAAAACTTGTAAATAGATAAATTGCTTGAAATGGATTAGTTTAGAGATTCAATTGTAGTTTTTTTAAGTTCAGTGATCTAATTGCATTATCGTGTGCGATTCGATGACCTATTTGACCCTTATTTTTTTTTAATAGGTAAACATAAATTTATAAATAATCAAAGAATTATACAAATACACAGGGCACTTCCCGGTCTACCCAGTGGAAAGTTGATCAACCCAAAGGGACTCCATGAGGAAGAGCGCCATCTTAAAAGCAAGCAAGAAGAAATGAAGAGCCGTCGAAAGGAAGGCACACCCAAGGTTCCATACAGCAACCAAGTCAATACTGCAAGGGTGGGAAACAGAGGACGTGTATCATTTGACCCTTGAGTATGGAGAAAAGAGATATTCTCCAATGGTACCAATCTGCAAGTCACATAAGCACAATCGTTATGCCATGGAACCGTGTTCACCATGAATGGTGAACACGGTTCCAACAGTGTTAGCATACCATTATCTTTTTTTTTTTTTCTTAATTAATTGCGTGACTTTTCTTCTTCATTTTCACATTTCGCGGTTTTACTTTAATTTGAGGTGAGCAATGATTTTGGACATTCATAAATTATGAATTCATGCCTGCAAATTATGAATCCATTGCTCCAGCCACCGGGAATGAGATGCAATTCCGGTCCTTCAAATGCTGCAATCCAATGCCCAACTGCAACCCCAGCACAGAATAACAGTTTCTGAAAATTAGGAAGGTTAATATCCCACTTGGGATCGTGCTCTCTTGGGAAGAAATCACCATATAGACGCTTCCGAACACTCACATTGAAGAAAAAGAAGTAATGGTATACGAAAAAGAACACGAATGGCCATCCTTCGAGAAATCCATTGAAGTGAGCAGGTGGGACTAATGTCAGCCAAGTAAATGCCGAAGTAACAATGGCAAGTTGCTCAAACACATTGGCATCACCGCGCAAATGTTTGTTAAGGCAATAAAACCCGTATGCTGCAATCCCAATCGCCGCCATCCATGGCCAGAACAGCCAACTCCAGCTAAATTACATCCAGAAGAATGGATTGAACACTACATTGACAATCCACTTAGGCACTGCAATTGCAATTGCAATCACCATAGACCACTTGCACAAGTCCAAGGGGGTCAGCTGAGAAAATCTTGATTTTATCAATTCTGCAGAGAGATTTTTCAGGCTTTCCAGGAACAAGGTCAGCTGAGAAAAGTTTGATTTTATCAATTGCACAAAGTGATTTCTCAGGCTATTCAAGAACAGGGTCAGCTCAGAAATGTTTGATTTTATCGATTCCACCGAGAGATTTCTCAGGCAATTCCTGAACATGATCCCATCATCAGTCTTTGCAGTTGAGTGTGAACCGGAGCATTTCAATGGCAGTAAAGAAACACGTTCAGACGGTTTCTGTAATGTCAGAAAAAAACTCAAATGGGTCTTGCTGAGCTTGAAGCATGCGTTGGTGTGTAAATTCTTCGCTGTAAAAGTGTCTTCCAAGTGTTTGTGACAATGTCTGAAAGAAACTGCATTAAAGGGTCGGTGGAGGAAGAATATGGGGTGAAAAGATCAAATTGCCCATGGCAAATCGGAGCTCTAGCCAGATTTTCAACGGGGAACGGTCGGAGGGGCCAAATCAACTAAAAACAGTTATTTCCAGGGACTAAATCGATGATTTCGCGATTAAGGGACTACATTGATATTTCGCTAACAATTGAGGGACCAAATCGTTGATTTTCCCATAATATATTTTAAATAATTTCCAAAACTTGATAAATATTTACAATAATTCAAAATATATTAACCTATAATGCCTAAAATACACAATAATTCTTAAAATTCAAAATATATTAACATTAATTCCTAAAATTCAAAATATAATAACAATAATTCATTAATTTCTAAAATACACAATAATTCATAAAATTCAAAATATATTAACATTAAATCCTAAAATTTGAAATAAATTATCAATAATTCAAAATATAATAGCAATAATTCATAAATACACAATATATTTTCAATAATTCCAAAAATTCAAAATATATATACAATAACATATAAAATTCAAAATATATACTTAATAATTCCTAAAATTTAAAATACATTAATAAATAATTCTAACCAAGACTATATGGTCTAATGGTATTCGGGTTGGACTTCCATTTGGAAGGTTGTGAGTTCGAGCCTCAGTGGAGGCGTTATTGGTTCTTTGTGTTTCAGTAGGTTGAGAAAGTGTATGAACAGATACTAAATAAATCTAAAAAAATAATTATTGTCAACCCCCAAAAAATTCAAAAATTGAAACAATATTTCAAAAGATATACAAAAACTCACAATGTAGGTGGTGGAAAAATTGAAACAATATTTCAAAAGATATACAAATGGCGGCGGTGAAAGGAGAACGACGGTGCGGCAGTAGCGGTGGTTCGACAATCGCTGGGGCTGAGAGAAGAAGAAGAAGAATGTGACTGGTTCAGAATTCATATGCCAACACGAAAGACGGATGGCGGATGACAGTGCTGGTTCAACAGAGAATAGAAGAGGAGAAGATGATGACAGTGCTGGTTCAACAGAGAATAGAAGAGGAGAAGATGGAGGCGTTTATGCGTATGTTTATGCTATGTGAGAAGACAATAAGGGGCCGTTTGGTTCACGGAATGTTAGATTACCTTAGGGAATGTTAGATTCCTGTGTTTGGTTAAAATTGAGGTATGTAATATAATCATGTTTGGTTTAGGGTTATCTTTTATATATATATATGTGTGTGTGTGTGTGTGTGTGTAAATATGTTAAGGATATTATACTATATAGAATTAAAATGACAAAATTTATAAATATCCAAGGTTATCTTACATAACTTTAGAAAATGAAGGGAATCACATTCCCTTCAAAATCCTATGTGGAGGGAATGTTTCATTCCCTGGGAATGTTATATTCCCTCCGAGAATATGAACCAAACACAGGAATGTAAGCTCGGGAATGTCACATTCCCTTGATTATGTAATATAACCTGAACCAAACGCCCCCTAAAAGAACGATGGAGCTATGTAGTTTAAAATAAACCCTACGACGTTGGATATTAAGAATAACTGACGTCGTAGGCTAATTTTTTTAAAAAAATTATTCATTGATACAACGTCGATTTTCAAAAAACCAACGTCGTATCAAGTAAGCATTTTTTTAAAATTCTCATTAAAACGACAACGTTTAACATTTTAATATTATAATTATATTAATATACAACGTCGGTTGTATTTACAATCGACGTTGTATACTCACCGATGAAAAAAATTAACCATATACGACGTTAGTTTTATTACAAACCGACGTCGTTTATGATATATTAAAATATTAAAAAAGTGAAAATTGCATACAACGTTGGTTATTTAAATAACCACCGTCGTATGTCATTCTTTTTTTTTTAATTATTTTTAAATAGTGATTTACAACGTCGGTTGGTAATAAAAAACTGACGTTAAATTGATTTTTAAAAATTTTATAAATTTATTTGACTTTTAACGTCGGTTTTAACAAAAATCGACGTTATATGCTATTTCTGTTGTAGTGAATGACACAATTGATCATAGGTGACTCTATTGTGAGATCGCCTCACAGATTCTTATCTTTGAGTTAGCTCAGGTCAAGTCTATATGTAAACCTATGATGGAAAAATGTAATACTAAATATGTATAAATTCATTGTTATTTATAACGAAAAATGTAATACTTTTGAGGAAAAATATAATAATTTTAAATCAAAATGTAATATTTAAGGGTTGAATAGTTACTTTATGAGAAAAAGTGTAATACTAATCATTGATAAATTAATTGCTTGTTACTTATGAGGCAAACTAGTCTTTTCTATGCGCGATGCTAAAAAACATATGCCCAATATTTATATTTTTTTAAAATAACTAACAAATCCCTACTAATTAAAATTATATGAAATCAAATTTATTTTTTTTATAATAATCCAATATATAATGTCTATAAATATTATTATCATTAAAGAATTTAAAAAAATATATGGTGGATCAGTGGATGCATGTGCATGGTAACAATAATGGAAAAGATAACGGAAGTGATAACGGTAGGGGTATTTTTGTCCAAAAAATTATATAGTACAACTCTAAAAGCACAATGTACAAAATGATAAGCATTGAAAACATGGACATAAATTAGGGAAATAATTTTGATTGAGACTTATTATGTTTTTAGATTAGATTATACTATAGACCATGGACCATGGTCCACATTGCAATGTAGACTATGGATAAAGGTTTATTTTTAGTATATTGAAAGTTCATTTTTAATGTACTAAATGTTTATTTTTAGGTAGCACCAAATAATGAACAATCAATACACAAAAAAATTAACCTTCAAAAAATAACATTCAATGTATTAAAAATGAACTTTTTGTATACTAAAAATGAACTTTACGTTAGTGGTTTACCTTACAAGGTGACTAATAATAGTCCATGGTATAAACTATAATGATTGTATTATGAAGGAAATTATAACACTTATGAGAAAAAAAATATGATACTTTTGATAAAAAAAAAAAATGTAATACATTTAAATCAAAATGTAATATTAGGGATGAGTTAATTCCCAAAAGAGTTAATTCCACCGGAGGTCCCTTGTCTTTGGTGGCAATTCCAAATTTAGTCCTAGACTATCGTTTTTGGACACTTCTAGTCCTTCTCATGATTTTTTCTATTTTTAGTAAGGACATTTTTGTCTTTTCATATTTTTCTTTTGTTATTTTTCCGGTTTCAACCAGCTTAATTGGTTTATAATTTTAGGTAACCTCTGATTTTTAGTAACCATATTTTTCAACCAAGTTTTAGTAAAGTCCTAAACCAATTAAACTGGTTGAAACTGAAAAAATAACAAAAGAAAAATACGAAGAGACAAAAATGCACTTACTAAAAATAGAAAAAATCATGAGAAGGACTAAAAGTGTCCAAAAACGATTGTCTGGGATGTAAAATGGCAAAAACGATAGTCTAGGACTAAATTTGGAATTGCCACCAAAGACAAGGGACCTCCGGTGAAATTAACTCATTCCCAAAATGGTCCTCCGACTATGGTCTTTTTCTCAAAATAGTTCATTGACTTTTAATTGCACCCAAAGTGATCATCCGACTATTGAATTTTAAGCTAAAATGATCCTTCCTTAGTTTTAGTGTTAAGTGGGTATTAAAATGAGGGGTAAAAATGATAATTTAGGATTTTTACTATAGTCAAAAGACTATTTTGGGTGTAATTAAAAGTCAAAGGACCAATTTGAACTATCTAGTTAATATTTTAAAAGAAATTTTCATTTTATGAACTATCTAGTTTTTGAACTATCTAGTTAATATAATCTAAAAGTTTCAATTGTGTATTATCGTATTTAAATTAATAAAAAATAATTAGAGTTGATCTAATTAAATTAAAAAGTATTTATGAATATATATAATATTAATAGCGATGATATACAATTTATTATAACCATTTCATATTTTATTATAAATATTCTTTTATCACGTTTTGAAGTTTTTTTTTTTTCGCCTCCACTGACCAACATTTTTTGTTCTGCCCCTATAAACTAATATTGTATTTGTGTAATAGACAATGATTTTTTTTTTATTATCTTTTTTATCCGTTTGTATTTAATTGTTGTCTTTTTTTTTTTTTTTTTTTTTAAGCACTGGTTTATGGCTGTTGCCCATGTGATTGTAATTTTTCATAATAGTTTTGTCATTATATGTATGCCTATTTATGATCATAGAAAATCAAAATCCAAATACATAATGTCAATCATTCCTGAATAATAAAGAGTTAATCCAAAGTTAATGTTAGTTTGTACAACTATATATAAGTACTAGGCTAATAATCAAAATTATTATTCTAAGTTATTTTTTTTAAAAGATAATTTTCTAGCTAACAATTAAAGTAAAAAGATTGTTTATTTATAAAATAAAAATAAGTACAAGATCAACCACTTTTAATCAAAATGAGTACAAATCATGTTTGAACTATAAAGAGAAAATTTCTAAAATGATCCCCGATTATGACATTTTTTCAAATTGGTCCTTTAATTTTTAATTGCACCCAAAGTAGTTCTTTGACTGTAGTGAAAACCCTAAATTACTAGTTTTATCTCTCATTTTAACACCCACTTAACACCAAAACTAACGGATGACCATTTTGACTTAAAATTCAATAGTCGAAGGACCACTTTGGGTGCAATTAAAAGTCAAAGAACCAATTTGAGAAAAGGACATAGTCAGAGGACATTTTGAAAATTAATTCTATTAGGAATTGAAGAGTTATGTAGAAAAATGTAATACTTAGGAGAGGAAATGTAATAATTGCGAGGAGCCCAATATGCTCATGGATGTGGTCTTATAGAAGATTTTGCCACTGATCAATTATCATTTAAATAAATTATTTTATTTTATTTGTATAAAAAATGAATATAAAAGAATATCTCATTGAAATATTTTAAATAACACACATATTAATATATTTTTCAATATATTATTTAAATAATTTGTGATGAACATTTAGTAGTAATATAATTTTATAAACATATAGTTATGATTTTATGAAGGTTAAAGTACCTACGAGGTCCCTGCACTATAATATTTTGTTTAATTTAGTCCTTATACTTTAATTTCGTTCAATTTAGTCCATGTACTTTTAAAAGTGGTGTAATTGAGGACAATAGTTAACGGTGTTAATACTATCGTTAACTTAGGTTACGTGGTGGTGACGATATTTATATTCCTACTCATATATTACTTTATAAGTACTTAAAATTAATTATTTTTACCACCAATATATTAAATTAATATGTCCAAAATAAATAATTACAACCATGTTCCTAATGAGATTTGGACAATTATCCTTAGTTTCACCACATTTTAAAGTAGAGGGACTAAATTGAACAGAATAAAGGTACAAGAACTAAAGTGAGCAAAACGCAATAGTACATGTACTTATAGGTATTTTGACCTTTTATGAATGTGCTGTAATAATTATTTAATGGTCATATAGTAGGAACTTTTAGAAATTGGTGGGAAATTTGTCTTTGACCTTTTGATATAATAAATATAAATATAAATATAAATGCATGCATTAACTGTCGAAATACCATATTTAAAAATTAAAATAATGGAAAATGGAAAGAAGTAGAAATACCGTAGTTAACAAATTAATAACTGCGTGGAAATTCTGAAGTTTGAAGAAAAGCAAAACTTCCATTGCCGGGAATCAAACCCGGATCTTTTGGGTGAGAGTTGAATATCCTAACCAACTAGACTACAACATACTAATATTTATAATCAAAACTTGAATTACTAGTTCATAAAACTGGTGTCAATAGATCCATTAACACAAATAAATCATTATCTAATTATATTTATAGAATTAAAATCAATATTTAGAAAATATCTTACATTTTAAATAACACCTATGTTGATATATTTTCCAATAATAATTTGTGATGAACTTTCAGTAATAATTTTATGAGCTTGTAGTGATTTCATGAACATATAGTAAAGACTTTATGAACCTCTCATAGTTATTTAATGAATTTATAATAGTGATCTTTTGAACCTCCAATAGTAACTTTATGAACTTGCAACATTGACTTTGGACAATGTAGTTGTAATTAGGGGTGTGCAGTTCAATTTGATTTTTCTAAACCGAACTAGTTCAGTTCGTAATATACTCAACAATCAAACAGTAATGGATCCTTGTATATCGAACCGAACCGAAGTACCATATAGTTTTTTCATTTTTTTAACAAAATAATAATAATAATAATAATAACAACAACAACAATAACAACAACAACAACAACAACAACAACAACAACAACAACAATAATAATAATAATAATAATAATAATAATAATAATAATAATAATAATAATAATAATAATAATAATAATAATAATAATAATAATAATAATAATAATAATAACAATAAAGTAAATCCAAGTCCCTTGCTACCTACTTCGACGTTCAGCTCCTATTTTCACTAGTATTTCTCTTGAATTTGATTTATTTATGATTTGTTCTCTACTTTACACTTTTGTTGTTGTCGCAATTGTTCTTTGCCTCACAATTATCTCTAATTTGAGTTATTTTTACAATATTAAGTATTTTCATTAATTTCATGTTTATATGAAAGTAATGTGCTTAAACATCATATCATTCTAATTTTGATTTCCAGTGCACTGAAAATCTATTTTGCCAAGCAATGACGGATTGTGTCAAAAAATTAACTACACAGTATTTGGCACTTGTTCTCCAAATATTAACTATATAGATGGATGATTCTTCATCTTGTCAACAAAACATTCAAAATGAGCCAACATAAGTGTCGGTTGGACAAAAAAGCCAACTGATGTTTGATACTTAATACTTAGTAGTATGTTTGAAGAGTTTTTTCCCAAAATGGTCCCTTGACTATCGCTCATTCTCAATTATGCATTCCGATTATTAATTGCACCCAATGTAGTCCCTTGACTTTAAAAAATTATTCCAATTTGGTACTCTGTTACATTTTCCATCAACCAGACTTTAAGTTGAGGGTTATTTTGGTCCATTCATTCATCTGGTGCTGCTAATTCCTCCGTCCATCACTCCATTGTATTACACGTACTGCATTTGAGTTTCAAGAAACAACCACTGTAAGCTCCGTTTACGCCGGTAAGCCAACTCAATGCCGGAGAGCTAGCTGCCACTGCTCCCTTCTCTACCACCGCCATACCAAGTCGGAGAGAGAGGTCCACCCGTTGCTTCGCCGGAGTGCTCTGTTAATGCCGGAAAGGGAATAGCAACTCGCCGGAAAGCAGGGGAGGCCGCAAAGCTGTCATGCTGCAATAATCTGCTGCCTTGCTTCACCGTGGTTGCTGTCGATCTGCCGGAACTGCTACTCGCCGAGAGAACTGATGCTGACCGAGAGAAAGGGATAAAGAACATGCTGCTTTTGATTCCTGATTTGAACTGCGTTGATGTTCTAAACTTGATATGTAGATTAAACAAAGGGATTGCTTTTAAGTGGAGATTATGTTATTCTCATCTATAGATGAAATATTCTTTTCTTTAAGTAGAGAAATAGTGGCATGCTGAGTAAAATTGATTGTTTGGTATGCTATTTTAGGCTCAAAATTAAAGAATTTATGGGTGTAGTTAAAAAGTGCCCTTTTCATGTTCTGGTTGTGCAATGTGCATTCAATAGAAGCTTTAAATTCTTTAATTTTTAGAAACTATTTTATTTTTGCACGTTATTTAGCTTTTTGAATCTTCAATAACAATCTATGCATCGATGATCTGCATGTAGAGGAGAATAACAGCTGCTTGTGTATTTATTACAGGTAAGTGTTCTTTCAAGCTGGAGATTATTTGCATACTTTGTTAGTATTGGTTGCTAGTATTGTGTCAGATGGCCCTCTAAATCATTGGGGTAAAAGCGATTGTGATTATATACTTGGCATCTATATAGATTGCCACAATTGCTTTGAGGTTTGTTGGATTTTAATGGTTGTTACCTCTGAAGAACCAACTGGAGAAAGCCTGACTTATACATCCCCTTTACTCATAGAGCGAACAGAAAATTGTCAAAGCAATGAACACGTTATTAATATAGAACAAGGTGGTGATCCTTCATCTTCAGACTCGTCTGATTCTGAATCTCCTCGTGGCTTGAGTTCATCTCGGCACGATGATAGACCATCTGCGAGAAATTCACCATCTACTTCATCAAACGGATCAAATTCTCAAAGTCCTTCAGTTGCAAGGAGAGGTGAAGGATTTGGTCGTCATTGGAGCCCATTCAATACCGTGCTCTGGATTTCCATTGAGCTAGTATTCACTTTAGGGCAAATTACTGCAGTTGTCGTTGTTTTATCTGTATCAGGACAAGAAAACCCGCAAACTCCATTATTTGCTTGGGTTTCGGGTTATGCACTTCGATGTGCTGCAAGTCTTCATCTCCTATATTGGCGCTATCTTCATGGCAATCAGGCCGCTGAGAGGAGGTCAGCTCAATTTCGACAAGGTTCACGTCGAGTTAATTCCTCCTTCGATCCTAATTCTTACATAACCTTCTCCTTAACCCGGTGTTGGGATGATTTGTGTGGTTTGTGTTTATGTTTGTGAAATATTCCACTAATGAGGGTGGAACCTCCAGAAAAGAAATATAGAGGGGGAGCAGAGTATTAAGAATTCAGACAGAGAAGATTGCAAAATTCAGGGTGATCCCTTACTTTTATTAACGACAATATATATAGTGATTCTCATACAACTGATCCCTTAAAAGTCTACTATTTATTTGGCACTTCCTATACTAACTACAACGGAAATAACATGGCAAAGAATTAGTCTGCATGGCCTGAAAATTAGGAGACTTAGCTGCACACATAGTCACGAAGTTTTACAGGAATTGAGACTTGTCTCTTGGCCCTCTCGCCACCTGTAGCATGTTGCGTAACATTACCCGCCCCATCGAAAGAAGCCTTGTCCTCAAGGCTAAAGGTCGGGAAGGATGCATGGAAGATGTCCCAAAATTCCCAAGTGGCTTCTGCAGGCGACGTACGATCCCACTGAACGAGAACTTGTAGCCGCTTCTTTTTATCCTCCTTAACAACCCGTTGATCCAGTATGCGTAGCGGAACAGGAAACTGATCCGCAGATGGTGGGGGAAGCGCTGGTGTGACTATAGATGGATTTGGACAGAACTTTAACAATGAGATATGGAACACTAGATGGATACGTGAGGCTGCCGGTAATGATAATTTGTAAGCGACCTTCCCAATGCGTGCAATGATGGGAAAAGGACCATAATAACGCTTAGCAAGTTTGTGACTATGGCGTTGGGCTGCAGACCCCTGTCTGTAGGGTTGTAATTTGACATAAACCCAATCGTCAACATTAAACTCCTTGTCACGACGGTGCCGATTAGCTTGGACCTGCATTCTTTCCTGAGCTCGTTGTAGATTTGTCTTGAGCGTAGCCATAAGATCAGTACGGGCCAAAAGCGCATCGTCTAGCCGTTCAACAGCGGTGGCACCTTCGGAGTAGCCCACTAATGGAGGTGGTGGTCTGCCATACACAACTTGAAAAGGGGAGAATCCGGTCGAGGTGTGAACACTAGTATTGTACCAGAATTCAGCCCATGGGAGCGCTCGTGACCACTTGGTTGGGTAATCTCCAGAAAAGGCTCTGAGATACATCTCGAGGCTACGATTTACCACCTCCGATTGCCCATCCGTTTGCGGATGATATGCAGTGCTAGGCTTGAGTTTGGTCCCTTGTAAGCGAAAAAGTTCCTTCCAAAATGAACTCATGAATAGGGGATCCCGATCAGACACGATGGACCGAGGGAAACCATGGAGTCTCACATACTCCTGAACAAAATACTCAGCCAATTTTGGAGCAGTCAATCCGTCAGGAAGAGCACAAAAATGACTATATTTAGACAGTCGATCAACGATAACCCAGATCACCGTTTAACCATTTGATTGAGGTAAAGCCGTGATGAAATCCATTGTGATATGCTCCCACACCTGCGTAGGAATCGGCAAGGGTTGTAATAAGCCTTTGGGGGCAGAATTTTCTGGCTTAATTTGCTGACAAATGGAGCATTCGCGAATGTATAACTTAGTGTCCTTGCGCATTCCCGGCCAGTAGAAGGATGCAACCAATCGAGCATATGTTTTCTGTTCGCCTGAGTGTCCCCCAAGTTTTGAGCAATGGAATAGGTCCAACAATCGTCGCCGTAATTCCTTCCCCTCTGGAACATATATTTTCCCGTTGAAATATAGTACGTCATTTTTCCATGCAAAACCATTATCGGTCGGGTTGCCAAGTTTGATAGCAGCAATGAGACGGTTAGCTGTGGAGTCCTCAAATAATGAAGCCTTAATTTCGGAGAGTAAACTAGTTGTGGCGACTGAGAGGGCCAAATAACCCCCTTGAGCCTCACTAGTCCATCGAGATAAAGCATCTGGCCCCTTATTCTCCAAACCAGCTTTATGTTCGATAACAAAGTCAAAGCCCAAAAGTTTAGTTAGCCACCTCTGTTGTTCTGGAGTCTGTATGGTCTGAGAAAGCAGCTGCTTGAGGCTTTTATGATCTGTAATGATTGTGAATGGGCGGCCTAACAAATAGGGACGCCAACGCTGAACTGCGGTCGTAATGGCATACATTTCTCTACTATATGCTGAGGCATTTTTGTAGTGGGGTGGAAGTTTCTTGCTACAATAAGAGATCGGGTGTTTATTTTGGGATAAAATGGCTCCTATGGCAGAACCAGAAGCATCTGTTTCAACAGTAAAGGGTAATTGAAAATTAGGAAGATGAAGTACCGGAGTGGTTGTCATAGCTGCCTTCAAGTCAGCGAAAGACTGGTCTGCATCAACACTCCAAGTGAACCCATTCTTCTTGAGGAGCTCTGTTAAAGGGCCGGCTATCCTGGCGTACCCTTGAACAAACCGGTGATAATATCCAGTTAGGCCGAGGAAACCTCGCACCTCAGTCACCGTTTTGGGTTTAGGCCATTCTAATACTGCCTGTATCTTCGCCGGATCAACACTCACGCCATATGCTGAAACTAGGTGCCCCAAATACTCCAGTTTTTGTTGTGCAAAACTACATTTGGATAATTTTGCATATAGCTCATGTTGCAAGAGAAACTCCAAAACAGTTTGAAGGTGATGAACATGGTCAGATGTGGAGCGACTATAAACAAGGATATCGTCAATAAAAACCAATACAAACCGCCGTAGGCAAGGCTTGAAAACCGCATGCATGGTCGCTTGAAATGTAGATGGGGCATTAGAGAGCCCGAAAGGCATTACCAGAAACTCGTAGTGACCCTCATGTGTCCGGAACGCAGTCTTGTGAACATCTGGTGGATGGACCCGAATCTGGAAATACCCACTTCGCAAATCAAGTTTGGAAAATATGGTGGCGCCATGCAACTCATCAAGAAGCTCGTCGACTGTTGGAATAGGAAAACGGTCCTTGATGGTGATTGCATTTAGGGCCCTATAATCAACGCAAAATCTCCACGTTCCATCCTTTTTTCGTACTAAGAGCACTGGGGATGAAAACGGGCTAGTGGAGGGTCGAATAATTTGATTTTGAAGCATTTCCTGGACTTGGCGTTCGATCTCATTTTTTTGGAAATGAGGATACCGATACGGTTTAACATTCACGGGACTCGATTGTGGCAGGAGATTGATATGGTGGTTCAGATTCCTACTTGGAGGTAGGCCCTTTGGGGTGTCAAAAACTTTGGAATATTTGGTTAGCAAACTCTGGACGGCTGGTTGGACTTGTGCAGTTGGAGAAGGATGAGGTTGTAACATCAACAGGAAACATTCAGATACCGCATCAACTTGCTGCAGCCGCATTAGTTGATGGTGAGTCATAGGTTGGATGGATGCCGATTGGTTCCCTGTAAGAACAATTGGCTGACCTTTGTGTTCAAACTCCATTGTCAACTTTTTATGATCTGTCACGATTTTCCCTAGTCCTTCCAACCATTGTACTCCCAAAACAGCGTCTGCTCCAGAAAATTCTAAAATGTGGAAATCTGCTTCGAAGTGTGCTCCCTGCATATCAAAAGATATATTCTTGCACGTACCCTCACTCTGGATTTTCTCGCCATTTCCTACCGCAACCGTGAAACGAGTAGTTTGATCAATTGGGAGGTGAAGGAAGTTTGCGACCCGCGGTTGGAGGTAGTTGTGAGAACTACCGGTATCTATGAGTACTGTGAAAGGCTGGTTGTGGATGCTAGCAGGCAAACGGAAACAGCGGGGCCCTGTAGACCCAACCAAGGCATGGAACGATATCTCGGGTTCTGGCTCCACGATTAATTTAGTAGCAACAGTTGCTGACATCTCATTTACATCCTCTTTGTTTCCTACTTCGTCAGGTTCGCCCAATGGATCATCCGTCAAGAGGATTAAAAATTGTTTCGTGCGACACCGATGCCCAGGCCTATATCGCTCATCGCAATTGTAACATAACCCTTGGGCTCTTCGCTCTTGAGCTTCAGCCGCCGTAAGGCGCCTAATTGGCAATTGCGTTTTATGGTTCATGGGCGCAGGAAGTGGTAACAAGGGTGGTAGAGTGTTTGGCGGTGGGTTCGGTTGATTTCCCATGTTGACACCGGAAGGCCGCCAAGGTGCTGAGAATTTAGACTGCATCGGTCGAGTGTCCCGAAGCTTGTCATCGACTAGCTTAGCCAAAGCGATTGCATCTGATAAAGTGTTGGGTTTTAGAATAGCCATTTCAGCTTGTATGGCTGATTTCAGCCCAGAAACAAAACAGTCCAATATTGCGCCTGGGGGTAAGTCTTGGACCCGGTTGCTAACAGCTTCAAATTCGGTCTGGTATGCAGCGACCGTGGTTTTCTGGGTCAGCTTGAAGAGGGCTGCCCGGTGGTTCACGTATGAGGAGGGTCCGAATCGTTGCTCAAGTGCGATAGTGAATGCCCGCCAGGATGACAACTGTTGGTTTTTGTGCATCCATTGGAACCAAGACAAAGCTTGCCCCACCATGTAGAAGCTGGCAATGTCAATTTTCTGCTCTTCCATAGTCTCCCACAAACTGAAATATTTCTCAGCTTGGAAGATCCAATCCAACGGGTTGCTGCCGTCGAAAGTGGTCATGTCACACCGAATATGACGTGGTTGAGGCGTAGAGTGCAATGGGGAATTTGGATAGCTTGTAACGGCTTGCGATGAGGAGGTAGCGGCTGGGACGACGTTGAGGGAGGTGATTCGCACGGAAAGCTCTGTTATGGCATTGTTGAGGGCTTCGTTAAAAGCTTGATTCTGGGCTGCCAAAGCTTGTCTGAGTTCCTCTGTGGTTTTCCGCTGGGCTTCTCGCATTTGTTGTAGTTGTTCTTCGAGAGCCCGTTGACGGGTTTGTACGCCTTCATTTGCCATTTGGCTCTCAATAAGAGCACCAGATGTTGGGATGATTTGTGTGGTTTGTGTTTATGTTTGTGAAATATTCCACTAATGAGGGTGGAACCTCCAGAAAAGAAATATAGAGGGGGAGCAGAGTATTAAGAATTCAGACAGAGAAGATTGCAAAATTCAGGGTGATCCCTTACTTTTATTAACGACAATATATATAGTGATTCTCATACAACTGATCCCTTAAAAGTCTACTATTTATTTGGCACTTCCTATACTAACTACAACGGAAATAACATGGCAAAGAATTAGTCTGCATGGCCTGAAAATTAGGAGACTTAGCTGCACACATAGTCACGAAGTTTTACAGGAATTGAGACTTGTCTCTTGGCCCTCTCGCCACCTGTAGCATGTTGCGTAACATTACCCGCCCCATCGAAAGAAGCCTTGTCCTCAAGGCTAAAGGTCGGGAAGGATGCATGGAAGATGTCCCAAAATTCCCAAGTGGCTTCTGCAGGCGACGTACGATCCCACTGAACGAGAACTTGTAGCCGCTTCTTTTTATCCTCCTTAACAACCCGTTGATCCAGTATGCGTAGCGGAACAGGAAACTGATCCGCAGATGGTGGGAGAAGCGCTGGTGTGACTATAGATGGATTTGGACAGAACTTTAACAATGAGACATGGAACACTAGATGGATACGTGAGGCTGCCGGTAATGATAATTTGTAAGCGACCTTCCCAATGCGTGCAATGATGGGAAAAGGACCATAATAACGCTTAGCAAGTTTGTGACTATGGCGTTGGGCTGCAGACCCCTGTCTGTAGGGTTGTAATTTGACATAAACCCAATCGTCAACATTAAACTCCTTGTCACGACGGTGCCGATTAGCTTGGACCTGCATTCTTTCCTGAGCTCGTTGTAGATTTGTCTTGAGCGTAGCCATAAGATCAGTACGGGCCAAAAGCGCATCGTCTAGCCGTTCAACAGCGGTGGCACCTTCGGAGTAGCCCACTAATGGAGGTGGTGGTCTGCCATACACAACTTGAAAAGGGGAGAATCCGGTCGAGGTGTGAACACTAGTATTGTACCAGAATTCAGCCCATGGGAGCGCTCGTGACCACTTGGTTGGGTAATCTCCAGAAAAGGCTCTGAGATACATCTCGAGGCTACGATTTACCACCTCCGATTGCCCATCCGTTTGCGGATGATATGCAGTGCTAGGCTTGAGTTTGGTCCCTTGTAAGCGAAAAAGTTCCTTCCAAAATGAACTCATGAATAGGGGATCCCGATCAGACACGATGGACCGAGGGAAACCATGGAGTCTCACATACTCCTGAACAAAATACTCAGCCAATTTTGGAGCAGTCAATCCGTCAGGAAGAGCACAAAAATGACTATATTTAGACAGTCGATCAACGATAACCCAGATCACCGTTTAACCATTTGATTGAGGTAAAGCCGTGATGAAATCCATTGTGATATGCTCCCACACCTGCGTAGGAATCGGCAAGGGTTGTAATAAGCCTTTGGGGGCAGAATTTTCTGGCTTAATTTGCTGACAAATGGAGCATTCGCGAATGTATAACTTAGTGTCCTTGCGCATTCCCGGCCAGTAGAAGGATGCAACCAATCGAGCATATGTTTTCTGTTCGCCTGAGTGTCCCCCAAGTTTTGAGCAATGGAATAGGTCCAACAATCGTCGCCGTAATTCCTTCCCCTCTGGAACATATATTTTCCCGTTGAAATATAGTACGTCATTTTTCCATGCAAAACCATTATCGGTCGGCTTGCCAAGTTTGATAGCAGCAATGAGACGGTTAGCTGTGGAGTCCTCAAATAATGAAGCCTTAATTTCGGAGAGTAAACTAGTTGTGGCGACTGAGAGGGCCAAATAACCCCCTTGAGCCTCACTAGTCCATCGAGATAAAGCATCTGGCCCCTTATTCTCCAAACCAGCTTTATGTTCGATAACAAAGTCAAAGCCCAAAAGTTTAGTTAGCCACCTCTGTTGTTCTGGAGTCTGTATGGTCTGAGAAAGCAGCTGCTTGAGGCTTTTATGATCTGTAATGATTGTGAATGGGCGGCCTAACAAATAGGGACGCCAACGCTGAACTGCGGTCGTAATGGCATACATTTCTCTACTATATGCTGAGGCATTTTTGTAGTGGGGTGGAAGTTTCTTGCTACAATAAGAGATCGGGTGTTTATTTTGGGATAAAATGGCTCCTATGGCAGAACCAGAAGCATCTGTTTCAACAGTAAAGGGTAATTGAAAATTAGGAAGATGAAGTACCGGAGTGGTTGTCATAGCTGCCTTCAAGTCAGCGAAAGACTGGTCTGCATCAACACTCCAAGTGAACCCATTCTTCTTGAGGAGCTCTGTTAAAGGGCCGGCTATCCTGGCGTACCCTTGAACAAACCGGTGATAATATCCAGTTAGGCCGAGGAAACCTCGCACCTCAGTCACCGTTTTGGGTTTAGGCCATTCTAATACTGCCTGTATCTTCGCCGGATCAACACTCACGCCATATGCTGAAACTAGGTGCCCCAAATACTCCAGTTTTTGTTGTGCAAAACTACATTTGGATAATTTTGCATATAGCTCATGTTGCAAGAGAAACTCCAAAACAGTTTGAAGGTGATGAACATGGTCAGATGTGGAGCGACTATAAACAAGGATATCGTCAATAAAAACCAATACAAACCGCCGTAGGCAAGGCTTGAAAACCGCATGCATGGTCGCTTGAAATGTAGATGGGGCATTAGAGAGCCCGAAAGGCATTACCAGAAACTCGTAGTGACCCTCATGTGTCCGGAACGCAGTCTTGTGAACATCTGGTGGATGGACCCGAATCTGGAAATACCCACTTCGCAAATCAAGTTTGGAAAATATGGTGGCGCCATGCAACTCATCAAGAAGCTCGTCGACTGTTGGAATAGGAAAACGGTCCTTGATGGTGATTGCATTTAGGGCCCTATAATCAACGCAAAATCTCCACGTTCCATCCTTTTTTCGTACTAAGAGCACTGGGGATGAAAACGGGCTAGTGGAGGGTCGAATAATTTGATTTTGAAGCATTTCCTGGACTTGGCGTTCGATCTCATTTTTTTGGAAATGAGGATACCGATACGGTTTAACATTCACGGGACTCGATTGTGGCAGGAGATTGATATGGTGGTTCAGATTCCTACTTGGAGGTAGGCCCTTTGGGGTGTCAAAAACTTTGGAATATTTGGTTAGCAAACTCTGGACGGCTGGTTGGACTTGTGCAGTTGGAGAAGGATGAGGTTGTAACATCAACAGGAAACATTCAGATACCGCATCAACTTGCTGCAGCCGCATTAGTTGATGGTGAGTCATAGGTTGGATGGATGCCGATTGGTTCCCTGTAAGAACAATTGGCTGACCTTTGTGTTCAAACTCCATTGTCAACTTTTTATGATCTGTCACGATTTTCCCTAGTCCTTCCAACCATTGTACTCCCAAAACAGCGTCTGCTCCAGAAAATTCTAAAATGTGGAAATCTGCTTCGAAGTGTGCTCCCTGCATATCAAAAGAGATATTCTTGCACGTACCCTCACTCTGGATTTTCTCGCCATTTCCTACCGCAACCGTGAAACGAGTAGTTTGATCAATTGGGAGGTGAAGGAAGTTTGCGACCCGCGGTTGGAGGTAGTTGTGAGAACTACCGGTATCTATGAGTACTGTGAAAGGCTGGTTGTGGATGCTAGCAGGCAAACGGAAACAGCGGGGCCCTGTAGACCCAACCAAGGCATGGAACGATATCTCGGGTTCTGGCTCCATGATTAATTTAGTAGCAACAGTTGCTGACATCTCATTTACATCCTCTTTGTTTCCTACTTCGTCAGGTTCGCCCAATGGATCATCCGTCAAGAGGATTAAAAATTGTTTCGTGCGACACCGATGCCCAGGCCTATATCGCTCATCGCAATTGTAACATAACCCTTGGGCTCTTCGCTCTTGAGCTTCAGCCGCCGTAAGGCGCCTAATTGGCAATTGCGTTTTATGGTTCATGGGCGCAGGAAGTGGTAACAAGGGTGGTAGAGTGTTTGGCGGTGGGTTCGGTTGATTTCCCATGTTGACACCGGAAGGCCGCCAAGGTGCTGAGAATTTAGACTGCATCGGTCGAGTGTCCCGAAGCTTGTCATCGACTAGCTTAGCCAAAGCGATTGCATCTGATAAAGTGTTGGGTTTTAGAATAGCCATTTCAGCTTGTATGGCTGATTTCAGCCCAGAAACAAAACAGTCCAATATTGCGCCTGGGGGTAAGTCTTGGACCCGGTTGCTAACAGCTTCAAATTCGGTCTGGTATGCAGCGACCGTGGTTTTCTGGGTCAGCTTGAAGAGGGCTGCCCGGTGGTTCACGTATGAGGAGGGTCCGAATCGTTGCTCAAGTGCGATAGTGAATGCCCGCCAGGATGACAACTGTTGGTTTTTGTGCATCCATTGGAACCAAGACAAAGCTTGCCCCACCATGTAGAAGCTGGCAATGTCAATTTTCTGCTCTTCCATAGTCTCCCACAAACTGAAATATTTCTCAGCTTGGAAGATCCAATCCAACGGGTTGCTGCCGTCGAAAGTGGTCATGTCACACCGAATATGACGTGGTTGAGGCGTAGAGTGCAATGGGGAATTTGGATAGCTTGTAACGGCTTGCGATGAGGAGGTAGCGGCTGGGACGACGTTGAGGGAGGTGATTCGCACGGAAAGCTCTGTTATGGCATTGTTGAGGGCTTCGTTAAAAGCTTGATTCTGGGCTGCCAAAGCTTGTCTGAGTTCCTCTGTGGTTTTCCGCTGGGCTTCTCGCATTTGTTGTAGTTGTTCTTCGAGAGCCCGTTGACGGGTTTGTACGCCTTCATTTGCCATTTGGCTCTCAATAAGAGCACCAGATGTTGGGATGATTTGTGTGGTTTGTGTTTATGTTTGTGAAATATTCCACTAATGAGGGTGGAACCTCCAGAAAAGAAATATAGAGGGGGAGCAGAGTATTAAGAATTCAGACAGAGAAGATTGCAAAATTCAGGGTGATCCCTTACTTTTATTAACGACAATATATATAGTGATTCTCATACAACTGATCCCTTAAAAGTCTACTATTTATTTGGCACTTCCTATACTAACTACAACGGAAATAACATGGCAAAGAATTAGTCTGCATGGCCTGAAAATTAGGAGACTTAGCTGCACACATAGTCACGAAGTTTTACAGGAATTGAGACTTGTCTCTTGGCCCTCTCGCCACCTGTAGCATGTTGCGTAACATTACCCGCCCCATCGAAAGAAGCCTTGTCCTCAAGGCTAAAGGTCGGGAAGGATGCATGGAAGATGTCCCAAAATTCCCAAGTGGCTTCTGCAGGCGACGTACGATCCCACTGAACGAGAACTTGTAGCCGCTTCTTTTTATCCTCCTTAACAACCCGTTGATCCAGTATGCGTAGCGGAACAGGAAACTGATCCGCAGATGGTGGGGGAAGCGCTGGTGTGACTATAGATGGATTTGGACAGAACTTTAACAATGAGACATGGAACACTAGATGGATACGTGAGGCTGCCGGTAATGATAATTTGTAAGCGACCTTCCCAATGCGTGCAATGATGGGAAAAGGACCATAATAACGCTTAGCAAGTTTGTGACTATGGCGTTGGGCTGCAGACCCCTGTCTGTAGGGTTGTAATTTGACATAAACCCAATCGTCAACATTAAACTCCTTGTCACGACGGTGCCGATTAGCTTGGACCTGCATTCTTTCCTGAGCTCGTTGTAGATTTGTCTTGAGCGTAGCCATAAGATCAGTACGGGCCAAAAGCGCATCGTCTAGCCGTTCAACAGCGGTGGCACCTTCGGAGTAGCCCACTAATGGAGGTGGTGGTCTGCCATACACAACTTGAAAAGGGGAGAATCCGGTCGAGGTGTGAACACTAGTATTGTACCAGAATTCAGCCCATGGGAGCGCTCGTGACCACTTGGTTGGGTAATCTCCAGAAAAGGCTCTGAGATACATCTCGAGGCTACGATTTACCACCTCCGATTGCCCATCCGTTTGCGGATGATATGCAGTGCTAGGCTTGAGTTTGGTCCCTTGTAAGCGAAAAAGTTCCTTCCAAAATGAACTCATGAATAGGGGATCCCGATCAGACACGATGGACCGAGGGAAACCATGGAGTCTCACATACTCCTGAACAAAATACTCAGCCAATTTTGGAGCAGTCAATCCGTCAGGAAGAGCACAAAAATGACTATATTTAGACAGTCGATCAACGATAACCCAGATCACCGTTTAACCATTTGATTGAGGTAAAGCCGTGATGAAATCCATTGTGATATGCTCCCACACCTGCGTAGGAATCGGCAAGGGTTGTAATAAGCCTTTGGGGGCAGAATTTTCTGGCTTAATTTGCTGACAAATGGAGCATTCGCGAATGTATAACTTAGTGTCCTTGCGCATTCCCGGCCAGTAGAAGGATGCAACCAATCGAGCATATGTTTTCTGTTCGCCTGAGTGTCCCCCAAGTTTTGAGCAATGGAATAGGTCCAACAATCGTCACCGTAATTCCTTCCCCTCTGGAACATATATTTTCCCGTTGAAATATAGTACGTCATTTTTCCATGCAAAACCATTATCGGTCGGGTTGCCAAGTTTGATAGCAGCAATGAGACGGTTAGCTGTGGAGTCCTCAAATAATGAAGCCTTAATTTCGGAGAGTAAACTAGTTGTGGCGACTGAGAGGGCCAAATAACCCCCTTGAGCCTCACTAGTCCATCGAGATAAAGCATCTGGCCCCTTATTCTCCAAACCAGCTTTATGTTCGATAACAAAGTCAAAGCCCAAAAGTTTAGTTAGCCACCTCTGTTGTTCTGGAGTCTGTATGGTCTGAGAAAGCAGCTGCTTGAGGCTTTTATGATCTGTAATGATTGTGAATGGGCGGCCTAACAAATAGGGACGCCAACGCTGAACTGCGGTCGTAATGGCATACATTTCTCTACTATATGCTGAGGCATTTTTGTAGTGGGGTGGAAGTTTCTTGCTACAATAAGAGATCGGGTGTTTATTTTGGGATAAAATGGCTCCTATGGCAGAACCAGAAGCATCTGTTTCAACAGTAAAGGGTAATTGAAAATTAGGAAGATGAAGTACCGGAGTGGTTGTCATAGCTGCCTTCAAGTCAGCGAAAGACTGGTCTGCATCAACACTCCAAGTGAACCATTCTTCTTGAGGAGCTCTGTTAAAGGGCCGGCTATCCTGGCGTACCCTTGAACAAACCGGTGATAATATCCAGTTAGGCCGAGGAAACCTCGCACCTCAGTCACCGTTTTGGGTTTAGGCCATTCTAATACTGCCTGTATCTTCGCCGGATCAACACTCACGCCATATGCTGAAACTAGGTGCCCCAAATACTCCAGTTTTTGTTGTGCAAAACTACATTTGGATAATTTTGCATATAGCTCATGTTGCAAGAGAAACTCCAAAACAGTTTGAAGGTGATGAACATGGTCAGATGTGGAGCGACTATAAACAAGGATATCGTCAATAAAAACCAATACAAACCGCCGTAGGCAAGGCTTGAAAACCGCATGCATGGTCGCTTGAAATGTAGATGGGGCATTAGAGAGCCCGAAAGGCATTACCAGAAACTCGTAGTGACCCTCATGTGTCCGGAACGCAGTCTTGTGAACATCTGGTGGATGGACCCGAATCTGGAAATACCCACTTCGCAAATCAAGTTTGGAAAATATGGTGGCGCCATGCAACTCATCAAGAAGCTCGTCGACTGTTGGAATAGGAAAACGGTCCTTGATGGTGATTGCATTTAGGGCCCTATAATCAACGCAAAATCTCCACGTTCCATCCTTTTTTCGTACTAAGAGCACTGGGGATGAAAACGGGCTAGTGGAGGGTCGAATAATTTGATTTTGAAGCATTTCCTGGACTTGGCGTTCGATCTCATTTTTTTGGAAATGAGGATACCGATACGGTTTAACATTCACGGGACTCGATTGTGGCAGGAGATTGATATGGTGGTTCAGATTCCTACTTGGAGGTAGGCCCTTTGGGGTGTCAAAAACTTTGGAATATTTGGTTAGCAAACTCTGGACGGCTGGTTGGACTTGTGCAGTTGGAGAAGGATGAGGTTGTAACATCAACAGGAAACATTCAGATACCGCATCAACTTGCTGCAGCCGCATTAGTTGATGGTGAGTCATAGGTTGGATGGATGCCGATTGGTTCCCTGTAAGAACAATTGGCTGACCTTTGTGTTCAAACTCCATTGTCAACTTTTTATGATCTGTCACGATTTTCCCTAGTCCTTCCAACCATTGTACTCCCAAAACAGCGTCTGCTCCAGAAAATTCTAAAATGTGGAAATCTGCTTCGAAGTGTGCTCCCTGCATATCAAAAGAGATATTCTTGCACGTACCCTCACTCTGGATTTTCTCGCCATTTCCTACCGCAACCGTGAAACGAGTAGTTTGATCAATTGGGAGGTGAAGGAAGTTTGCGACCCGCGGTTGGAGGTAGTTGTGAGAACTACCGGTATCTATGAGTACTGTGAAAGGCTGGTTGTGGATGCTAGCAGGCAAACGGAAACAGCGGGGCCCTGTAGACCCAACCAAGGCATGGAACGATATCTCGGGTTCTGGCTCCATGATTAATTTAGTAGCAACAGTTGCTGACATCTCATTTACATCCTCTTTGTTTCCTACTTCGTCAGGTTCGCCCAATGGATCATCCGTCAAGAGGATTAAAAATTGTTTCGTGCGACACCGATGCCCAGGCCTATATCGCTCATCGCAATTGTAACATAACCCTTGGGCTCTTCGCTCTTGAGCTTCAGCCGCCGTAAGGCGCCTAATTGGCAATTGCGTTTTATGGTTCATGGGCGCAGGAAGTGGTAACAAGGGTGGTAGAGTGTTTGGCGGTGGGTTCGGTTGATTTCCCATGTTGACACCGGAAGGCCGCCAAGGTGCTGAGAATTTAGACTGCATCGGTCGAGTGTCCCGAAGCTTGTCATCGACTAGCTTAGCCAAAGCGATTGCATCTGATAAAGTGTTGGGTTTTAGAATAGCCATTTCAGCTTGTATGGCTGATTTCAGCCCAGAAACAAAACAGTCCAATATTGCGCCTGGGGGTAAGTCTTGGACCCGGTTGCTAACAGCTTCAAATTCGGTCTGGTATGCAGCGACCGTGGTTTTCTGGGTCAGCTTGAAGAGGGCTGCCCGGTGGTTCACGTATGAGGAGGGTCCGAATCGTTGCTCAAGTGCGATAGTGAATGCCCGCCAGGATGACAACTGTTGGTTTTTGTGCATCCATTGGAACCAAGACAAAGCTTGCCCCACCATGTAGAAGCTGGCAATGTCAATTTTCTGCTCTTCCATAGTCTCCCACAAACTGAAATATTTCTCAGCTTGGAAGATCCAATCCAACGGGTTGCTGCCGTCGAAAGTGGTCATGTCACACCGAATATGACGTGGTTGAGGCGTAGAGTGCAATGGGGAATTTGGATGGCTTGTAACGGCTTGCGATGAGGAGGTAGCGGCTGGGACGACGTTGAGGGAGGTGATTCGCACGGAAAGCTCTGTTATGGCATTGTTGAGGGCTTCGTTAAAAGCTTGATTCTGGGTTGCCAAAGCTTGTCTGAGTTCCTCTGTGGTTTTCCGCTGGGCTTCTCGCATTTGTTGTAGTTGTTCTTCGAGAGCCCGTTGACGGGTTTGTACGCCTTCATTTGCCATTTGGCTCTCAATAAGAGCACCAGATGTTGGGATGATTTGTGTGGTTTGTGTTTATGTTTGTGAAATATTCCACTAATGAGGGTGGAACCTCCAGAAAAGAAATATAGAGGGGGAGCAGAGTATTAAGAATTCAGACAGAGAAGATTGCAAAATTCAGGGTGATCCCTTACTTTTATTAACGACAATATATATAGTGATTCTCATACAACTGATCCCTTAAAAGTCTACTATTTATTTGGCACTTCCTATACTAACTACAACGGAAATAACATGGCAAAGAATTAGTCTGCATGGCCTGAAAATTAGGAGACTTAGCTGCACACATAGTCACGAAGTTTTACAGGAATTGAGACTTGTCTCTTGGCCCTCTCGCCACCTGTAGCATGTTGCGTAACACCCGGTCCTCAGAGGATGAAGTGGAGAATTGATGAACAGAATGTTCAAAGTGGGTTTCCTCCAACAAGTCAAAGCTCCATGATTCACGTTGATGAACAAAACGGTCAAAGTAGGTTGAATTGACGGAAATACCCCCGAACTTAACACCTAGTTGATGGAAAATATAACGGAGGACCAAGTTGGGGTAATTTTTTAAAGTCAAGGGACCACATTAGGTGCAATTAATAGTCGGAATGCAAAATTGAGAATGAGCCATAGTCAAAGGACCATTTTGGGAAAAAACTCTATGTTTGAATTTTGGATTGCTATTTTGTTATATAATGTTTAGACTTTGGATTTTGACTATGTGAATATCTATTGTTTGGTAGTGTATTTGGAAAATTAGTAAATGTTAAAAATTGAGGTTCTTAAACTAAACTGAATACCGAACCGAACTAATTCTGAACCGAAACTGAACTTTTTTCAACTGAATCGAAACCGAATCGAACTATAATGTTAAATTGAATGGTATCATTTTTTAATACCAAAATACTAAAACAAAAAAAAAAAAAAAAAAATTGAACCAAATCCCGAAACGCCACCCCTAACCTGGGAAGTATCAACTCGACCATATTTCATCCTAGAAATATGCTTCTAATTGCAATGATAAGATACTATATTTGATGTTGATACATTCACATCACAACCCTTGTAGCTATAGGCTCCCACCCCAACTAGAAGATAAGCTATAGTCCGTATTATAGCCAGACCCAGTGGAACGATAGCAAGAGTAGGGACAACAACCACTAGACTAGTCAACTTCAAAAATATCCTCATAAGCCCACTATATCCAAATATTGCCTGAAAAGATGAAGCAATTATTATAGCTCTCTGTGTAACTCCTCCATAATATGCTTGAAAACTCCATTCTATCTTAAGAACTCTGAGGACTTAATTATTGCAAGTGCGGAAGCAAGATAAACAAATGAAGAACCTTGTATTAGAGACAACCTTGAGCCAAAAAATGTGTGCAAAAGTGTTGACACCCCTAACACAAAAGGCACAGTGGAGGGAACATTTGATGTATCCTCATAGGTGCCACCCTATGCCGGAACAACCACAAGTGGAATTAGTACCAATGAACCCAATATTGAAAGATAGTGTTGTAAATCACAGAAGCCAATAAGAACAAGACTAAGTACATTTCTAAACTCATACTTCATTTGTGAATGCCTCGTAAAACCATCACTCTTCGGCCTAGACATGCTTTGCACAATTCCCCCTGGATTAAAAGCAAACTCACTGCACCTATATATGCATTTTAGATTGTCATAGAAGACATCCAGTTCCACTTCAATTTGCACTACAAACCCACATAATTTAATCCATTCCAACAATTTCAGCTAGCACAGTTATAAGATTTATTGACCACCTCATGCATACCCAAATCATCCACTACTACACAATTAACAGGTGTTGATGATTCTTCGTTTTTCACAATAACTTCAACATCAATTTCTTTTTTAATATCACTAAGTTCCTCTAAATGTAGACTATATTCTTATGCATGTGATTGGGAACCATACTAGGAGCATATACAGTCACATACTTGGACACCTGAGATAGTCTTTACCGCTTCCCAATCCTATGCCAATCGTTATGCCATGGAACCGTGTTCACCATCATATCCATAATGAACATGGTCCCAACGGTGTTAGTGCACCATTATTATTATTATTTTTTTCCTTATTTAATCGCGTGACTTTTCTTCTTCATTTTCACATTTCGCGGTTTCACTTTAATTTGAGGTGAGCAATAATTTCGGAAATTCATAAATTATGAATCCATGCCTGCACATTCACTTTGGAACCATGCCTACACATTCCCGTCCGAAACCATGGCTGCTCCTCTGTAGCGCAAGCTTCTTCAACATTCATAAATTATGAATTTTCTGTTATGAGATTATGAATTTACAGTACATTCATAATCTCATAACAGAAAATTCATAATCTGACCAAACGCGCGCCGTTAACACCACATTAGCGAATTTATTTATTTATTTATTTTTTTACGTAAAAACGGCGCCGTTTGGACCCGTGTTCACCATTCATGGTGAACACGTTTCCAGGGCATAATTTGCCATCCTATGCGAGGGTCCAAAGTTCTTCATCTAGAGCTAGGGATGGCAATGGGTCGGATGTGGATGTGGGGTGGACTTTTTCAAAACCCACCTTCACCCCCACCGGGTGCGGGTGCCCACTACAGGTACCACCAGTTATAATCTTATTATTTTTTTTAAAAAATAATATTTAAATTACTTACACATAATAAAATAATAAATTAAAATTTATTCACTAGTACAGATTTGTAAATCCGCTACCCTTGTACAAGGCTATCCGCTACCCTTGTACAAGGGTAGCGTATACGAGGGACGCAGAAACCCTATATGTTTCCGCGTCCCTTGTAGAGTGGTAGCGGATTACTAGAATATCCGCTGCCCTTCTTCTGATAGAAGGGTAGCGGATTTCTCTTCATTTTACTACTTCATTCGCTACTCTTCCTTCATAGAAAGGGTAGCGGATTTGTTTTTTTATTTTAAAAATAATTTATTATTTTTAAAATTCCCAAATTTTTTTAAAAATCCTGTACAAATTTATATTCACAAATTAAATATATATCAACACAATATTATAAAAACAATACTCCCATCCATCAACCTAATTTAACACAATATTATCAATAATACAATTTTAACACTATATCATAATCCATCCAAATACTTTCAACACATACAATACTCTCACAATCCATCCTAATATATAGTTAACACATGCATTACCTAAAAACTTTTAATTAACCAACTAGCAAAAAAACAAGTTAATTACATGCACTCTTCCAAGAAGTACTTTGCCCAATAGTCTCGAATCTCATCAATTTCATCGGTAGAGTACGGATTGCTTTCAAATACCTACAAAATAATTTAAGTAATCAAATTATTAAATATATTAATTAATAAAATATAATTGAACTATAAATACTTCTATTTAAATTCACTTACCTCATCTAATTTATCAACAGTTGAATATTTTGTCACAATATCAAACATGTATCGCATCACATAATATCCACACTCATAACCTCCCACTTGTTGTGGACACTACAAAATACATATATATATTTTAGTATTTTAAACAATAAAAATTCAAACTATCACATTAAAACTTTAATTAATTACTTTTCATACTTTGCATGTCTTCCAGTTGATATTTTTAGTCGCTCGTCCATCACCAGTAGGAATAGAACGAAATGCCCTATATTAAATATTAATTATAAACATATATATACATAAAAAATTATAATTAATATAAATTAAAATACTTATATTAATAATGTATTTATGTATAGTACTTACATATTCAGAGAAGCTTTAACTTGAATGGTGCGGCGATTAGAAGCCAGGGATCCAACACATATACGCTTTTTGAGCGTAAGCAAATCACCAGAAGTAACCAATGATTGCTACATTATTAAAAAAACGCACATGTTCCCAAAAATTTAATGTCTAATATTTGAAATAAAGGTATTAAGTTATATTATTAAAGTAAAGGAACAATTTTCTTACTCTTGATGATATGGTGCTAAAATGAATTGTTTATTATTATGCTGCTCCATGAGTTTAATGAAATATGACGCCACAGCAGGACCGTTCCTTTTAGCCATATCCTTTGAAATTTGCGTTGGACACGCAAACCCGATCGACGTAACTTGATTCTGATTACACAACTGATTAAGAAATCTGAAAATTAACAGTTAAAAATGAACTTCTAATAAACTTAAGAAATATATATAAAACACAAGAATAATTTAAAAAACTTACAATATAAACACTTGTATGATTGACACGTCAAGCCAATTTGTCATCATCATCAAATTCTTTATATCTTCCACCATCACGAAAATAAAACGCGTGTTTCTATGACAGAAGATTGTTTCATCACACTCCAACTCTATGCAGTCTTTATCAAGTCGAAATGATGTCAACAAACTGACTAAGTACTTGCAATTGTTCCCTAAGTGCTGTAAGACATCATCTCCAACAATGGGAGGTCGCACTCCAGTAGTAGATAGTTCACCACTTTGATCTCCCATATTTTTATTTTGGTTTGGTGAACTCTTTTTTTCCTACCAATATAAAATTGTAATTATACTAATATTTTAAATATAAACAATAAAAATTAACTTAATAATGTATATATACCTCATTCAAAATCACTAAATGTATAGGCCACTGTGCAAAATTGCCAATGATATCTTCTACAGTAGCATAAAGTTGTGTTGGCACGGGAATATTAAATTTTCCTCTACCATCAACCACATCATCAACAAAAACTTTGACACAATTTGGTAATAGTGATTGATGATACACCATGGTCTCATTTGTTCTTGGGTGAACAATACCTGTTGCAACCTCAATCGGTATCCCACCAGAACATACTGCAAGTCTACACCTTTTCGCACTCTATTATAAAAAAAATATTACTCTTAATCTTACAAGAAATGATATTTTGATTATGAAATAACTAATTAATATTATTACCTGAATTGTGGCAATTGGATCAACTGAATGACAACTGCTCCAGGTCTGAGGTATATCACAAGGCGCAGGGACACTTTGAGGAGTTCCATCCGAAACACCTTGTGGAATTAAATGTGTTGATGGCATGTTCTTCATCAAAAAATGGAGTTGTTGGTTGAGAGCTTCAATCTTGGGTTGCCACCTTTCTTCCATCTCCGTCATTGCATCTTGCCTTGCATCTTGCCTGCATTTCGCCATCATTTCTTTGACAACATCAACCGAGACAACTCCACTCGATGTGCTTCTATGATGCTCTGGTTTACCAAACACTCCTTGGATAGTAGCGTATCCACCAACTCCTCTTGCAGAACCCGAATAATCTTCCTTTCCAATAGCTGCTGACAATATATCATGATGTCTCTTCGGTTGAAAAGTCCCTTGACTAACTTCTTCACATTTTTCTACCTGTTCCAACAAATAAGTTGATTGTGTTTGTGAGTTTGAGTAGTCAAACAGTTAGTAGTGATTAAATAAGTCCAAAGGGAAAATAAACTGAATTTTACCCAAAAAACTGCAGTAACTTATGCATAACAATAATAATAATTCAACATTAGAAAGTTAAATTTATTAAAAAATTGAATAAACATCATTAGTAACTTATGACTGATATGATGTTCATTTTTGTAATCAAACATTGCATGAATACAGTACCCCAACACTGGTTGCTAAGCCATGGTGCATGTCAGAGTAATAGTGTGCAGTGTGTTTTTGTAAACAAAGTTGTCATTTAAGTTAGCATTTTGGGTTGTTTTGCTCAAGATGAGGTAGCATGCTTGTTTCACTTTATTATTTTAACCCTAAGGCAACAAAATTCTCTTCAAATTCAGTTTCTTGATGTCAAATAATTCAGATCGCTAGGCTTGTATATTCTGGAATCTGGGTAGGAATGATCCGAGTAATTGAATTATGATGAGTTTTGATACACTTGATAAGCTTGGCAGTGTTGATGGTGAGCTGGGGATGAGATGATCTAATGGACTATATTGGTTCATGATCTAATGGACTACTCTTAGACATTTTTATTTAATGTCTAACCATTTAGGCAAAGCTCACCATTTTAAGCAGAAGAAGAAGCATAAGAAGGCAACCAACAAATGATAGTTAAGGTGTAATGTATACTTACAATTTTCTGAAATACTTCTTGTGTTTTTTTGTTTGGAATATAATAACTTCCATCTTTTGCTTTTTTTGTTCTTGCTCGTATCCAATCAAAGCTTCGGTCATCGGACATCAAAGAAGAGCTAATAGTAGCACACGAAGATTGTGAAGATAAGGGGTCTGATATCATCCACTCTTGTCGTTTAGATGCATATCCAGCAGAACCTAAGAAATGTGGATGCACATTTAACGCTTGACTTTCTTTTGCCTTCCGACTTTTCTCCTATAATTTTATTCACATGTTAATATTAATAAAACACTTGAACTACTTATAATTAAATGAGCTAAATAATACCTTGAACTCCTCAGTCTGCCGTCCTGCAACAAACTTCTCCCATTGCTCAACCGACAAGTAATCATAAAGTTGTGCAGGAGATTCGTAGAGTGGGTGCTTATTGTTATAATGTTCACGAATCAATCTACTTTTGAAATCTTTCCATCTTTTTGATGCAATTTTCAAAACCACAGACTTCTTTGAAACATCTTCAATAGCAAATTCTTTCTGAAAAACAACATACACATAAGCAATGGGCATATATATAATTGTAATTATATTAATATTAAATGATTTGATACCTTCACATCTTCCCAGATTGAATCTTTAATGGTTTGCTTTACACTCCGCCAATTCTTGAAGTTGATATCTACTTGAGAACGAACCATAATCCCAATATAAGACACAAACTTCTTCGAATATGGTCCAATTGGCCTATTGCACTCATCAAATTGAATTGAAATTGGTTCATTTGCCTTCTTCTTTTTCAAATTTCTGGAAGAGTTAGGGCCTCTTCTTCTAGGTGGTGCAGAAGCAGGAATAGATGTAGATTGACACAGATATGCATGCAGATTAAGCAAATAGATTACTGTATTTGAAGAGTTGAAGATGATTTACCTGTTCAGCAAGATACATCTACATGTGCTAAGTGATTCTTGGAAGTTGCTTTCACCAACCCCTTGAGGCCTCCTCCATCTGCCCAATTATGCATGTGTTTGTGAGTGTTGTTTATAAGAAACGGAAGAAAAGAACTCTAAAGTGATACATTTATCAAACTCCAGAACATCTGCTATAACCCGTCAAAACATATATAAAGTTCATGAGTTCTGCTTACATAAGCATTTAAGTTCATATCAAGCTGGTGCTAAAAGTACAGAATAAAAATATTGACAAATGGACATTCTAATAAAAAAGCATATAGAGTCAAAGCTGCAGTATGCACTTATGTTTCCTATGTAGCTTATTTAAAACACATGAAAATGCTAATAAAGCTAAAATTTAGATGTGCATTCAAAGTTGTCAGGTGAGGAAACATAGCACAGAGCAAGGTGTTAATAGAAGATGAAAAAAATAATAATAGCCAGACTGTTACAAAATGAAGTTCGAACTTTGATTACTCAAAACGTGCAATTAAAAATAGAGAGAAGGGAAATAAATAATATAAAAAGTGTGCTTTAGACTATTCATCAATTGTTTGTACTTACCAATCCAATCCATTCCATAAACTTTGAAGCCATTTGAATTCAGCTTCTTGGCAAAATCATTATACCTTCCACTGTTAAATAAGCTAAGTATTATAAGCATAATAGTTTACTGGAAATCACTTAATGCCTCAAAATAATTAAATATTCTAACCTGTGCTCATTCAGACCATGTAAAATGATTACCAATCCCCTACACAAGATAATTTGAAATCTATCAGAAGCAACTAAATGTATAGATACAATTTACTCTAAAAAGATCATTTTGTAGACAGTAAACAAAAAAAATAATAGTATTAAATAAAACACAATGTAGCAAATTATAGGAATGAATATCAGTAATGTCATATTAGAGCTTCAAATAAATAAGGAGAATGTCATTTGTACCATTTTATGTGGCTTAGCTATTCATATATTAGTTGACCACAATATGAATTATTTCGATGAAGCCACATTAAATACAGAATTTGGCATAAAAAATTTGATACAAATAGAATAAATACTAGCTGACAAATTTATTTCATATTTTTAGCATTTATTACTAATAAGTGGAGGAATATCAGAGAAGTGTTGTCCATGCCATAAAAGCACAAAACACTGGCAGACAAAACAAGAACAGCAGTCATCCTCAAACGTCAATACTAACATCTCAAGGCTAAACTCAATTAAATTATTAATTAGCAGCTATGTATCTCGTCATCTCGATCTGTACATACCGGCCAACTAGTTTTCTGACAGACTTCCTATGAAAAAACATATATATCATGCAAAATGGACAAAATGAAATGAGACAGGCCTTTTCAACATCTTCTATACACTCTACTATATTTTCAGGCCCCTGCCCCTGGATTTTGATCTATGATCAAGTAATGCAAAATACAGAAAACAATAAATTATTAAATAGTAACAATAAATTATTGAACGGAGCGGTCAACGGTCAAATTAAAGCAGATGAATATGCGTGAGCCAAGAAAAGACAGAGGTATGGAGTAGCAGGTGTTCCAAAAAGAAGGCATATGGACATGGCATCTTAGTAAAGGATGCAGAAACCCAAAACCAAATCAAAAAATAAAAAAATATCTGCATATGCAATTTAGTACTACCTGAGATGATGAAATTGTTGGAGAATACATCCAAGGGTGTTGAGGTTTAGCTTTGTCATTTGTCCCACATTGGTCTCCTAAGGGACAATTTCCCATCATTTAAATGCCAACCCTTTTGGAGCTTTTGAAATCTTTTCAAGGGAGGGAAAGGAGAAGTCCCCGCGCGCGCCGCCGCCGCCGCCCACTCGGCTCGGTTCGCACGACGCGGTGTGGTGGGGTCGAAGTTTTACGCGGCAATTATTTTTTTTGTCCGACTTTTCCGCTACTCCACAGAATTATTCTTAGTCTACGCACTCAGAATTAATCTTAGGCAAGAGAGACTTTTGCGCGGCGTTAGTGGACATTTACGAACGCACTACGAACGCAAATAGCGTTCCTCCCTTTGCGTTCCTTCATCTAATTTTACGGTTGGTTGTGGCTGATACTGGGAAGTCAGATACTCTCACCATTATATATATCTGCCTTCCCAGTCCTCTGAAGTTACACTGGATATAATCGATATATATATACTACGTATCTCTCATAGTGCAAAGAGAACGTGAGCACTTCTGTGTTAGCCAGTCGAAAGCGTCGGGAAAAAGACCGCACAGTCTCCGGCATTAAGCTTTTAAGGCAGTGTCCTGCACACGTCACAGAATACAAACAACGCTTAACCTATACAAAAATACTACGACTCTTCCAAAAACCACAACAGTTAAAAGCTTAATCATGAAGATGTCGTCACTCCTATCCAAGCCCGCTGCTGAACTTACAAAAATTGAACCACTGAACGGTATCAATTACCGAAGGTGGGCTGTAAAGATGATGGTGCACTTCGAAACACACGAAGTGGATTATGTACTCACCAACCATGCAACTCCTACTGCGGCAACACCAACCACACCTGCTACGGATGAACTCGAGACCACATCAACAGAAGAAGCAACTCCGGATCCAAAAGCATCTGCGACTGCGTCGGCAGCTGCAAAACCTTCTGAAACAACTCAAGACAGTCGAAGCAAATTCGAGCGAGATAACAAAATGGTAAGAGGCATTCTACTTCAGTACATGTCTGACTCTCTTTTGGACATCTACGCACCTCACAAGTCCGCGAAGGCAATCTGGGACTTGCTGCAAAAGAAATACGGGTCAGACGATGCAGGACGGAAAAAATACGCTGTCGCCAGCTGGTTAAACTACAAAATGGTTGATGGTAAGCCTATAATTGCTCAAGTACATGAATTTGAAAATTTAGTTGGGGATCTGATCACTGAGGGGATTGCGGTAAGTGATACTCTACAAACTTATTCTTTGGTTGAAAAGTTGCCTGAATCGTGGTCAGAATTTCAAAATAAAATGAAACATGAACCTAAACTAAGCACGTGGGAAGAAATGGTAAATCATATCAACATTGAAGAGGCATTCCGCCTAAGGCAAAAAACGAGTTCATTTCCTGAAAATTTAAAGGCTAATGTAATCGAAACAAGTGACAGGTCAAAACCTGCACACAATGGTCAAAATAAAAGTTGGCAGAAAGGCATGAAGGAAAACAACAACAACAGGTTCAAAACGAACAAGAACAAAAAAACAGGAAAACCAGGTGGCTGCTATGTCTGTGGCAAGCATGGGCATCGCGCGGCACAGTGTTACCACAGGAAGGGTGAATCTGAACATAAGAGGAACCAAGGAGGCTCAAATTGTCAAGCAAATGTGGTGGAAGACCATGAAGTAGTGGCAGCTGTTGTCACACTAGAAGCCAATGTGATAGAAGACTCTGAAGAGTGGATCGTGGACACTGGAGCATCTCGCCACTTCTGCTCAAACAAGAACATTTTCAAAGGCTTTCAAGCTATTGCACGAGGACAAGGTGAACAAGTCTTTATGGGCAATGATAGCGTGGCTGAGGTAAGAGGTAGTGGTACCATAGAAATAAAGTTATGTTCAGGAAAAAAATTGTTTCTAAACAATGTAATGTATGTACCCTCCCTGCGAAGAAACTTAGTCTCGGGACCTTTACTGGTGAGGGCCGGGATTAAGTTAGTGTTTGAGTCTGAAAAAATGATAATGACTCGTAGGGGGGATTATCTGGGGAAAGGTTACATGCGTGGGGGTCTTTTTGTGTTACCTTACATTTCAAACAAAACCACTGAAATCAACATGAATAATGTGGCCAGTGGCTCTGGCAGTTCTGCGTATATTGCTGTTTCATTTGACATGTGGCATGCTAGATTAGGACATATTGGTGTTAAATGCATGAATAGACTAAAAAATATGAACTTGCTATCTAATGTGTCAAATGAAACCATAACACAATGTGAGACTTGTGCTGAAGCAAAGTTCATTAAGAAGTCATTTTCTTTAGTCAAACATAACACAACATGTGCCTTAGAATTAATTCATTCTGACTTGGCAGATTTTAGAAACACAGAATCTAAAGGTGGGAAAAGATACTACATATCTTTTATTGATGATTTTACTCGCTTTTGTAAAATATATCTGCTAAGAACTAAGGATGAAGCCGAAGATAAATTTGTGATCTTCAAAAATGAAGTAGAAAATCAACTAAATATGAGAATAAAAAGATTGCGTTCAGATAGGGGAGGTGAATATGAATCTGCATCTTTTAAATCATTGTGTGAAAAACATGGAATAATCCATGAAGTTACAGCCCCTTATACGCCACAACAGAATGGCGTAGCCGAGAGAAAAAATCGAACTATCAAAGAAATGATGAGTGCATTTCTGGTAAGTTCGGGTGCTCCTAATGCACTTTGGGGAGAAGCTGCACTTACAGCTAATCACATTCTAAATAGAATACCCCATAAGGGGTACGATAATACTCCATATGAGATGTGGAAAGGATACTCCCCGAATCTGAAATACTTCAGAGTATGGGGGTGCCTAGCGAAAGTGGGGCTACCCTCATTCAAAAGGCCCAGCATTGGGTCTAAGACTGTAGATGCAGTCTTTGTTGGGTATGCAGAGAATAGTGCAGCCTATCGGTTCATGCAATTAGAGAACCGGGCTATATGTGAAGCCAGGGAAGCTGAGTTCTTTGAAACTATCTTTCCTTTAAAAACCCCTAATGTGAATGAATTACTTTCGCTTCCTTCCTCACAAGTGGAGAGTGAGCCTTCGCTTCCTTACTCACAAGTGGAGAGTGAGCCTGAACAACTCAGGAGAAGCAAAAGACAGCGAACTGAAACAACGTTTGGGTCAGATTTTATAACATACATAACTGAACTGAAAGACGTAAATGAACTTTCTGAGCAGTTCGTGTGTCAACTGGTTCTAGAAGAAGAACCAAAGACCTACGATGCGGCTATGCGCTCAGTTGATGCGGTATTCTGGAAAGAAGCCGTTCAAAGTGAACTAGACTCAATAAAGTCTAACCACACTTGGGAAATAGTAGAACTTCCCAAAGGAGCCAAGTCTATTGGCTGCAAGTGGATCTTCAAAAGAAAACTAAGACCCGATGGGTCAATAGAAAGGTTTAAGGCGAGACTGGTAGCCAAAGGCTATAGACAGAAGTTTGGGGAAGACTACTTCTGTACCTACTCACCTGTAACAAAAATAGCAACGATTAGAGTGTTATTTGCGCTAGCCGCAGCGCACAAGTGGACAGTCCATCAAATGGATGTCAAAACGGCCTTCCTAAATGGAGATCTAGAAGAAGAAATCTACATGGACCAACCTCCTGGGTGTGTAGAACCAGGACAAGAAAGAAAGGTCTGTAGATTAGTGAAATCTCTCTACGGATTAAAACAAGCTCCAAAACAGTGGTATGAAAAATTTCACACCACACTACTGGATCTGGGTTACGTGGTAAACAGATCAGATGCTTGTCTGTACTCAAAAGAAGTTGAGTCTAGCGTAGTACTCATCTGCATCTATGTAGATGACATGCTAATCTTCAGCCCCGATGTCAAAGCAATAGAGAAGACCAAGAGGTCACTTTCTGAAAAGTTTGACATGAAAGACTTGGGGAAGGCTGATGTAATACTTGGAGTAAAAGTCATACACAGTGAAGACAACTACAAGTTGACACAAAGTCACTATACAGAAAAACTGTTAAAGAAATTTGACAGTCATGAAGTGAATCCGGCTTCAACGCCGTATGACTCCAGTGTCAAACTACAAAAACACACTGGACCAGGAGTGGCTCAAGAAAATTATGCGAAATTAATAGGAAGTCTGATGTTCTTAATGAACTATACCAGACCGGACATCGCTCTTGCAGTCAACCGACTCAGTCGATATACTCACAATCCAAGTGAGGTTCACTGGCATGCCCTGAAACGAGTACTGCGCTACTTGAGAGGCACTATTGAGTGGGGCCTACAGTACAGTGGGTTTCCAAATGTCCTGGAGGGATATTGCGACGCAAACTGGGTTAATGACAGTGATGACGTAAGCTCCACTAGTGGTTATGTGTTTACCATGGGAGGAGCTGCTGTGTCGTGGAAATCCACGAAGCAATCATGTATAGCCAGGTCAACAATGGAAGCTGAGTTCATAGCCCTTGATCTGGCTGGGCAAGAGGCTGAATGGCTGAGAAACCTACTGGCAGACGTGCCATTGTGGGGGACCTCTCCTCCATCAGTATCTGTGCGTTGTGACTCACAAACTGCCATATGTGTAGCCAAAAACAGTTCCTACAATGGAAAAAGAAAACACATAAGGGTCAGACACGAGTCTGTAAGGCAGTTAATTGTGAATGGAGTACTCACACTAGAGTATGTGAAGTCCGAGAGGAATATTGCAGATCCTCTAACAAAAGGACTAAATAGGAAAGCCATCCTTGACACGTCAAGGGAAATGGGCTTAAAATAAGAGATAAGGAATTCAAGGTGGACACCACTGTAGTGGTCAAACGAAACCATGAAAAGACTTATGTATCTACTTGGAAGACGTCCTGAAGCGTTGATATGTGAACCAGAGTTCAAAACTACCCACTTCTCAAAGAGTTCAAGACTTAGTTCACTCCTGAGAAGTAAGTTACTCAGGTCACTACGTGTCAGTTCAAGTTTACACACTGACATTAAGGTCAGCCTTTGGGATTGCACTAAAACGCCCTTTTCCACACCCCTTGTATGTGTGGGGGATTGTTGGAGAATACATCCAAGGGTGTTGAGGTTTAGCTTTGTCATTTGTCCCACATTGGTCTCCTAAGGGACAATTTCCCATCATTTAAATGCCAACCCTTTTGGAGCCTTTGAAATCTTTTCAAGGGAGGGAAAGGAGAAGTCCCCGCGCGCGCCGCCGCCGCCGCCCGCTCGGCTCGGCTCGCACGCGCGGTGTGGTGGGGTCGAAGTTTTACGCGGCAATTATTTTTTTGTCCGACTTTTCCGCTACTCCACAGAATTATTCTTAGTCTACGCACTCAGAATTAATCTTAGGCAAGAGAGACTTTTGCGCGGCGTTAGTGGACATTTACGAACGCACTACGAACACAAATAGCGTTCCTCCCTTTGTGTTCCTTCATCTAATTTTACAGTTGGTTGTGGCTGATACTGGGAAGTCAGATACTCTCACCATTATATATATCTGCCTTCCCAATCCTCTGAAGTTACACTGGATATAATCGATATATATATACTACGTATCTCTCATAGTGCAAAGAGAACGTGAACACTTCTGTGTTAGCCAGTCGAAAGCGTCGGGAAAAAGACCGCACAGTCTCCGGCATTAAGCTTTTAAGGCAGTGTCCTGCACACGTCACAGAATACAAACAACGCTTAACCTATCTGCATATGCAATTTAGTACTACCTGAGATGATGAAATGATTAAACGAAGCAGGGGCTGGAGCGGTGGTTCGAAGCAGCGGCGGCGGCTCGAAGCAGCGTCGGCGACCCTGTGGCGGTGGAGACGGCGGATGAGGTTGTGGGGCGGTGAATCGACGATGAGACGGTGTCCTTGCCGGAGATGCGGTGAGTAGATCGAGATGCGGTGTCCTCGCCGGCCGTGGTGAGATTGAGCGGTGAGGGGATGGTTAGGTTTGCAGAAGCCTTGGTGGTGAGAGGATGGAGAACGCGTTGTACGAGGGTTAGGTTTTTTTAATTTTTTTTTTTTTTTTATAATATCGTTTCCGCTGCCCTTTTCTACGCGAAAGGGCAGTGGAAACTCTTTCCGTCTTTTTTTTTTTTTTCTAAACCGCTACCCTTCTTTTAGAAAGGGTAGCGATTTCTTATTCATTTAATTACAATTATGCCACCGCCCCTTTTTTTTAAAATAATACACTACCCTTGTTTAAAGAAGGGTAGCTTATAGTAGGATTTCTTTGCTCTATTCTGTACTAGTGATTAGTTATACAAAAACATAAAATAATAACAGTATTTAAATATAATAACTAAATTGTTAATTTAAAAAATAAACTTCTTAGTTTAGATATAAAAATAGTAAAAATTTACATAAAATTGTAGAAACTCTTATAAATAACTACATGGTGGGTTGGGTGGGGTTCTAGGTGGGGTTTGTACATAGAACTCGAGTCCAACTCGATCCACCGCGATTTTACTTTTTAAGACTCACACCCGACCCATCACCCACTACCAACCAAAAAAACCCGACCCACGCGGGGTGGATACTTTTTACTTTTTAAGACTCTCTTCCAGGGCGGATTGAAATTGCCACCCCTATCTGGAGCCCAACCATTGAAGATGCGACCTTCTTCATATGGGCTTCGTCCATGGATTGAAGAGAACCCCGAGGGTTGAGCCAACACCACCGGAGCACATCTATTGAGTCCCAGAGCCTCCCTCACCTCGTCCCTTCAGCACATCGTAGACTTCATCTGAGCCATGAATCGCTCCACTAAATCTTTAGTGGCTTGAAATTGTGTATCAATTTTGATGCTCAATCCAGTTATTTGAGCTTCCAACTTACTCACTCGAGCTTCCATGGATGTGGGCTTTGATACCATTTGTAATAAACCTGAATTTGTGAGAAGAAGAAGAAGAAGAAGAAAAGAAACAGATGATTTGCAGAGAAGGGAGAGGAGAAGAGAAGGTATGTAGATTCATAAATTACAAATTATTATTATAAATATAATAATTACATCATGTATTTACATATATTATTTAGAGTTAATACCATAAATGGTTCTATGACTATAGGGGTAGTACTCATTTTAGTCATCGACTTTCAATTCGATCAAAAAGTATACATTGACTTTTATTTTTTTTTACCACAAATAGTCATCCGTTATAATTACTGTTAAATGGATGTTAAATCTAAGGTTAATATCGTCAAATCTAAAAATATTAAATGTTCCTCAGCAGAATGAAATCAAATACCCTTCATTGAATTCATTCTTCCCCAATCTCCTCCACAGCTTCAACACGCAGAATTTGGAGAGAAAAAAAATGCAAAATACCCTTCATTCTTCCCTAAAAATTGTTGGAAACTAGCAAAAATAGCATTGTAAGTGGCTGTTTTGTGGTACAAATATATGTGAGGTCTACTTTCAATTGGGTCGGGTCAAAGTGGATTCGGGTTCTTCGTAGTGAGACGAAGAGATTGATATATTGTACGCTCAAAACGAATAATAGGTGAATGAGAAATTGACTCTCAAAGTAGACCTATTTGAGTTGGAAAATGAAGGTGGAGAGGCTTTAAAGTAGTCTTTGTCCCACATTGGAAAAACAAAGGGATTTGTACCACTATATATTCAAGAATCTTTTAATAGTATATTTAATTTTGGTCTATAGCATAGATACTCTCTCTTGCGTGTCTGGGATGTGAATCTAATCTTTTGACTAGGTGATTTTACACAAATGAATTAGCTTTCATCTTCTCAAAACTCTGCTCAAATTCGTTCTCAAACCTCTTGTGTTCATCCCTTGTTCTTGTTCGTCGGATTATTTTGTTTGAGTGCTCAAACATAGAATTGCAGTACGATTTTATTATGGGAAACCTAGACTATAACACTCCTAACACCTTTGGGATGTAGCAAATAAAGTTTTAAGGAAATAGTGTTTTGCTCGACTTGTACTAACAACCAAAATCCTTTTGTTTCTTGTGTTTGTTATTTTCCAGAAATATTATTTTCGTAGTAATATCTTGAACAAAAATCACCATTAAAAATATTTCTTTATGTATTTTAAAATACTTATGATGACGATTTCTACGTTATAATAGTATATACTTTATTTTTTCTTTTTAGTACTATTGACTCTATTACAAGGTAGTATTTATTTTATACTTTCTCTTTCTATTGCAATCCAAAGAGTCAATACCCCATCACCACGGTTCGATTGACCTTCTCTCAAGGAGAGCCACAGAGATGTGCCGTTACGATAGTATATACATTAATATACTACACCTAAAAATTGATGTGAAAATTTTAAAATAACCATCATTAAAAGTCATTCTGTGATAGTGTGGCTATCCTCATTCTCCATTTGCTTTGCCATATCTTCATCTACTTGAAGTTGAGTCTAGATGTCAATTGGTTCTTCAGTAAAAGGTTGAGGCTTACTAGTGGTCATCTCATCAACTTCCTTGCAAATAAATGTTACTTCAAAATATGTGTTACATTATTACTAAATGTTTATAATCGTGCTCAATATATTCCCTTCATATAAAATTGAATTGAACCACATATTTTTTGTAATACTAATAACAATTGAGATTCGCTTTTAATTTATTTTTATTTTTATTTTTATACAATGGGGTGTTTGGTGTTAGCTGATTGAGTTAGTGAATTTGACTAGTTGATAGCATTAGCTGATTGTTTGGTAAATTATGTGTTAGCTTATACCTAATTACATGTAAAATAACTTTCTCAAAAAGCTGATCTAAAAAGCTTGTTAAATAGCTAATTAATCAAACACTTATATTGAATGTTTGACCAAGTCAAATAACTAATAGTAATCAAATAAGTAAAAATTAACTAATAAATTAACTATATATGTTACCAAACATGAGCGATGAGGCGATGTAAGTATGCATTATCATTTAATTGATTATGTGTTCAAATTAAAGTAATAGTCTTCACCAAAAATAAATAAACTATAGTAATAGTAAAATTACAAACGACAGAAACTTCTAGTTCGTATTATGAAGTATCGAAAAACTACGACAAAGGATTTTCACATATCACACTCGAAATATTACAAACATTCATTGATCGAAGTATATAATTATTATTTCAACAAATTACCATTCAACACGTACCCATCACAATATACATAATACTATATATTGACTTCCACTAGAGAGTCATACATATATATAAATAGAAGTATTCATATAGTAGTAGTTAGTAATATCATGCATGCATACTATGAGGTAAGACAAACTTTCTCCATCGATCTCCTCGCTTCATATTACAACAAAAATCCATATATATCCGCACGATCTCTGGTTCAATAAACAGTATTTGGGGAAGTAAAATTGATATATCTTCATCTTCATATATAGTATAATCGAAAATTATATATGGATTGAATTTAAGGGAGAAAATTGGGATGACGAACACTGAGAAGCCTGACGTGGTCAACAACGGGGCCACAGAGTGAGACAAAGTCATCGCTTCGTGTATGGTAGTATGTGCTGAAGAACATAATCCTGGTTCTGTTAGCGGTGGCCTTGAACCGGAGTTTGGCCGGTTTAAATCCGCCCTTGCCCTTGGACTCGTAGGGGACTTTGAGCGTGGACTGCCCGGCGAACGCCTCCACGATCATGGAGCCCTCGCACGAGTTGCTGGCGTCTCCCACCAGGAACGTGAGGTCGTAAATTTTGCCCACAATTGTTCTGGTGATTTGAGCGATGGCGCTCTCTTTCCCGGCCACCAGTTCCACGGCTCTCCTGCCGTGGGGCACCGAGAAATGCTCCGCGTCTATGTACTTCACGGCTTTCAGAGAGTCCACCGTCCACGCCGGGATGGGAGAGTGGTCGTCCTCGATGAAGGGCGGGCAAAGAACGCCGGTTGTCACGTTCGCGAACAAGTATGGACCCTCCTCGAAATCCGCGTTCTTTACCAAGTTCACTGCATAATAGTCAAGAATTAAGACTAGAGAGTTAATATCCAATTTAATCATTGATTATATTAATTTTATTTTATTTTAATTTAGTCGTCTTTTGTGCTTATTTAGGTTAAACCCAAAAAAAAATTCTATGGTTGATGACAAATTAGGTAAAATCTCTGTGCATTCAAAAAAAAAAAAAAAGTAAAATCTCTGTGGTTAAAGATAGACTAACTTGGGTAAAACTACTATAATTGATGACTAAATTGAATATTAATAGAGGTGAAGCTACTCAAGCTATCTCAACAGAATTAGGTAAAACCTTCAAAGTCAAAGACCTAATAACCAATCGTTATGCTGTGGAACCGTGTCCACCTTGCAAGGTGGACACGGTTCTATGTTCATAATTATTAAACTATATGTTTATAATTATAATAATTATAAAGCTATATATTCATAATTTTTGAACTTCATATTCATAATTATTGAACTCTATATTCACAATTACAGAACTCTATGTTCATAATTACTGAACTATATGTTTATAATTATAAAACAATATATTCATAATTTTTGAACTTCATATTCACAATTATTAAATCTCTATATTTATAATTACATATTTATATGTTCATAATTATATTCACAACTCTATGTTCATAATTATAAAACTATATGTTCATAATTTTTAAACTATATATTCATAATTATGAACCTTTTTAGAACCGTGTCCATCTTCCATAGCATAATTAGCCCCTAATAACATTTTAAAGACTAATTAATTAGTGATGGGAGGGAGGAATTGTTGAACAAAGGGTGATAAATACCAAGTCCCGCACCCAACTTGATCCTAACAAAAACCAACCTAATCTTGAAAAGTGGGTGAAAAATATAATATAGCGTACCATTAGTAGGTCTAGGAGGGTAGAGCGTCCGAATCGCAACGGAGTCGATCAAGGGACCACAAGCGGGGTCCTCCTCCACGCCGGGGTTATGGATTATGATCTCAATCTCGTTATAGTCCGCCTGGAACGCCCACGCGTAACAGTCCCACCCGTTGCTACTGTACAGTGTTTGGATGGGCAAGACGCCGGAGTCGGGCGCCACCGACACGTTGAGCTTCTCCTCCTGCGCGCATGTCCGGGCGGCGCAGAACGTTATGGAGTAGTACATGTCTTTTGTGACGTTCAGTTTTTGCTTGATGGACGCCTCGTTGCCCAGCCGCACGGCGGCGTAGCCTTCCGGCACCACCAGGAGCATGTCCCCTTGCGTCTGCCCCGCCAAGATGTATTCCACGAACCCCGTGATGATCCACCCTGGCACGGCGTCCTGCTTCAACACCACCGTGCCGTTTAGCTCCGTTTTCTTCACCGGTGCTTCGAAGTTGCCATTAACTATTAATCCTGTTTTTTCCAAGTACAAAAAATGAGTTTCATGTATAAAATTTTCCTATATAAAATATGTTAGTTAATACCAAATTGAAACATGTTTTTCATTTCAGCTAAAAGTCTAGAATACCGTGAAGGGATGACCACTTTTGACATGAAGGAAAACTCACAACTATACCCCAGGGTCGGGTGTTCATTGAGTAAATCTTGTTTCACTATTGAAAATTATGGAATTTCCGACCATCTGAAAGTGATTAAGTTGAAAGTCTTGTTCCGACCATTTTTGGTATCCGGAAAAACCTTTATTGCTATTTCTAACCACTTTTTAGTTTCAACTTGAAGATCACTTTAAGGTGGTTGAAAATTTAATAATTTCCAGTAGTGTTTTGTGATTCTAATCGACAAAAGATTATAAAGAAGTAAACTAATTTAAATTATTCATAACTGACTGACTCAATCTAGGATTATTGACATTATAAATTGTATCCGAGCCCTACTATGAAATCTTTTGATACTATTTGATTATGTCATGCTGTAGCTGTCACTTTCACATGACAAAAAAGATCAAATTCCAACTCAGAGGAAAAGAAATCTGTACAGCAAGACCAGACAAGTGCATGTGCACTACGTGCAGTTACTGCACACAAGCATATAATCTTCTGCACTGTCCAAATTCTTATGCAACTTTTGTCGATCCACACCATCTAGTTTTGACCCACCTTTTTAATACTTATATTTATATACATCACTTAAACTTTATGAAGTTTACAAAAACTTGGGTGAAATTATCTATAATTTTTATTTGTGAAACAAGTGAGTTAAAATAAAGTATAATATTTATACGGTAATATTAATTAGAAATAAAATGTTCCCTATTTATCGAACACTTTATTTAATATTATATTTTTTTAATATAAATATTACATTTTCATATTGATCCACCATCTAACTAATAAAAATTAGTGATATAGTCTCATAAAAAAGACACTCTATGAAATTTAAATATACTAATTAATATCATTGATTATATCATTCAAACCTTTTCTCTTAACATTTAATTTCTATTCTTTACTGATAAATTTGAAAAAAAAAATTAAACGAATAATTAGATAAGAAAATCACTACCAAACAAAAAAAAAGATAAGAAAATAATAATGAAAAAAAATTGCAAAAGTATAAAATAGATATTACATTGTAAAAAATAATGAGTGTTTAAGAAAAAAAGACAACAAGTACAAAAAAATAAAATTTGAAACTTTTCCATAGAACTCAAACCCCTAATATTAACCATTTGAGAAGGTGATTTGCTAAACTTCTCATCAAACACGTAATGTGCACTTTGCCATCTATCACATGATATATGTGAAGCACTGAATTTCAGGTGTCAAATATTGAAGAAGTAATAAGAAAGAAGGCAACTGAAAATGAGATAATAGGCCGGGGATCGGATCGGAGCTGGTTCTTACCATCAGTGATGGCGACGGAGATTTGGGAGGCGGCGGCGAAGAGTAGCGCGGCCAGTAACGCAACCGCCGGAACAGTAATTGAAATCCTCCTCATATTTTGGGTGTTGTTTGGAGAAAATTAAAGGCTGAAACGCCTGAAAGCAAATTAAAGGGGAGTGTGCGTTTTGGCTTTGATGAGCTCTGATCTGCAGTGTGGCGGTGGCCTTTTATGCATGCCTGCATGGAAAAGGGGCTCGGATTTTGAGATTATTTCAGTTTTGTCCAGAAATATAAAAGCCTTTCTCTGTTTTCTTTTGGATGTTTTATCAACTCTTTTTTCTTGCCTCCTGACCCCGCGAAATTGTATTGAAAATTAAAAATAGAGAGAATTATATTTTTGGTTCCCGAGTTATAGAACAATTGTAGAGTTCTCCTTAATGTTGGTCATATTTACTTTTCATTCCTAATTTATTATTGACATTGCACTTTTCGTCCCTTTACTAATGCTTGTCCATTGAATGATCAAGCCATTTGAACACGGGGCGCCCTAAGATTAAGTCACTTGAAACCCGGAGGCAGGCCATTCAAATGGTGGAGCGTTCAAGGCATCCAATTGAAGAATCAGAGGATATCCAAAGATTCTTTGAAGATTAAACCACTTGAAACCCAATGGTGGTGTATTCAAGGCATCCTCCTTCAATGGTGAAGTGTTCAACGCATCCTCCTTCAATGGTGGAGTGTTCAAGGCATCCAATTAAAGAATCAGAGGATATCCAGAGATCTTGTACATCTTGTACATATACTACTATAACCCAGATTTGTGAACAAAGAAAATTTGAATAAAATATATTTTAAAATTCAAAATTCTGGTTACATGTCAAGTATCAATGCGGTGTGGGTACAATTTTCTGAATGATCATCTGATTCTCCAATTGGAGGTGTGGGTACAAGTCTCTGAATGATCCTCCATGATCCTCTGATTCTCCAATTGGATGCTACCTTGAACACTCCACCATTGAAAGGCCTCCGGGTTTCAAATGGCTTAATCTTCAAAGGCTTAAGGCCTCCGGGTTTCAAATGGCTTAATCTTCAAAGGCTTGTATATAGTTTGGAGGAGGAGGGACTTTTACTTTCAGGATCACATTTTTATTGTGATCTCTAAATAAGCTTCAGAGTTCTTTCTATGAATTTTCCCAAGATAGAATAGAAGAGTTTTGATATGTTCAAACTCTTTAGATATTATCTAATTAACAAATTAGAAATTAGATAATATCAATATTATCTAAAATATTTTAAATATACTAATATTAAAAACTAATCAAAATTTAAATATCAACAAAGGTAAACAACAGCAGAATAATAATATTTTTCAAGTTTTATAAATGAAAAATAATAATTGTACTTTTATTTTCATTTTTGAGGTGGGTTAAGGTTTTTTTTTTTTTTTTTTTTTTTTTTTTTTTTTTTTTTTTGTTTTTTTTTTTGTACCATATATATATCTTAAAAATTTGAGAAAATGCCCGACATCAAGAAATGTGATTAAAGAAAAAAACATAGGAGCCAAACGTGAAAAGAAGTTCTTTAAATAATGTAAGATTATCTTGAAAACACAATGGGAACAAACATCCGCCAGCACCTGCTAGTCTCTGACTTGATTTTAATATCACTTGTAAGGATTTTACACCAAAAGTTATAATTGGTAGCGAAAACACAATTATATTTTTTTATACTGATATTTTTGAGAGATATGATGCTAGCCACTTAATTAATACTAGACTTAACCCTGTACAGTTGTACTTGCTTCCGCCCACCAAAAAGCAACACTCATTGTCCAATTTGTACCATGGACAATGATCACCTTGTAAGGTAATTACTGATATAAAGTATATTTTTAATATATTAAAGACACATTTTTAATACGTTGAATGTTTATTTTTTTAAAAAATACATTATTTCTGTACAAAAAATTTATTATTTGATATATCAAATAATGAATCTTCAGTAATTTTTATATATTAAAAATTTACTTTTGGTGGTCCATAGTATAATTTGCCCTCATTATTGTCGATGTTATATAAGAACTTTCTCTCATTGCAAAGACGGATCTCAAACTCCAACTTGACTATATATATACCTAAGGATATGGACTAACAAATTTGAAGACCGACAAACTAATGTGAATCAGATTCATCCATTCATTTTGACTATATGAGTAAAATCTAAAAATTGATGCTTTTTTTTTTTTTTTTTTTAGGATTTGCATATTGTTGGATTTATTATCCATGTTTCAATGGGTTTAACCCAATAAAGTAACTTTGAAAAAGTCATTCAGGCTCTTACAACTCAAGAAGTCGCTTGGGATATTATAGGTCGAGTTAGTGTCAAGGCTACTAGAACAGATGTAGACAAGTATCACCAATATTAAGGTCATTAATGCTAGTTGTAACTTCCCTTTAGCTTTCACTCCATAGTCTTAACAAAGTATTAAATTAGCTATCAATTCACCATGTAATATTTGTATGAACTTAGGGTGTCTTTGGTTCGCATATAAAAATCAAAATCGAAATGGAAATCAAATACTTGATAATGGTAATGGATTTTAGTGAAAGTATTTTGCATGTTTGGTAGTAGGATGAAACTATAATGATTATTAATATTGGTGTTTGGTTATGTATGATTCTATAATAAGATCAGAATAAAAGTGTTAAAAAGTTATATTCAAAAACAAAAAATTAAAATAATTGATCATAATATAATGATATGAAGACAATTGAGGTCGATGACAAGTTTAAGACTCAAAAACTTTGGGTGAAGCTGAGGACTTGGATGCACTCAAAGACACACACTTCTAGCTCGAGGACTTATTCAGACCGTTAGAAAGTTGAATTATTGCAGTCCAGTTATTATCTTACCTCTTCCTCATCCCAAATAATTTTGTGATTTCGAACTTGTGGTGGACGATAATACTCCTTGACCCTATCCAACAATTCAATTTCTAATGTGTTAATTATAGCTTGAAAACATGTATTAGGAATTTCAAATGTATTAACAACAACATACTTAAATGCCAAATGACTTGGCTTGTTTTTGGTTTATACTTGTTAGTGTTCCTAACCTAAATTCAAAAGCAATATCAATGTTAAAATCTACAGCCACAGAAGCCCGTCATGCAATAAATTAGGAGTAGACTAGATCAAACTTATTATTTTTGTTAAATAAGTTAGTTCAGCGTGTATAGCTGATAAATAGTTTTTTCTGGTTGACAAACTCCTATTTATAGTTTGTTTTGTATTTAATTCCAGTGTGAGAAATAATATACCATTGAGCTTGGTTTCTTCTTTCACCAAAAATTCAACATGGTATCAGAGCTTTTTTAAGTTGCTTCCGTTGTTGTTATTATTATTATTATTATTATTATTATTATTATTATTATTTTCATTCCCTATGGCTAGTAATACTTCGGCAGAAACATTACCAATCACAGAAACTGTGCCACCAAGAGTTGCTGTTGTGGCCCCGAACTACTATTTACAATATTTTCACCGAAGACTTTGTGATCAGGCAGCATAGTTGTGGCTCCCCAATTCAAAGGTCTTAGGTTTGAACGCTTCAGTAAGTTGAGAAAGTATGTATGAAGAGATATTACATTCTAATAGAGTCAATAGTACTCAAAAAAATACTAAAATTTACAATATTTGGTTAACACACACACACACACACACACACATATATATATATATATATATATATATATATATATATATATATATATATATATATATATATATATATATATATATATATATATATATATATGTTGTAAACAATATTAATTGAATTTTCTTAATATATCGTGTAACTATAATTTTAACATCGTGTATATAAAGACTAAGTATATAAAACACAACGCATATGCACCCTTTTTCTTCTTTAGAATAATAAAACATATTAAATAACTTTTTCCTTAAACTTTGAACATTGTGTATTAGAATGCATGTGGGGATTGCAACAAATCGATCCAATTCTACCACGTATGCACCTTTACAACTTGCAAAAAGATTTTGCAGTAACTTTATAAACAAATATGGACTGAGTAATATTTAAAATATTTAAAAAATTAAAATTCTTTATATTAAGGTTTATTGTGTTAGATATATCTATAGTCTAATAAGAGAATAAATTTAAATGCGAAGAACCTAACCTAGCAGTAGTGGGACCGAATCATATCGGTGTTGATCTTCAACCATTGATATCCTCTTGTGGTGTATTGCCTCTTGAATGGTAAATTGTAGAGTAATGTTTACCGTTTTGGATTATACTTGACTCAGAATCTTAGATGGTGTATTGATATTTTTTGAATAACATGAGTATCGTAAAATGAAAGTGCTATATAATATATATCCTATGTCCCCGTCAATATAGGCTCTATATTAGGCACAGAGTCTGGTTGACTAACAACTTCTAGTTATTCCGTCCAACCAAACTAAATAGTAAGCCTAGTCAACTTGCATAACTTAATTTAAGGCCCTACTATATAACATATAATACAATAAAATCTTACATTTTCCCACTTAGTGCAAGTACTACTAGAACAACCCTCATCAAAGAACAAAACAAATGAATCATAGCGACATGTCCTTATTTAACACAGTAGTATCTTCTATGCATCACATGCATTTTAATTTTTAATTCTCCAACTTGGGTCCTTTGTGAACAAACCTAAGGTTAATTCTCAGTAC